>NC_135270.1:28697040-28999624 GCF_051311805.1 Agelaius phoeniceus | reverse complement strand
GTACTGATGATGCAGCTCCAAAATGCTCTCTCTATGTCGATCAGTGCTTTTGTTCAATTTTCTTTGCTCTTTGGATCTGTGGAGAGCTATAAACAATCATCTTGTTTCATCTTGCACTGATCTTCTCAGAGACCTGCATGTAAGTATTTCCTGTGTTTGATTTACATTAGTTTTTGTTTATATGTATCTTTGCTCTTTCTCCACACAAATACATGTGAATATGTGTGCTGACATGCACACTCTGTGTCAAGGTGCCTGACCATCAGCTTGGAATTACTGGAAAGGAAGTTTTATGTAAAAACCATTAGAGAGACAGGAGGAAAGAGTACCTTCTAATCAGCAGTTCATTAAATAGCAACAGCTTGTGTCAGAATTGTGCTTAGGAGACTGCTGAACACTTAGGTATCCTTAATTGCTTAAAGTGGGATTGCAAAAATTTATTAGCATCTTGGATAACTGCTGCTGAATTATCCAAGAAAGGCAAGGTGAAAAGCCTTATCAATGTATAAAGAAGTGGCATACAGCAAATGTAAAGCCATGTCAAAGAGAAACATGAATATTTAGGAAACAGTTTAAATTAGACAGAAAAGGCAGAAATCCCATAGCAGAAACTAAGCAAAAGATAGCCCTCATGTGTCTGTCTATGGATGGATTTATGAGTTTGTGAAATAAACTTCTTTGGGTAGTCACAAGGGTGCTATAGGGTAGGAACACCTATAAAGTAAAAGTAATAAGCAGTGAGCCAGGCTTTCCTGAAAGTAACTCTAGTCAAAGATGCAGTCAGCTATATTTCTAAAAATCAACTGACACAGTTAAGGTTATAATATTTGCTGTGTATTTTAGGGAGAGGAAGATAAGGGTACTGTAAAAATGCCACTTAAAAGTTTAGAAGGAAAAAGTAGGTCGTGAGATTTTCATCTTTCCTTTATTTTTACCCTGAAGGGATTAATCTAATTTCAGATCTAGCAATGCATATAGACCCATAATCTACAGAGTATTTTATCTAGAAAACGATAGTATTTGTACCAGCAGCATTTAATCTCAGTGTCTTTGTTTGGAGAAACGTAAGCAGCAGACGAATGCTGAGTCATTAACTCAGCCCTAATAATGTATTAATAGCCGCCTTAGAGACCTCAGATTTGCAGATTCTGATCTGATGCCAAAAAGTCTGAAAGTTTAGACAAAACAAACAAGGAATACTGTACTCCCAACTGCCTTAAACAGAAATTCTGAAAATTGGATTTGAGTAAAAGACTCAGGTTTTTTTCAGTATGTAAAATATAAATAGGATGCAACTTCAGGGTGACAATCTTAACTCTTGCTACACCATAATGTTTTTATTATGTTGGCCATAAAAGACCATATTTCATAAAAGCTAAGACCAGACTGTCAGGTGTCAGTATATAGACTCGGGGAATCGAATTAATAGCCTGGGTTTCTTAGGGGTACTGGCTGGAGGCTTTCTGCTTGAATTGTCTTTGAACTGAGGAGAGAGAAGTGCCTCTTGTTTTTTGCCTAGAACAGGACTACCTGCATAGTGTACAGAAACAAGTTTAATTGCAGCGAGCTGCAAACTCCAGTCTCTACACAAATGGAGTGTCTCTTTGGGTGGTAGTAGGTTCTGTTGCCTCTAGTTGCCTCCTTTTACACTGCTGAGGTGTAACATTGCACCAGCTGTCATGATTTTGGCCAATTTGCTGGGTATTAAGATGTGTTTGTGGAGATAGTGCCTGGATTTGTCAGCAGGAGCAGTACCAACTGAACAATTTAGAGAAGCAACAGCTAGGGAAATTGAAGGGTTTGGTATTTTCTCTCCAGAAGCTTTCTTCCAACTTCAAAACTAAAACTATGGTCGTAGGATTTCTGGTCTTCTCTCAGGCGTTTTGTGTAGGCATAGCAAAGCAGGATGTAGGGATTCTTCAGAAATGGGCAGAAAGATTTTGAGGAAAAAGCAGTTTGCTCCTGTAGGGGAATAGAATATAAGAAAATAAAGATAGTATAGAAAGTAATCTTACCCCTAAGGAGTCGCGGCTGGGCTAATTATCAAAGATTAGGATCAGGCCTGACTTTAACAGGCCACAGCTGTAACCAATGAGAAGAAGAGTGCTATAAAGAGTGGGGTGGCTGGTTGAGAAGGGAACTGGAGTCAGTTCCCTTCTTTGTGAAGAAGGAGTCAGTGCTCTGAGGAGCTGCCCATGAGAAACACCAAGAAGGTATGAAACTTTTGTGATAAGGAGACAACAGTATGGAGCCCCTGCAATAAGATGACCACGTGCTCCCATCCTTCTTATAACTTGTGCATTTCCTCTCATGTTTGAGGAGCCCAAAAGCACTTTGCAATCTCTCATTTGAAATATTCGAAGACTAGTAAGTCTTGTCTTTATGTGAGAGCATTACTCTGGCTCTCAGGCTGCTTGGCTTGAGGAGCTGGCTTGGAACGTTGCTGGAGATATTCCAGCCACGCTTCCATGAGCAGGATCTGCTGCTGTTCTGTGAGTTACATTGCATGATGAATGCATGCTTGAGCAACTCTGCAGTGCCACCAATCTGATCCTTTGGGATGCTTGTGGATTAAGAAAGATAATCAGGTTCAGACTGACACATGGGCACTTCCATTTTCAGTTAGTGGAGGATTGTTTCAGTGTAGCTATTGATAACCAGAGTGATAGTATGCCCTGGATTTATTTGTGAGAGCTCCTACGTTGCTGCTTAACATAGTGGTATTTAATACAATATTTTCCATATAAGGGGGTCAGAGATGGCCAAAGGGCTGTAGATTTCCAGTATGAAAGCCCCTCCTCCCTAGGGAGGAGGGGACATGGGCTTTATTTCACAAATGGGCCGAAGTGGTGTCAGTTCTTACTGTAAAATTTTTCAAAGTTCTGAGCAGTGGGGGATGTCTGAGTACCCTGCTTATCATTTCCCTAATGGCAAAGTGGTTTTATTGTAAGCAGTGAAGTCAAACCAGCAGAGTTGCAAATAGATTGCCTTGATGATTCAACTTACTTTCATTTCAGCAGCAGTGAACAGCACAGGTTATACAGTAAACCATGCAGTACAGGGTTTTCTGACAAAAATAATAAACCTAGATGCCTATCATCTGCTGTAGCCAATATTGAAAGTTAAATGGTCATCATAAAGTGGGAGAGTTGTTATTGATCATTTCTATCTCCCTTGAAGGGTCAAGGAGATGAGTGACTGTAGTGAAGGTAATCATGTTGCCTTTGGGTTTTTTCTATTAAGTAAAAAAATTTCACAGTTTCAGTTAGGAGTAACTGACTGGTGCTGTACCTTTGGAAGATGAGAAACAAAGGTTGCTCCAAGCCCAGCACTCCTTCCTTGTTTGAGGAAAGGCTAAAGACTTTCACTGTCTAGCAGGTGGCTGCAATTTTTAAAATAGCTTCTTAATAAAATTTTCTTCCCCTGGCTTTTGTCTGACATGCTAATTAAGCACACCAGGGAAGTGAGTGGCTTGGATTCCTCCTTTACTCTCAGGCTCCTGCAAACAGGCTACAAATGTAGATGTGCTTATTCAGTTGTGGCAAGGGAAAAGGCATCCAAATTCTTGACCTGTGAATGTGCAGGAGTGTTTAATCCAGAGAAGGAAAACAGGGGCATGCTGTTCCTGAGGCACTGTGGGCAGGGGTGCTAATAAATTGGAAGAAGAACGCTAGATGCCCCAGAAGAGAGTGGCAAGAGTGTGACAAACAGATTGTGTGATTAATTACTTTTGCATACCTTCCTGACCATTATCAGCAGGACTGGATTTTTGATGGAAAAACTTAATTAAAAAATTTCATTTTTTTCCTCTTAAGAAACCTGTGTGCAGGGGCTCATTGGTGGATGGAATTTAGGACACTGATTAATTGCTTTCAAGAGATCAGCTGTGTGAATCCTGCTAAGATGAAAGAAACAATAAAAGTTGGCAACCTGCTAAGTTAATGTTGCAAACACTTGAGGAGCACTTCTAAAGTAAGGCTTTTCTGAGGAGTTCACCATCACTGCTGTTTCAGGTAGGCATTTGCTGGAAGAAGAGGCAGAGAGGGTTCTAGTGAGCAGCAGCAACACCCCTTTTACAGTCTTACATCCCCTGCTTGTTTCTTTATCCATAGGAGCCTTCCCTGGTGCTAACCCCTGAATAAGGTGCTGTGCAAATG
Source organism: Agelaius phoeniceus (assembly GCF_051311805.1). Classification (NCBI taxonomy): domain Eukaryota; kingdom Metazoa; phylum Chordata; class Aves; order Passeriformes; family Icteridae; genus Agelaius; species Agelaius phoeniceus. Next base: position 28,995,467 of record NC_135270.1, on the reverse strand, counting down.
CAGACCTGGTGTCTTTCTTCTATGGTAGTGCATGGCCTCCTGGCCTGGTTGTATGATTGGCAGTACCACGGGGCCTTGGAGCAGGAGCCAGGTTTAAATTGCATGAGGCTCAGGCTGCACTGCAGACAGATGTCAGGGGTGCTGATGTGTTGTACCAGATGTATGGGATTTGACAGATCAGCACATACCAGGCAGAGATCCTCACTTTAAGACCTTGCTGCGGAACAGAGACTTTCACAGACACTGGGACATGGTTGGCAGTGGTTTTCATGTCTGTATTAATACAGGTAGTAATTAAGACCGTTCATAAAACACAATAAGGCCGTGCGGTTTATGTGGCATATGCTATGACTGTGTGGCAGCACCAACTCTTGAGAACCATGGTTTTTCTTTCCTTCTAGGCTTATAGTTTTGGTTCATTTAAAATGCTGTGGCATCATTCACTCTTCATATGGGTTCTTATGGGGAAAAATCCCACCATGTTATGGCACAGCTAGCCCATGGCAACTTTAAATGTTTGATTCTTTTCCTTAGCATGTGAAAAAGCTGAGAATTGAAACATGTGATAGTTTACAGATGCTCAGTTTTATTTATTCAGTCTGTTTCTTGAAGACAACTGAAGTACAGTTGTCACTTACCTCAGAGTAACACTCTCACATGTTAAAGTGAGACCTATGAACATTTCCCCGACTCCCCAAAGAAACTGGGAACTGTGGTCTCCTTTGACATTGGTTTCTTGCATAACCTTTCAGCTTTCCAAATTGGAAGACAGCTGCCTGTAGGGGGAAAAAACATGAGTTTTCTGCAATGCCTTCTGCATCTCTTTCTTCCCCACCTCTGCTTCTTCACTTCTCATTAAGATACGGTAGTAAACTCAGAGAACCCAGATCACTGGGGTGAGACATGAGGTAGCAAGAGTGCCTTTCTACTGCTGCAGTGTGCTGGCGTGCAGCTCTGCTTTCTGCATGGCATTGCCTGGCGGCACCCATTGCCCAGAAGCTGCATGCCTCCCACCCATCCACCCTCTCTCAGTCACCTTTTGTTAGCTGGAAAGCAGAGTAGGAGCCTCCCAGTAGCTCTGTAGGAAGGCCCTAACCTATCTTATTCTCTCTCCCATAGCTGCATTTCTAGAGTTTGCTACCTGACACTGTTTAATTCTTGGTGATTTGCATTTTACTGTGCTGCTGATCTGTGATTAATTGCTGTTACTCCAGAGCAAGGGGCATTTGGCTGAATTCCCTCTTTGATCAATCTTCCTAAACAAGCTCTCTGCTGACAGCAAAGACAGTGCAATTGGACCTGCAGGCCATGGTCTTCTACTCTCATCTGTCACTGAGTAGCCAGTGGCTGACTGCAATCACCAGAGGCACTGCACTTGGAGCTTGTTGCTTGCAGAGAAGTAAGTCTACAAAATTCAGGAAGCAAAACTTCTACTAAGAAGCAATATCTAGGGGCGTGGGGGAGAAGGGTAAAGAAGAGAATCAGAATTCTTGTGCATTCTGTCAATAGCAAGTGATAGCCAGAAATGCATTTTGCATGGAGTGCCTGGAGGGGGAAGCTATGTGTGGTGGGTTACTTTTCCTAGCAGTGGGTCTGTGGTGCAAATTACACAACTCTTTGTATTGTATTTGCCCAATACCCCTCCTTAAACACATCAGAGACTTGCCATTTGCTGTCTTACAAATACTTTGGATACTCTTGAAGTTTTCAGGTAGCGGTAATGGGGTAATGCAGAAAGGGATCACTTCTTGTTGGGGATTATTATTTCTGTGATGCTTTCAGTGTCACTGGGATGAGGCTCAGAGATGTGGAGTTTTAAGTAAGAGGAATGATGGAGTCCAGTAGTTTGCATTTCAGTTGCACAAATAAAGAAACATTGGAGAGAAAATGCTTTGTGTAAATCCTGTGTGCTGCACATACTGCACTGTGGGTGCTTATGGTGAAGTCAAACACCTGAAACCCAACTTACAGTGGGAACAGTACACATTACATGATTAATATGGAGAAGCAGCAGAAAGGCTGCCTGTCCTATAGCTTGATTTAGCAGTACTTGAATATATTCATCATTTAACAGTGGTAAAGAATCTTCCTTCTCATTCTAGACAGAAATTCATCATGATGAAGCTCAGATCATTACTTCTCAGGCCAGAATATTTCTGCTTGCCAGTGGAGAGATTAGAGATGGATTTTTCCTTATCTTATTCATGCATGCCCTCTGTGCTGTTTTGTTTTTAAATACTGGCAATTTTAAGATATTCATTTTTCCTCTCCTACCCTCAAAAACCTTGGTAGATTGAGACCTGCTTAGCATGTCATCATCCTATATTGTTCTTACTGTATGTCTCTCCACCTTTTTTTCAAAGCATCCTTCACCCGTTCCTTGCATATTCTCCTTTAACTATCAGAGATTGTGCTTTCCTTCTTTGGGAGTTACATGTAATGCATAATAGCAGTCAGAGCTCAGCATTTTTGCATTAGTAGTGCCAAATCTTGATACTTGCATATCCCATCATGCTTGTCAGTCACTCATTTCAGATGTACTTTCTTCATATGAACATTTCCTCCTAGGAGGATCCTGTCTTTGGCATTGTGCAGGCATTTTTTTGAGATGAGCTTCCTCACTGTGACATTTCCCTTCTCATTCATTATCTCAGAATTTTTCCTGAAGGAGTATTCTCTTCTCTGTCCCACTCTCTCACTAGAAGTGCTGTAATTAAATATTTTTCTGTCTGGAAAGAGTTAATAGCACTGGGGAAGAATACAGTCCATGGTATTCCAAGATTGGAGTTTAGTCCATTTCGCTCTTGCCAGTGTATGGAAACATTAGGAGAAGAGAACTGCAGGAAGGAGGCATAGTTTAAGATTCTGATAATAAAGTGAGTGAGGTAAACAGTCCAGATTTGAAATTCAGGGTACACCTTCACTGTTCTACCTCTGTATGTAAGTTCCCCTCATCAATATATATAATATCATCAAATACGTCTCTCATAACTGATGAATATTACTGTTTGTTGGAAAAGCATTCCTTCCATCGTTCTGTTATCTTGCCGATTTACAGAAAATGTACTTTATCCTTAAAACTAAAAATCAGAAATTTTTAATATTCTGAAAATAACTTTCGGAGTCTAGCTCATACTGCAGATAAACTCTAGATCTGGCAACACACTTCAGAGCACAGAAAGGCCTTTTTGTGTCAGGAAGGTATATTATTAACTAATCCTCCATTTCTTTTTCATCCCTCTGCTTTCCACCCATTTCCTTATGATGTGCTTTTTTGTAGCAAACCCAAGGAGAGAATGGTGATTTCCAATGTTGCAGGGGCTTGATCTGAAATTCTAGCTGCATAGGTGCTTGTGTTAATGAAAGCAGCGAAGGTGAAATTCTTTTCAGCATGTCTGATGATAAGCACATTTCAGTCAAGCTTAACGATGCAGTTACATACAGAATAAGTGCACTTTGCCTCTAAGGGCACACAGGGCTCCAAAAAACAAATTGGCAAACCTTACTGCAGCTTCAGTGCACTTAGAGAATCAGCACTAAAATAGTAATCTGGTGCCTCCTGGGTTGTTTTGTCCTTGGAATAAATTGAGATACTAGACAGATCTGTTTTTCTCAGACAGTAGTTCAGAACACAGAGTGATCATAAAAGTTGGTGAGTTACTTTTACCTATAGTTGCTGGCTAGCAAGGTGATACTTAAGAAATTAATTAGATTAATTCCTGTCCAGAACTGCCTATAGTGAAAAGCCATATTTTGGAAAATTAATGCCATCAGTGAGCTCAAGCATGTCAGTGTTTCATTTGGTAAAATCCCACGCTTAGATTTTGGAGTCATTACTTGTAATACTTGACTTGATGTTGATGTCACTTCGTCCTATAAAAAATGCTGGATTTGTCTCTGAAAAGAGCTGTGTATCAAAAGCTCCCATTGTAAAGTTGGAAAGGACCTCCAGCAGTTATCCAGTCCAGCTCCCTGTTCAGAGCAGAACTGATGTCTTAGATCAAAATTATCAGAAGAGACTAAAGAAACATTAGTGTATGAACATGTTAAGAACTGGAAAACATTGATATACTACCTGTGTTTCCTCACTATTTAGACCCTGTTTTCAGGTGTTTAAAATTTTAATCAAAATTTACACAAATAAAGAATATCTTCTCTCTGCAAAGTAAATATTTTCGTGAAGTTTCATTTTAAGAACTAGCAGTCCTGTGCTTTGGAGCAAGAATATGACTTTCAGCTAGGTCTTGGTCTTTCTGTCAGCTAGATGGAAATCCATACACTATGCTTTAAATTCATTTAATTTAAATAACTAAGATTTCACAAAACTGATCATTGGTGTCCCTTCTTCTGCCACCCTGGGCTTCAACACTGAGTCCTTCACTGAGTCTAAAACAACACTGAGATGAAGCCTGATTTATTCCTAAGCTCACTAGGTTTCCCTGCAGTGTCTAGGAAAAGGTTGTCTAACTCAATTGTAAATATCACAAGATTTAAAGCAGATTTAGGTATTGATTTTATGCCTCATGACTGAATCTTTGGCATTAAAAAATATTACTCAATTAAAAAACCCACAGAACTTCCTGGATTGCTATGCAGGTAACTAGGTAGTTAAAAGAATGTTATTAAGGCTGTAAAGGCTGGTGCTCAAAAAACTGTGAAATGCTAGAAGAATGGTTATCTCCATGACTCTGCATTTCTTACTGTTGTTTCTAAATTGTGATAGTCTTTCAAACTCTATGATTGCACTCTCAATTTTCCACAATATTTGGGTCTTGTTTATAGTACAGAAGAGAGGCTGAGAAATGCTTGACAACTGAAGCAAGAGACTGCAGGAAGCAATGGTACAGTTCAAGGCAGCTGAGAGCTGTTGCTGCCATGGAGAGTTGCACTGTATTTCTGCCTGTTGCATCGTTTTCCTAAGGTGCCTTAAACCAAACTTTCTCACTTGCAAGATAAGATCCTCTTTCGCTGAATGAGATTTGGTTTCTGGTTTCCAGAAAGGTTGAGCACCACAGCCACAGATTAAGTCAAGCCTACACCAGAGGGATTATGTCCTATGATTCTCACTGGGGTTCCTGAAAGTCAGTGGATATAGTTTTTACCTTGATCTCTCTGTAAATCAGTTACAAATATATAAGACATGGATGATACAGTGCAAAAGAAACCCTAATATTTGTGAAGCAGTTGTGCTCAGTTGTGATCATAACACAGACACAGTCAGCAGGAAATTAATTCTTCAGGCTTCTGAGCAGAATGTGACTAGTGCATGGTATGCAAGACCTGTGTGTAAATGTAGAAGTATGATGAGAAAGCAGTCACACTCAGTAGTTGTCTAGAAATTATAGAAGCTATAACTTCTATGCACTGATTGAGGAAAGGACTCAGGAAAAAAACTTAATGAGCTTTTAAAGTTTGTATTCCAAAACATGCTTGAGAGCTGGATTTAGGCTGCTGAAGCAGCTGTAATTCAGGCATCTATTTAAAGCTTCAAAATGCAGGATTTAAGCTGCAAGTTTGAAACTTGCACAGTCTTATAATGTAGCATTCTTTTAAGTTGTTCCATGCGTAAGATGTGATTTGTGAACTTCATAAAACAGTAAAGAGTCGACTGACTCTGTCCACTCTGTCTTGTTCCCATTCTAACTTTCTTTTTAATATATAGGCAGTTTTTTAATGTCAATACCTTTTTTGGGGGTTTTTGTGGGTTTGTTTGTTTGTGGTGGTTTTTTTGGTTTTTTTTTTGTTTTTTTTTTTTTGTATTTCTGTGCTTGTGTGTTGTCCAGCAGATTGAGTATACTGTTACTTCTTTGAGACATTGACAGCAGATGCCTCTGGCATGTGGGTAAAATGCAGAGGTGGTTCTACAGGCCATCAGTATATTACTTCATGCTGATGTAAATGACTGCAGAAGATACAAGGCTACAGGGAATCAAGTTCCATATTCTAGAAAAAACCATGTAATTTTGCTGAATGTGATTTACAGGCAGCATTTGTTTATGCTTCCCCTGCCAACAATGCTCGTCTGGATGCTCTATCAAACACTTGGAGGTTTCTAAAATATTGGGCTTGCTGTAACAGGAGACAGGCTCCTTTTTTCATTTTAGAACAGTTAGCAAGCAAGCTAGCTTCTTTCACAGATCTATTTCATTGCCTTTCTCTATAAATTTTTCAAGTACTCTGAAGAGGGGGAAAATTTTAGTTTGTGCTTGGAATGTCCTCAGAAGTTTGTTGTCTAGAAAGAGAGGGGCAACCTTTGTTTCACAGTATGCTTAATTATCTTCTGCTTAGGGATTGAGACAGTCCCACACAGTTCAAGCCTGTCTCCCTGCCTTGACTCCTCTGAATAAATCACTGCTCTGCTTCTGTTTCCCACTTATAAATTTGGAGCTATATTACTTGGCTCATCCTGATTTTTAAAAGGTTTTGTTCACATAAAAGATGGTGATGGAAAGCAATTCATGTTGTTAATCAGTTTTAGTTTCTTGAATGCATTAGACTGGCAACATAAAGAAAAAACTACAGCCCTAAAAGAAACTTCAAAAATAGGAGTTGGTCAAAAAAGAGTGTAACATTAACCAGGCACCACCCAGAGTCTTGATTTTCTTTCTTCCTTATTTACCTTCTCTTTTTTCTTTTTTTTTCTTTTTGTTTTCTTTTTTCTTTTTTTTTTCCTTTTTTTCCTTTTTTTTTTTCTTTTTTTCTTTTCTTTTTTTCCCCAAGGGCATTTAGGTTGTTAAGGAGCTTAGACCTAAATGTCTTCTTAATCCATTTGCTTCTGTTCTCTGGACTCTCTCACCATTTGTGGGAACTTGTTCAAAGTATTACAAAGCTTGCACAATTCAAAAAAGCTGGACTGCCTTACATCTTGAAAATTATGAACTCATATTATATTTTAAATGCCTTCTTTGTTGTGTGACTCAGAGGATCATGAACACTGCTCTGCCACTGTGCAGTTTTTGGTTCCAGCTTCCTCTGACTCAATTTCATTCGGCATGGTTTCACCAATTTTATTTTTGAGGTTTGATGAGCACCCAGCTAGCTACCTATCTTTATACATCATGTTAAAACTTTGGCCTGGATACAGAATAAAATACACTTGTCTGATCAAATATAAACAAATAAATCAAGATGAGTAGTGCAGCAATCTGTTGCAAAGCTTGTTTAGTATGATGTATACCATTTTCTAGATATTATCTCTGTCCTCTAATAATGACTTTTAATTCTTTGCTGACCACCATTAAAAAAATAATTCATCAGAACTGAAGAGAAAGGAGAAAAAAGACGAAAACAATACAAGATGCTGAAGCTATGGAAAATAGCTGTCAAAATAAGGCATTTGTATAAGTTGCTTGGCTGCTCTCTAATCCACAGGCTATAGAACGGGGGGGGACTCATGCTGGCAAAAAGTACTCCCTGGAAATAAAAGGGGCTGCCATCATAAAGGAGAACAGGTGGCTGTGATCATTCCTTCTCTCTGCTGCCTACTTTTTGCTTAGGGGGAGAACAAAATATAAGCTCCTCCAGGACACCCATCAACTTTCTTAGATGCATTGCTCACATACCAGCTTCTGGTCTTGCAAGTGTAATGCCTCCAATTATATCTGAAGCTGTGCACCATCTTTTTTCCTCTTGGCCTGGCTGTCCAGGCTGCAATGGCATCAGTCAATGGAGAATTCTTCTCAGGTGGGGCTGCCTCTTCTGTCTCTTCTGTTTTTCTGCTCTTTAAGTTGTGCCTTGATGCGTTCTTCATAGCAGCAGACTGGCTCTGAATATTTGGACTACCCCTAAAAGCACTCCAGAGAAGATCAAGGTGAGCTTGTCTGGCCACATTGACCAGCTGGAGGAGGCCAGGGATGAAGAGACCTAAGAGACTGCTGGAGGTATGAGGGTGTCTGAGACAAGAGCTCTGATGTCTGGGTTAGGAAGTATTTTGGGAACTAAAGTGCTTTGATCAACGGGGCACTGGGTTGAGAAGCTCAGATTGTCTTTTTTCTCATAAGGTTCATGTTGTGATTTTGCCTTTACAACTTGTATATAAAGTAAAAAAGAAGGCTTGGATTTATATGTTCCCAAGATTCCACAGAGGTTGTTTTTCTTCTTCAAGGAGCTCTTATCATACAGAAATAGAGCAATCCCACTGAAGAACTGAGTATTTGAGTCTAGCCTAAACACCAGCAGAATGCAAAATGTTTCAGATGAAGAGAGATTGTGTAAGCTTGAACTCTTACAAAGCTACAGACAGGCTTGCTTGAGGTGGAGTGCTGAAGTTATTGATCTAACAATGCAGAGATAAATTAGGCATCATGTTCCTGCAGCTTACATGAGCAGTAAGGACAGAATCTCCAAGGGGCTTAGGGCTTCCAGAACTACAAACTCAGTGAGACGATGTAAAAGAAAATGTTTGCCTTGTGCAGTTTTCAAGCTCAAATAAGTAGGTTTAAAAGCTGGGCCATTAACACTGTCTGTTCCAGCTTGTACATGTCAAAGGCCATAAAGCTTCATAGAGGAACCAAGCAGAGAATTGGTGCTTTCATTTGATTTCATAGATTATTAGGAAGTGGAGATTGAGGCCGTAGTCAGATTGACGCCTCTGCACATTTGTGTGCTCCTTCAAGGCCACACATGGTGGAGCCTTTCCAGTGTTAGAGATAGGATAAGATGTTCTTAAATACTCAGAATTGGTCATTTCAAAATTGTTATTTTTGAACAATGCATGGGTTTTTTAATGGGTTTTTACCAGCATCAGAAGGACATTTTTGTACTTTGGAGCCATATGCAATTCAGTGGTTAAATACATTTAAACATGGACCCTAGTCTCAGGGTGGCCTAATCTCCTGCAACCCTCTCTGGAGTTGAGAATGTAATTCTGAGCCTTAAAACTGCTGCTTATTTAAGGAAGGTTGACATTGCTATAGCTCAAAAAAGACTTTTCATTAAAACCTGGTACCTCTTTTCCATGCTCCCCACCCTTAGCTTCACAGTGGATATCATTGCAAAGCTGACATCTGAATCAGCATGTGTTCGGTATGGACTTGCACATATTTTTACTAATGGTTAAAATTCTATCCTCTGTGGTTCCAGTAGTTTTCCCACTTGAAATTTTATTTTTGTTTAAACCCAGAATGCAAAATGACCCATGGTCAGGGGACTGTTTAGACCCTGTGCTTTTGTGGATTGAAATCTGTGTTGTGGGCAGCGTGAGAGGGAACCTGATGAATTTGATTTCACAGGGGAGTGATTTTTAAGTCCTGTTGAACCAATGTTAGCAATATTGAGTACTTTAATGGAGTCTGCCTGCCAGTTGGTGACAGGGTTTTCAGCATCCTGCCATCTCTCTCAGCCAGAATCATTTAAAATTGACATGGTGCTGAAAATGAGGAGGCTAAGGAGCCTGGATTTGATGTCATATCCATATATGGGCATGTTTTAAATGTATCAGGATAATCTTGCTTTAAGGTTCTGTACACCAGTGGTGCATGTTTAGTGCACTAAAATGGGATACTTTTTGTATTGGGGCAGCTGTTTCTGAAGATACCAGAACATCTAAAGGTACTATTCTGAGCTATTGCAAAGCATATAAGGTGCCCTATGCTGGATGTGGTGCACCACATTGTGTAGCTCTAGTGATAATGGAATTACCAGTTGTATTTTGCTAGCAAAAAGCTTTGGGAGCCAGAGAATGTGTTTGTTTAACCCATAATAGCTACAAGATTATGTGCACTTTTGCCATGGGTGTTTGACCATGAGCTTCTTACTCTGTCTTGTGCAACCTGTTTTTCAAGCCATGATTATTTTATAACCCTCAGATTTTTTGCTATAGTGGTGATTTTTAATACTTTTTTTGTTTTTAGTCCAAAAAGTCTCCAGTGAGTCTGGAAGCTACTTGGGAAATTTCAGCATGAGCAATTTTCAAAGCATGCAAGGTTAAAATAAGGGTTTGGTATTTTGAGAGCCCTGAAATATGGGAAAACATGCTCCCCTGGGTTTTACATAGGAAATCACAAATGTTATAGTCTTTGTCAAAGGAATATTTTGCAAGGGATGGCTTAAGACCTGGGTGATGGATATGACTGCCTGTTGGCCACAATACATGAGATTCCTAGAAAATGCAATTAAGAGAAAGAGATTAACTTCTGTTGTTCTGAATTTTTTCCTTGGAACAGCCTCTCTCTCCAGTGGCAAAAGAAGCAGCTGGCAAATTAGCTAAAGTTACTGAAAATGTATCCCTTTATGTCCTGAACATAAGAAATGGCACAGGTATTCCTTCAGCTTGACAGTAAGGATGCTCATTTTGGTATCTTGGCCTTGTTTCACTTGTGATAATGGTGTCATTGATTTACCTCCTGTTTTAATTGGGTGAATTTAACTTCCTTTCCATGAGGGTAGTGAATTGTGTAACTGCCTCACACAGGAACAGTAACAGAATCAGTCACAGGCAAAGGGCTGTACACATCTGTGGGGAAGGGCTGCTCTGGTATTTGCCTGCTGATAGCAGACAGGTTTGGGAGCAGAGGCTTGGAGAAGTAGGAGAAGAAAAGGGAGGAGGTGGTTTGTAGCTCGGTGATTAAGAAAAGATGTACGTGACTCACCCTGTTCTAACAGAGCTGGAGAGGCAGAGGAAGCCAGTCCTTTAATGCTTCTCGTTGTTACTGTGGCCACCCTTGTTCTTGGAGGCTTAAATTAAAGGATCAAACGTGGAATCTGGGAATTTTTCCAGATACTCTCTTGAAGCACTGTTTGACTGTTGCAGAAGTGATTGTGCTAAGCAAAAGGCAAACTCTCTGTCCTTGCACTAGAGAATTACACTTCTGGCTGGACTTCCTTATTCCCAATCATGGATTTTAGCTATTTTCCGCTGGACAACTCATATAATTTTTGACTTGCATCCCAGCTGTCCTCCCGAAGTTCCTGCTGTTCACCATGGCACTTGTCTGCTTTCCTGTGTGGGTAGATGGGAGTAGACCAATACTTAAATACCCCCTGAGTATTATATATGCTACACAGTTTTATTTATTTATTGCTGACTTTCTAAAGCAGCCTTTTTTGAGATTTATCAATGTGCCTGGCTTCTCTTTTCTCATCTCTCCAGACAGGACAGCCTGGCTGGACTAGAGACCTTTTGTTGCAAAAGGCAAAATCACCTGCCTGAAACATAAAGCTGAGGTCTTGGATATCAGGTCTCATTAAAGAAACTTTGTAAATAAGAAAGTTTTAAAACTGTAGGTGGGTCTGGCTTCAGTTTCATATTAATTTCATAAAACTTTGTGACACTTTAAGTAAGTTAGGGTGTTCTACAAATCTGATGTTAGAGTGCATAACAGCACTCTGTGTAGCACCATCCTGGAAGTAATTTATTTTGAATGATAAGTGATGTAGTACCTACAGAGGTCCCCTGCCGCCCCCAGTGTATCTCAAGTATGCACTGTTACAATATTTTTAGAACATCTGAGGTAGTGGATATAACTTACCTAGATGTACACAATATAATTTTTGTTCTCTAGGGATTTGTGGCCATTTGCTGACAGAGATGGAGCACCCAGTGCAGCACAGTGCTTTTTGTTTCCTGGCCTCTGCAGCTATGTCACTGTGCTTGCAGAGCACTCTAGTAATATGCAGCTCTTGTAGCATCACTCCAGACAGAGCTGGACATAGAATGGCACTCAAATTAATACAAACGTGAATTGTTTCTTTGATCTCTGTAGACTTCCCACAGGCTGCTGTTGCAGGTTTTTTCAAGGTCGTCAAGTGTTGGTCATGAAGAAAATGCTTGCCTTTGTGCCTGTGGTTGGCTGGCTAGAAAATATATCAGTCATTGAGATAATGGAAAAAAAGTCACTTGGTTTAGATCTAAGACACTTTTTGAGCATGGGGAAAAATAATTGAGAACAAATTGTATCTTCTGGGTAATAGAAAAGGCAATAGTAACCAGCCTACTGTACAAATAGTTTGAAGTCTTAATCACTCTGCTGAAATCAGCTATGGTTTCACTAAATCATGATGCAAATGCCCCTTTAGCTTTAAAGCTTAGGTGTACTTAAAAGAATAAACATGTTTGGCAACACAGTCCCATTATCCTAATCGGATATATAGCCATGCAGATTCAGCTGAATTTTACCACTGAAAGAACAGGATGGAATCCAGGGTATTCATGTGTTCCCATATGTTGTTGTGAGATAACTCTTATTTCCAGCTGTTACCAGTTCTAGTGAAATAGCCTTTTCATTCAACCTAGCCAACAGCTTTTAAGCCAGAGATGAGACTTCAGTTGTTTTATTCATTCAAAAAGCACAGGGATTATGTCTAAATGCTAGTTTGAAGAAAGACAGAGTAGTTCTGTTAAACCAGCCAGTGATGATGCCACTGAAGTACCTATCATTCCAGTGAAATGTCATTTGCCAATTATACTGGCAATCCTGGGACTGCCAAACAAGAAGTCTCTTACAGAGAATGGGTTGATATTTGTAAAGCACTTTGTGATTCCTGGAGGAAAGATGCACTATAAATACATGTATAATTACTAGCAGAGTTTATTTATGTGCTTTGAAGACACTGTTTGTCACAACTGGATTGCTGCAAGGCTGAGCTCACTGTTCTGCCCAGAGTCATGATGGGTCTGGGCACTGTCATGTTGCACTTAGCTCAAGTGGGCTGGCGCTGCCTGGGGTCCTGCTGGCCAGCTCCATTTAATCACCAGTGTACAGTCACTGCTGAGCTTGCCAAGAACATGCACGTGCTCTGGAAGTGCCCTGCATATAAGGTACATTGGTCTCCTAAAGTTATTTGAGTGTCTAAATACTTCCACATATTTGTAAAGAGAAGCCTAGAATAACAAAGCTTAAAGGAGAAATTTGTGGTTTTTTTCAGGCTTTGGTAGGAGTGGATGCAAGGCTTAGATCCAGAATTTCTCGGGGATGCAGTATTCTTCCCATTTTTTCTGGTCACCTTCCCTTCATACAAGGCTTTCAGAACTGAACATGGAGCCACTGTCAGGCAGCTTGAAGTACTGCACTATAGGTAGTAGACTCCAGTAAAATTCGTGGTGTTTCTTTTAAATAGATTTTAAAAAAATCATTACTTACAACATTATCTTTGGCTGGAAAGAAAGAAAATTCTCTCTTCAAATGTGTTCCTAACAAAAAGGCTGCAGTGTTTTTTCAGTGAGGTTATTGAAATAAACTTTTATTATTCATGCAGCACATGAACAAAACCCTAACTTAAACTCTATTGTTCTGTTACTTGTGAAGCATAAGCAAAATATCAGAAGTACAAAACATAGTATTTTAAAATATGCATTTTATAGTAATTCCCAAGTAATCAAATAGTACATCAATAAGTACATGCAATCTGTTAATTTAATCTGTCTTTGATGTATTTCAATGTGATTTTGTTTTTGTTTTTAATACCAGAACATTTAGGTAGTTTCAGGATGGGGATGAAGAGATTCCTTTCTTTTCCTCTTGTCATCATCAGAAATCATTTTTCTGGCTGCAGAAATTCTCTCTTGGTGCATCCTGAGCAGCTATTTGGCAGTCGAGAATAAAAAAATCAGGCATTTTTTGGAATGTGTTATCTTGATTTGTGTTCAGCCAGCCTGCAATTTACTGCCTTGAGAGCAGCAAATACTCATCATATTAATTAATTTCTCTTGTCTATGCAGTTCAAGTGGCATAAATTCATGTTTTTTCCCATTTCACATCTGATTAAGAACTACTCTTTCCAATGTAGAGATGGAATTGAGGAGCTTGGATTTTGTTCCTTGGGAAGAATAGCTGTGTAATGGATCAGGAGAGTAGTTAAAAGCAAGGGAAAGGATAGTTTCTGACTCTCACAGAGTGGCAATATTTTTTCCATTACCAGCAATTAAAAGTTGCTTCATTTGTAAAATTGTATTTTCAGTTTAATTTCTAAAGCACATACAAGCATGCCAGACAGAGCTATAATTCCTAGAAGAAATTTTCTTGGGATGTCAAAGAAACTTGGTATCAAGGTGAAATATATGCAATACTGCTTGCACATATGAAAATTTCTGGAGAAGGGTTATTGTTGGCACTTGGTAGTGTATTCCAGGCCAAGATTTCCAAAGGCCACTGCCCTAACTTGGGTGCCTGTGCAAGAAGTATCTGTTGCAGTGCAGACCCTCACATATCCTATAGGCAGTGGTCTAGGTCAGGTGTTAATAAAACTTACTGTCCTGTCCTGCCCATGTACAAGAGTCCTGGACCAGGACTCTTCAATTATTTTGCTGCCCTCCTCTGTACTGTTCTCTTCTATCAGATCTCTGGCTGTGATTAGCTTTAAATTGATGCTGTGGTTTTTTCCCTGAGAATAATTTTCCATCTTAAAATCTATATTGCTTTCAGATCCTTTATCTAATTGTAAGGTTTAATGATAAATTTTGTGTGCCCAAAGGTTAAAAATAGCAGCTTTATTCCATTGGCTGGCATTCTTCTAAATTAAGTTTTGCAACTATAGCAGAAAAGAAACTTCTGAATTTTATTTTCCTACTTCTGCTTCTTGTATTTAAGACTGGGGATAGTCATATTCTGCTAAATAATTAATATATTCTGTGATTTACAGAGATAAGATAAAATGTAAGAAAATAAGATAGACTAAATTAGAAAGTATATCTCCTAATATAGCATCTTAACCACTGTTATGGTACCATAGCTGCAAGAGAAATTAAATTAACATTTTAACGTCTAAAAATGAATGCATCTCATAAAAGCACATGGAAAGAGCCAGAAGCTCCTACAGTCCTACATCAGATCTCAGCCAGGGTCACACACACAGGCACAAGGTGCTTGCCCTTGATAAGGTCACCAAGCAGAACCAGCCAAGATGGAGCAGTTCTCCAGAAAAGAGCTGACTGCTGACTGTGCTGTTCACCTCAGCACCTAGGGCAGGAGATGCTGCCTTAAAGAAAAAGATCTCTTTTCTCTTACAATGGTTCTTACTCTTTGTCTCACTGGATTTGTGCAGTGTGATAACTCACATGTGGACCCATCTCCATGGTGGTGATTTGAAGTCACTCCTAGTTAAAGGCCAGGTTAACTGGAGAACAATGTCATATGATAAAAAGATTTTCCGTGGAAGGTAGGAAAAGGGCTTGGAATCCCATACTTTTCCATCACTTGCTTAAAGCTGCTGTAGTTTCCTGTGACAGCTGGTCATACCTGTATCAAATGTGTTTCATGGCTCTCAGTTCCTTCCTATTCTTCAGGATAGTGGATACTCTCTTTGAAATTAGCCCTTCAGCTTATGACTGAGTAAAAATCTTTGGCCTAATACAGAGAGGCTTCACCTCTTGAGAATCTTGACCATAAACCTTTGTCTGCATCCTTCATTGCCATTCTAAGGTTCTGTTGTTAGCTATCCAAAGCCAGGGCTAATGCTGCACTCTTAGTATAATGTCATGTTTACAGAATAATGATGTTAGAGTGAGAGCTGTTCAATTAAAATTCTGATCACATATTGAGTCCTGAAAGAGACAGTTACTAATGCACAAATAATAGAACTATATGTTATATATGTACTGTCTGTTTTTTTATTAAACAGGAGAGTAATGCCAGGCAGTATATTAGCAGCAGTTATCAGCTTTCACAATTTGTTTGACAGATTACTAATTGCTCTATTTTAAGGAATTTTTTTTCAAAGTAGATGACACAAATAAGTGACTTTTGCTGTTTATTTGGAGTCTGCTTCTTTAATCTCAAGTAATTTAGGGAACACCCAATACTGGATGGTTAAGACACTAAGACAGCTTTATTTTGTGTAAAAGATTTCATGCAGATTGTATCCCCAGATGCCTTATGGTTTTGTCATATGGTCTGTTTAAAAAAATAACAAAACAACAAAACACCCAAAAGAGGTGAACCCAATCTGAAACACCTGGATCTTGGTTTATGTGTCTGTAATTTTTAAGAGGGTGGGTCATGACAGCAGTTTAGGAGTACATTTGGCTATGAAGGACAAACCAGCGCTAGATGCAATGGTATCACTTTCTCAGTGATAAAGAAAGGAATTTCGTTTCAAGCAAGAGGAGACAAGAAATGCTTCCAGATTTTTTTAAAGCAAGTGATTTGCTGAAACGTAAGTAAAGAACTGTTCCAGATGGCAGAGTTTGCAGAGAAAGATGCTACTGTATTTAACAGCAACAAGATGAAATATATGGGCCAACAAGAACCAAATGTTAAATCAAAATGGAGAGCAGAGAGATTGTAGATGCTGAATGTGCGGTCATGAGCTCCAGCTTGAAATCATTGTGACCTGATGTTCAGTTCTGATCAGTTTGAGAGTAGTGCACCATGGTCATGCTTTTGTGCAAAAGGGAAGAATGAAAGGTATCACTGTTTATGAATCTAGCAAGCTGAAATCTGAAAGGGGAGGTGGGATAAAGAGAGAAAAGGAAAGTGATGGTAAAGTCCAAGACCTTAAGATATAGAGTTAGAAGCATAAAAGTGAAGGAAAAAATAGTGGCCTTTTGTGTTGTCAAGACTTCAAGGAGTTTTTCAGCTTACCTTTCAATTGATTTATAGATCTTTGTCTTGAAAAGTCATGAGAGGCCAAAGGTGATCACACGCATTATTTGAAAGTTTATGATGTTTTTCAAATCCTAGTGACCAGTGAGACCCCTGAATGGAGTGGTGCTCTCAGCCCTTTCTCTCCTGGTTGACATGGCTGTTTGCTCATCATAGTCAGAAGATTTGGGGGTTTGAAAGACACAGGTGTTGCAGCATGAGGGTTGAATCAGAGGATTCCACGCACAGATAGGTGTGAAATAACCAAATGCCTTTGAAAGTTGTCTTCTAACATCTGTGGGTCTCTGAAAATGTTTGTGTAGGAATTTAGGAGACAAGGCAAAGGCTACATTTTTACAGTTCTTAGGCTGGAAGATGAGTGAATTCCCCTGTTCATCTTCCTACATTTGTGGATGCACATCAGAAGCACAGAAACAAAGTTATATATGAGAAAGGGCTGAAAGGTAGAGTTACCATTTTAATACCATCAAATAGAAAATGTGCAGATGAAAATGTTGTGCTATTTGCACTCTCTGATTTTTCCTTCTGTTCATTTATTTTGGTGTCTGGATCTATATGAATTGCTGCTGTTCTCGGAACTGTTGCATCTTATATGTCTGAATTGTGCATTTGTGCCTAGCCTAGATCAAAACATGAAATCGTTATTATGTGTGAATTTCTTGTATATTTGACTTGTTAGTGGGCCAGAGAGCTGGCCTATAACTGCCAGCACTGGTCTGTAAATTACTATTAAACTACTAGTAGAAATAATTCTAGGTAGTAAGGCTGGTAATAAACTGCATTTTAATGTTATTCAGTAACAGCAGTGTTTTACCACTCATTTCTTGAGGAAAAATTATGAAATATGGTTCCTGCTAAAGGCACAATATGCAGTTCACCATTGATGTATAAGTAGTACAGCAGTTTGTGGTACTGTAGAGAAAAAAGGTAATTTAAAGGATATGAATAATGTAATGAAAGATTTCAAAAGTAAGACCAGATCATTACATCAATAAACAGTCTGAAATGTATGGCCTTTGCAGTGATGTGGAGAGCTGGCTTCTTCCTTTTTCACCCCTGCTCTGCCTAGGTGTAAGTTCTGTGTGTTTCAGTTCTGTGCCTTCCAGAGTTTGCAGGGATTTCTAGAACACACTACAAAAAAAAAAAAAAAAGCCTGAGGATTTCATAGATATGGCAGGAATTTTCACTACTGGCACTGTGAAGAATCCTGATTGATTTCACATTCCCTGCCTTCCCAGGAGCGCTCACCACATTACAGAGTAACAGCTGACAAGAACCAATTATAAGTGTAAAAAAAAAGGCTTTTATACGTCCTTCTATGATAAGCAGAACAAAACCAGAACATGATATTCATGCATTTTGCCAAAATACAGTCAAATCTGAAAAGGAAATGTTTTAACTTGTTACCACCTTAATGGCCTGTCTACAAAAATTGTGGCTGGGAACCTGTTAGTGGCCAAAAGTTATCTCTGAAACTGTAGGCTTTATTTTGAGTTTGCTGAACACCTTACTGCAGTGTCAGTAGTGAAAAACAAGATAATGAATGCATTTAAGTACAATGTTATTAATAAAGCATTACTCTGTCCCTTTTTTTCTTTAAGCTGTGTTGTAAGAGGTTAATTCTTGCCCTCCTGCCCCTTCTTTAGCTATTAGTGGGAC
The DNA here is from genome assembly GCF_051311805.1 of Agelaius phoeniceus. NCBI lineage: Eukaryota > Metazoa > Chordata > Aves > Passeriformes > Icteridae > Agelaius > Agelaius phoeniceus. The sequence continues at coordinate 28,977,270 of NC_135270.1, read as the reverse complement.
AAATGCATGGTGCTCCTGGTGTAATAAGCAACTCCAACAATACATTAATGCCGTCTGCTTTCCCATTGAAAGGCCTTGTGTTTTCTCAGCATGATCTGCTGAAATTGTAAATGCCAACACGTGGTCTCTTGGGCCATCCCATCTTTCAGTCTTGTGCTTTTTTGGCCCTCCTTCTCCTCCTTGTGGGAGGACTGTATATCCATCCCAGTAAAAATTCAAGATTTGCAGTTAGTATCTTCACTGTGTAAAGTTATAAAGTCTGCCCTTGCATGAAGAATTTCTCTTTTTCAAGCTCATCGGGCAGTTACGTAAGTGCTCTTAGTTTGTTTTCTTCTGTGACTCTGTTTCTGCACCCTTAAAACAATTGTGGAGATGAGGATGACCAGATTCAGCCAACCCTGGTGCTTCCTAGTGTCGATCTGTGTAGGGTCTTGGGGGAAGCAGGTGGGCATCTCAGAATCAGTCACTTTCTGCAGCATCCTAGAGTGTTTGAGTGGATGGGCTAGAGGACACAAGTTAAACCTAAACTTAGTTTCATGATGCTGTTTATAATGGAAGAAAAAAGAAGGCAGTCCTGAAAGCATAGGGGAGCAGAGATTGAGACTATTCTTGTTTTTTTGGGAAGTACTGCAGTATCTTTATTTCAGAAAAACATGTGGAAACAAGTGACTAAGAGTGAATATTTTGTACTTCTATGACATCCTTGATCTTCAGTGACACAAATTTTATGGCTGTTTATCTCTTTAACTCAAAAGTACCCTGCAGGTATTGACAAATATTTTCACAGAATGATAGAATAGTTTCAGTTGGAAGGAACTCCAAAGTTCATTTAGTCCAATCACCCTGCAATAAGCAGGGACATCCTCAACTAGAAGATTGCTCAGAGCCCCATCCAACCTGACCTTTAATGTTTTCAGGGATGGGGTATCCAACACTTCTCTGAGCAACCTGGACCAGTGTCTCACTACCCTTATTGTACAAAACTTCTTCCTTGTATCTAGTTTAAGTCCTCTCTCTTTTAGTTTTAAAACCATAAGCCTTTGTCTTATTGCTACAGGCTTTCCTAAAAAATTTGTTCTCTTCTTTCTTGTAAGTCCATTTTAACTACTAGAAGGTCACAGTAAGGTGTCCCTGTAGCCTTCCTTTCTCCAGGCTAAACAGCCCCAGCTCTGTCAGTCTTCCTTCATAGGAGAGGTGCTCCAGTCCTCTGATCATCTTCATGGCTTTCCTCTGGGCTTATTCCAATGGGTCAGTGTCCTTCCTGTGTTGAGGATCTGTCCCTTTTATAACTTTGCTCTCCAAACTTCTGGTACCCTGTTTCTGAAGAGCTTGGCAGGAATAAGTCTGCTGTCAGAAGGTGCTACATGAAGGTGCTGGGCAGGCAAAGCAGTCCCTGCTTCCTGGGATCTCCACCTGCAGACAGCTACCACTGTGGATCTTTGCCTGGGTGATGTATTTTGCCCAGTGGAGAGCATCCTGGTACTGATTGCTATTGCAAATTACTCCCTCTTCACTGGCAAGCTGTCGACCACAAGGTTGTCTTGGGGGGTTAGGATTAGCTTTGGCAGATGGCACTTTTTTTTTTAAATCTTCCACATTGAGGAAAGAAGAAAAATAAGCAGCAAAGATTGCTTGTATTATCATTGACATTATGTGTGGTTTTGCTAGAAAATTTTCCTGATTTTTTTTTCAAGGTGTTGGCTTTCAGAGGTTGCACAGGTCCAAATGAATTTTATTCTTGAGTAGATTTATATAATTACTGTATCTTTCGTGAGATGGAGCTGCTAAGGCTCAGAATAAGGTCAATGCTATGTAAATAGTAGGAAATCACCACCTTACTATGGTAGGGAAAAAGAAGGAACATCGCTTATCACTGGATTGAATACCTGCAATGTATGGTCATGGTTCAATTTTGATACAGTACTTGAAATTTTGGTCCTTCTTAAAGAGGATAACTAAGAAATGTGAGGCAAAACCCCCAAAGCCTGTGTTGATAGTAATTCTCTGATGATACTTAGTTTTCCATTCCCTCCTTGCCTTTCCCTCAGTGTGCAACTAATGGAGTTTGCCTTGCACCTGGTCACTTGTATTTTCCAAGCACATCTATAAGCTTGGCATTTTTGAGCTCTTACCAGTCTATTTAACTGGATGGAAAGAGGCCAGCTGATTGAAGAGGTCTGGAATACACACACAGGCCCATCAATAGACCATATTATCACATGAGCATTGCTTCCTCAGGAACAATTTAGTTTGAAAATATCTCCCTTGAGCAGGCATTTATTTGCATAACTATTCAGATGACATACCTCTGTGATAATTGTAGCACATTTGGTAAGATCTCAAGAAAGACAATATCCTGTCCTGATTCACTAGTACAGCATCCAGTCAGGAAATCTCCTTATGGAATTGGAGATTTCTAATGGTGAGGCTGACAAAAAAAATGAAGCTGAAATAAAACTTGGTGTTAGGGGCAAAAAACCAATTTTGGGTCATGCAATACTGAGGACCTAAATGGGGAAATAAATTCACGGTTTTGCTGACAATACCATCAGATGGATACCAGTTTTCCCCAAGCTATCCTTTCTTTTTTACTTGACTGTGACCACTTCAAGGGGTGGCAGAGATGTCAGCATGTTTAGACCACTCCATATTTCACCACCTTGCAGAAGCTGACAGTCAAGAGTACCAAACATGGAGATAGATTCAGAATCATATCACTGTTCCTGAACTTTAAACTGCTACTAAAAATAACTTGCATCCACAAGAAGAAGTTTGATGTCTTGCATCTGGTATTTGTGACCAACCCCTTTGGGAACACGGGCTAGCAGCTGAAACCAGATGCCTGGCACTGAGTGAGAACTTCTCTCAATTATGCAGGTTGTAAATGCACCTTTTTTTTTTTTTTCCCAGAGGTTTCTTATCTTTGAATTTTATACATCTGTGTATTTTTTTCTGTTCTTAAGGATCATCAGGAAGGCTCCATCAGCAAGGCCTGTCAGCATTTTGCTGTAGAGATGGGAGGTGGAAAAGAAAGTGGTTTGTTAACACTAGAAAGCTTCCTGGTGCCATGCAGTATATCAGATTTGCAGAGTTTTGTGGTGTGCAGTCCCATTTCAAGACTGAAATCGAACTTATTTATTTCAAGTCACATCCATGTAGGTATGACTGGAAAGATATGTTACACACAAGGTACTGAACAGGCTTTTGTTGCTTTTAAGTGGCCCTACACTCTGTGCTCACCACAGCAAACCCCCACGATGTTAAAGCACTCTGTGCACATCTGTGTGCACCCTTGAGACTCACTGGTATGAAGAGATAATGACTTCACATCTCTAGAGTGTGGACCTCTGAACAATTTTCGTAATAGCATTTTAACAATTCGCTAAGAGGCTCCAATCTTTTTAGCAATAAAATCCATCACTTGCTCAGCATGTGGCCTTTAATGCAGCAGTCTTACTTAAAATCACTACTTATCCAGTTATTATTTTTTTCACGTGGTTCACAGCCAGTGTTAAAAAGTATAATGTCCACTTTCCAAGTAAATAGAAGCAGTAAATAGAAAAATCCTTCTGCCCTTGTTTCCTTTTGCTAAGTCTAGGGTATTATCATCATATCTGAGCTTTTTATTTTCCTAGTAATAGCAATGTTTCAGTTCACCTTCAGGTTTAAATACAGATGGAAATTCACATATTTGCTAGTCTTACTCAGTGAAGTCTATCATAGTGTTTGTTTATCATATCCAGCTATCTAGCGGTTAGGAAGCAGAAACATTCTCCTCTTAATGGTACCAACAGTTGCTGGAAGAGCTGTTCACTCCTCTACAAAGAATGAAGTATTTAACCTTATAGTTGATGTTCTGGTTGTGCAGTCTGGACCATTAGCAACAAGACATGTCTGATGTTTTTCCATACACTAGTTCATAATTTTGAGTTGAAAATAAAAATGGAGGTGGTGCATTTTCATATTTGTCTTAGGGGTTCTTCTCCTGAATGAAGAGGGAGAAGTGAGCTCCCTCCCAGTAAGGAGCTGAGCAGTTGTTAGTGGTCCATGCAGGTACTTGTTGTTTTGCAAGCAGTTGGAAGATGGGGTGGCTGAGATCAAAGTTTTGTTCATAATGCATAAATCCCATCCATATTTCAGTGTTTAGACAAAACACAAGTTAAATGATGGGGAGCAGACAAGGTTTAGTGAGGCTTCAAAAGTAAGATCATGGATTCCTCCTGATTACTTTAAGTATATTTGTGTACTTATCTGTATAATTTGGTACATTTATGTGCATTTATTTGCTATGTTCTAATGCAGAAATACTGGTGAGATGTTGTCATCCAGAATGTGGGCCCCTATTACCACTCTTAGAAGTTTGTGTGTCTCTCCATCCCTTTTATGGGGGCTTGCAGGGAAGGCTGCCATGGAAAAGCCAAGAGGTGTTTCTCGCAGCCTTCTGCTATTTGTTCACTGCTCTCCATCATCTCAAGTATATTCCTTCACTGTGCCCCAGGGACTGTGATAGCTTGTTTCCTACAGCCTGAGTCAGAAAAATGCTCACTACCTCAGGTAGTCACTGCTGCTAAGATGCAGGGAGCAACCCAGGTGGCAGTAGTTAGTGTTGCAGAAGAGCAATGCACAGTCAAAGATGACAAGGTTTCATGAATAAGTTTGTCAAAGAGGAAATGGAAATATTGGCTTGGAACCCATTTTATCTAAGAGCCAGCACAACTCAGAAACAGCAAAGGAAAATGAAAGAACAGGGGAACAAGCCCTAGCTTATAATAGTTCTCAGTCAGGGACTAGGGTGGATCTTAGAGCATATCCTTTATTCTTTCTTTTGCACTTGCATAAGTGCCTTCAGATCTGCTCCTTCCATATGTTAAAATAACAATTAAAATTGCACAAGATGATTTTATAATTTCCCCCTTCCCCCCCAATATTTTTCTTTAAGTGTGCCCATCCATACGATAATGTTTTTACCTGTCAGATTCCTTCATTCAGCCCGGGATCTGTAAATGGAATTGAGGTGTTTGGGGTTTTTGGCTGTTTTTTTTTCCCTTATGTGTGTGTTCATTATTGTCAGTAATAAAATTACCTCCATAATATTTTGTGCAATAGTTAGAAAAGATACGGTAATCCCACTTTTATGGCCACTGGCCATCAGCATTGCTTGTATGCAGGTTTAGGAGCTTTCACTTATTTCAACTACCGTATGTTTCATCATATGTTTTGATTTGAGTACTGTGAAGTTATCCCCTGACCAAGCATTCAGATACCTTATTTGCATGCAAGTTCTGTTTTTTTTGGCGAAACCACTTATAGCTCAGGCCACAGGAAACGGGGCTGGGATTTGAGAGCCACTTGGATAGCAATTGTTCCCTTTGCTAATTGAAAAGGAAATTACAAACTCTAGTGCTTCACTGTTCATTGCCATCACCTGCCAACAGAGTGGCTGTTTATCTGTACATTCTGAGCTCTCATTTTCTTTTTAAAAATTATATCGCTTTTGTTCTCACATTCTCCATTTGGCTAGAATAAAAACTACTCAGCAGTATGTCAGAGCATACCAGGTCTTTCCCAGATCATTTTTTGGTGGTAAGTTAATGTAAAAAGAAGTACTGGTCTGCTGTGGGAGCATTTATTAATGTATGCCCTGAACCACTCTAATCAGACATGCTATGACTTTTTGTACTGTACAAAGTGCTGCAGGACATGAAAAGCAAAGCTTGTGTATAGCCACACAATGGTTCACAACTGTAGAGGCTAAAAATTAGACAAATACACTAAGCCATTTTACCAAGTCCCCTCAAGTCCATCCATTTTACTCCTTGCAGTCTTGTTTGCCTCTGTTTTATGCAGTCTCATCCAGAATGCATCACATCTGGAATTTTGCTGCTCCCTTTGGGAGGCCACCAGAGGCCAGGGCATCTTGCTGTTAGAGAACCTTGGATGACACCTTCTGAGAACTGTGCTCCTTAGCTACTGTGCTGTTTCTCTGGGGTGAGCACTGCCTGTTCATTCCCAGGTGTAACTGCAGAATTTGCCAATCTACCAGATTAGGCTTCCTTTTTGAAAATATGCTTGGGAGGAATTGGTTCAAAATATGGATGCTATACATTGTGTGCTTTGTTTTTTTAAGGTGTTTTTTCAATATACTGTAAATGTAATATTTAAAATTTCATTATAAAATTAGTGTTCAGTTGCACTTGCCATTATCACTCAAACCAACCACAATTCCATCTTTTTCATCAGTATGTGTAAAGAGTGGGGGACTTCGTAGAACCTCTGCCAAAGTAGCTCTTTGTACAGGTATGACTGCAGGCAAGTGCTTAAAACCAGGTATTTGAAAGCTTCTTGTAATGACAAAGGTGTGTAAACCAAGGGAGAACAGTTTCCTTCTCTCTTCATCTTCCTTTATTCTTTTGCAGAAATTATTACCACTGAGCTGTAAACCAGCTGTTTCTCCCTTTTGAGATTTTGGTAGAAAAGAAGTGTTTTGCAATGATAAGGCAGAACTATTTTCCTTATTTTGTAATTGGCAGAAGTAGCGTGTATGTAAGTGACTTGTCAGTGGGACAACTGAGAAAAGATCCATTACATTTAGTTCCTATTAGTAGTAATAAGAGGGATAAAAGTTATGTTAGCCTTTAAAGATCCTAATTAACACTAGTGACTTTGCTGTACTGAGAACTTCACACAAATCCTTGAATTTGATTGAGAGACATGATTGATTGATTCAAAGGAGCAAAGGTTTTAAGGGAAGGGAGATGTGTGTAAAACATGTAAGCAAAGAATGTGGTAAGGAAGAAGTACAATTCCATAATGGGGTAGGAGATAATGAGGACTGTGGTAGTAGAAAAAGGGGAAATAAGGATCACGTGTTACCTGCTTGAAATTTGAGCTCCAGTATCTGCTGCCAAGAGCAGTAGTGGACTAGGAGCCTGTTGTGCTAAGCACAGCACAAACACAGAGCAAAAGCTAGTCCTTGGCTCAAGGGGCAGTGCAAGGAAATCTGGCCATTGATGCTGTTCTCCTCCAGTTAGTCTCTTTAGGAGCCTCTCTCTGTTTACACTTTCTTGTTACCACTCCATTGCTTCCCTTTGCTTCCTTTTCCTGGAATGTAGGAAACTGAAGAAAGGTCTCCAAGATATACCAAACTCCAAAATGAAATCAGCTCAGGAAATTTCAGCAGAAGCTTGTCTAAATTGTTCTTTAAAACCTCCAGAATAGAATGGATATTTCCAGATCCCTTCCAACTTGGCCTGTTCAGTGGTTCAGAGATTCCAATCCACACAGTCAGGGTTGTTTCTGCCCCTCCTATCCTCCTCCTCATGAGCCAATGGGGTGTCTTTATGCTGCTAGTTTGTGACTAGCTCTAAATGTTGCTGATATGCAATATAGTTGGGGTGTAGAGATGCCTGAGCTTATTACTGCACTTGACCAGGAGATTGCTAGGTAGTTCACACTCCAGTAATACATTTCATTCCCTTTACTTGACTAAGTGAAGAAAAAAAGACTCTTTTTACTCAGAGGTCAAAAAAAAGCAAAATTAAGGTCACCTCACAGAAGTTGTAGCTGTAAGCTTCAATTTTTTGAATTTTAGGCTGAAAGTCAGCCAAAACCCACAAAAGCATTTAATCAGAAATATGTTAATTTATTCCCAGCCTCATGTGGAGGCAGGAATTTTGTAACCTACATCTTCATGAAGCATTTTAGTTTTTGCAGCAGTAAAATGCTCTGCTACTGTATTGCTAATGCTGCTTTATTTAGGCAATTCAATAGCCTTGATTCACTGAAAAGCAGAATAGCTCATGCAGCTTTCTCCACCTGTAGCAGAGATTCAGCACTTTCATCTTAATGAGGAAGCCCATGGTGTGAGAATAGTGGAAAACTGGAAATTGATAAATTAGGGATTTCCTCTTCTGTGTGGCAAATTACAGAAGCCCATCTGCCTTACGTTAAACAAATGCTTCCTACTGGAAGAAATAATTTTTAGCATGTGGGCATGCTAAATTCTGTAATTCTGTGAATTATTTCTGCTCATAGCAGCAGAGATCAAAGTACAGTGATACCCATTCTCTCAGTCCATGTGCTCTACCCCTGCCAGGCCTGGGGGACATGCAATCTGCAACCACACAAGTACTCAGTATATCCTCTCTCCTGGCACTCAGAATTACCATCAGGATGAAACCTAAATGTCTGTGTCTCATATAGCTAGCCTATTTTGCTGGACAAACTATTATTATCAAGGGTTATAAAAGAGTCTGCCTCAGAGTAGCTGATGGTTTGAATTCAGTCCATTGAACCCAGATTAATTGGTCTCAGGACTTCATTGTTTTCTCTCAAGAGTTTAAGATGTAGTTCCCAGCTGCCACACACAGTCTTGTGTATTTCAAATGCCATAGAAAGGTGAATATTGTCTCATCATTATCTAACAACTATATTGGTATTTAAATCCCACCTCTAAGAAAACAGCATGATGAATTGTAATTTTGTGTTAAAATCTGAACTGCTTAATGAATTTGTTGCTCTCTGAGGGATGCCTCTTTGCTGTCATAAAATTACTGAGATGAAGTTAAATTTTCCTTCTGCATAAATGCAGTTTCAACTGTGTGGTAGGTCATGTAGATTAAGAAACATTTTCAGAAAGCTGAAAAACCACTCAGAACATTTATTCCCTGCAGTTGCTATAAGGGCTGACAGAGTTGCCAACCAGGCTTACCTGTGAGCATCTTAATGAGGGCAACGAGAACAGAATCTGGATGTGCGTCATGCAGCCCAACACGGTGACGGAGGCACTCAGACCTCATCAGAGACCTGACAACTGCTTTGTGTTTATGAGAACAATCTGGAAGGAAATGTATCGGTTCCTGATGTTTGCCATTATTTGGTTGCAGTCAATAAGTGTATGTTTATTAGCTTGGGCCTACTGCTCTGAGTAAGACTGATTGTCTCATTATGGAAAATGAGTCACTGAGAATATTTTTTAATCATTTGCTATTTAAGTGGTGTCACTGTTCGCAGGTAGCTGTTAGTGGTGAAATTAAAGGACTTTTGAATATGAAAGCACAGTGGAGATGCAGTAAAGAAAGAAATTCTCAGTGACTACAAGTATAGGCCAGTATTCCTGGCTCTTTATTCTTACCTGTGATTCCCTCTGTGAAGATGGGTAAAGCATTTCACTTCTCTGTGCCCCACTGCAATAGCAAGTGGCAGCTACTGAAGAGATGCTAAGAGCTGCATCACTGTGTATAGCATTTGCCATGGTTGTGCCTGAATTGCTCCAGAAGTTTTTAAAAAACAACTGTTAGTCATTATGATCCTTTTTCTGGAGACCAAGAAAAGGGTGGAGCAGTGACTGCTTAAATTAATGCTGCAACATGGCAACTGCCAGTTGTAACAGTACCTGCCAGCTTCCCTCCTTGCTTTTTTTCTGCCTTCAGGGGAAAAAAAATCCTCAGTATTGTGCTTGTGTGTGTGTTTAACTGTGACTTCAGATACAGTTTATTCACAGAAAAATTACTTTTATATGTTGTCCTTACAGTGGGAAAGCCTTGATAATGTTCACTATTTAAATAGATTTTGTATTGTAAGAGGACTGCCAGAGTTGATTTTTTATCACTTGCAAGCAGCATCATACAGGGACTCATGCCTCCACAGAAATCTGACATCTGTCTGAGAAAGAGGCATGGGACAAAGTTGTGGGCAGGAGAAGTCCACCTTCATGGATTCCATATCATGGTGTAGCAATTCTAGTAAGATCAAGGAAGTACTTTTAAAGGAAACTTGGCTCAGCAAGTTGTTAAGGCCTTCCTGAAGGCTTTCAGAGCATGCATTCTTCTAGTTATTAAACTCTGAATATTCAATTTCTTTTGATATAGAAAATGCACTTTAATCATATTAATACAAAAAACCACTTGATGCTGTTAGAACTACATCTCTTGGCCTGTAGTGGGAGCATAAATTCCCTTCCTCTGTTGATTTAAAATTAGCAAGGGCAGGAAACTAATAAAGCACTTTGATTTCCTCAGCTGCAGTGCCCATTGCTGGCTTCGGCATTCATCTGTTCCTCTCCCAGCTCAGGATTTAGGGCTGGTGGTAGATCAAGGTCATCTTTGAGGCTAGGCCCTTCACCAGGACTGGTTCCTCTTGCCCATTAGTGGAAATCAACAGCATTTCCATTGCTACTACTGAAAACTCCTGTATTGGAGATCAAGTTCAATGTTGTTGGCAAATCAGCAGACAAGAGTTTTCACATCTTGCTTCCCTTAAAGAAACACTAAAGCTTTCCAATTGCATAAATATTTATATTCTTTTGTTGTTGTTCTATTGCATTTTGTGAAAGAGGGCAATTGAAAAGAAAAAATAATAAAGAGAGGTTTCTTTTCCCTTTTACATGCCTCCTTGCCCACCCCTTCCCCAAAAGAAAATGTTGCTTAATATACAGTAAGACACTCAGCAACAGAGAGGATCTCGTGCCGTCTTTCTGTGTACCTGTACTCATACAAATGCACTTGCACAGAATGTGGAGGTTTCTAGAAATACATAATTAAAGCTATAGAAAAGCTTTTATTAGTAGAACATGAAGTTGAAGCATCTGGGATAGACAACACTAGAGCTCAAGGACACCTGGAAGATCATGACACATCTATGAAACAATCTAGACTTTTGAAGGCTGTAAGATGCCAAAACAGTTGTGTTCCTTTTAAGCAAATCCTGTCTAGCCTGAGTGCTGGTATTGGCTGAGGCAACGTGTGGCCCTGCTCAGCCAGAAGATAACACAGTATAATTCTGTTACATTAAGTGGGAATACAGGACTTGCTATTGAAGAGTGTGAACTGTACGTGACAGTTCTGTTATGCAGAGGGATTGAAGGGATGTCAAACTGTAAAGGCTACAACTTGAAGTTGTAAATTCAGTGTGGGGAAGAGGCTGTGCTGTCTGATTATGTCTGCAACATCCAAAGGACTTTCAGTCTTTTTCAAATACCAAAAGTAGTCAAAGAGTCAAGGAATCCTGCAGTGATGCTTTAACCTCCTGCCTCAGTTCTTTTGTTTCAGGCTTAATGAAACATTTTAAATTAATCACTAACAAAGAAAGAAAGAGATACCACCATGAGTCTTACAGATGCACAAATCAGATTGCATGTAACCCTGATGATAAGGAAACAATAATTAACATCTGTTATAAATAAGAATTGTTCGGTTGCAGGAGAGTGCAGGAAATTACAAGCTTGAAGACAGCTCTGAGCTGTGTCAAATTTGGTGGACTTGGTGGGTGAGTGAATTTTGTCCCTTGTTCTCATGATGTGAGCAAGAATGAGTGAAAGGTCCACTGGGGGTGGGGAAGTCTGACACCTACAATACTCAAGAGTCCCACATTAATGATGGCTTTTAGATGAGCATGAATAAAAGTACCATTGTCATATACCCCTAATTCACAGAAGCCTCATGCACCTGCTACAGCAGTTAGCTCATCAACTCAGCCTGTTTATGCCAGGAGCACAAAACTGGCTCCTGCAGTCAGAGCAGGAATTACTGCAGTGTCCACATGTGTGTGCCTGGCTGCATGGGGACAGGGTTATGTATGCACACAGACAAATTAGAGAGTGTAAAGCACAGAAATGCTTCTAGCAGTGGTCTCAGGGTCTCTTTGGGTACTGGAGGGATCCAACGGCTTCCCTGGAGAAACAAGGATCAGTTTCTGTGAGTGCTTCCCACCTAGAGAGGGTCAGAAGAGAGGATGAGGAAATGTGTGCTGCTTTGGGCTGCAGAAGCTTTTAGCTACAGTGTGGGATTGCTGTACCTCTGGAGATGAAGGCTGAGGGCTTTCATTACAGCTTTTTGCACAATTACAATTTCTCTAATAGCTGTGTATGCTGCTGTAACAGCAAATCTTTTCTGCTTCCATGTCTTGGCCATTTGCTAAATATAATCCCCTTTCCTTTAAACATAAGATTGGCCCCTGTAAACCTAATACAATGATTTGTGTAATGAGTTTATTTAAATTCCTACCATGTTTTATCAAGTTGCTTCTTTATACTGCAGTTCAGATTTTATATTTTAATATATCGACTGGGAAACTGAATGTGAGGGAAAAAAACCATCTAGCTTGTTATCTGCAAAGGTTTTTGGAAAGCAGATGACACATTTAAAACACATTTTAATACGTTTTTGTGAAAATTGTCATGTAAGGATGAGCTTAGAAAAATCTCATCTGAATTGTAATTTCTTCATAGTCACTAATTCTAGAGCTAGAGAAAGCAAGAGTCTTAAATAAGAAGCATGAAGAGAACCAAAATCTGTTGTGCCTCACTTTTTGTTAATTCACAGAAGTAATGTGGCTTTGTTTTTTCCCTTGCCTCTAGTTATCTTCCAAGCAGAGTTCTGGTCTTTTGATTGAGATTGTAACTACACCCAAAAAATGACCTTTAGAGACTGCTATTTTGATTTATCGTTTGAATACTGTAATAAGTAACAGGTAATATTTATGAAGGGGAAATTCCATGTAGCATTTCTGTGATTTAGGTTCCTGCCCATGGATAGTATGTAACATACATATTTCCCTTTCTACTTGAGTCTTACTAACCCAGAAGCCACAGCTGACCACAAAACAGCTGCAACATGAGAAAATCCCAGCAGTTTATTATGTTATTTTCTGAACATTTTTTTTTGTACATGCTTGTGGTTAACGTGTATTTTCCCCAGGTTTGAAGGGGAAATGGTTAGGGTGAGGTGTGTTTTTTGTGAGCTGCCAGGCCTAGAAACTATTGCTATATGACTGTTGTTGGCCAGAAGGTTTGCTTTTTGCTAGAAAATGTTGTGTTCATTACTGTTTTGCAACTGTGTGGTCAGTGTAGATAGGAATTATTATTTTCAAGGTGGCAGGGGAGTGTTTGTGCCTTTTTCTAGTTTCTGTGGTGGATGGACTGGAAGAGGGGGATTGATGCAGGTTGGGTGACAGCCCTGTGACAGCAGGAGGTTTAGACACGAGACGGTTGAAAATTTCTTTTGTTGTTGTTTTGCGTGAAGGAAGTAAACAGCTGTCTTTTCATCGGGAATTGATGACATGACAATTTAGAAAAAGAAAACCTCAAAAAGGGTTGCTTTCTTCAGCACAGCAAGACAGATTGTTACTACAACTTCTGGGTTGCTGAGTAGCAGCCTGATGTGCAGGTGAGAAGATAGTAGTGTTGTCAGTTCAAGAACTGCCTTTCAGACTCTGGAGGTTGTAATTAATATTCTGAAAAAGATTTTTAATGAACAAAAGATAAATATTAGCAAAGGCTGCCTGCAAATAAGTGAGAAAGGATCGGAGAATGTTCCTGATAGGGGGTTGAATTTAACATTCAAAACAGTAATCTCCTCTGTAAAAATCACCTGACTTGCTAGAATACGTATTTTTAAAGCAGCAGAATAGAGTCTATTTAAATTGGTAATGTATAAGTGGTGCTATCAGTTGTATTATATGGGGCATAAAAGAGATATATTCTATGCTATGAAATCTATGCATTTTTATTATTTTTTTATTTAGTCTTTTGAAATAAGAGAAGTATTGCACGTAGCAAAGTGCAGTACAAACTATGGAGAGGAGGTGAAAGGAGAAAGAGAAAGGTTATAGAACTAAACTGGTTGACGTTAACGCAACTGTCTTGCAATCAGACAGTAGCACAATTGACAGTGTTTGAAGTCATGTGCTTTTCAGAGTAAGGCTAAGCTTTCCTTGGCCAGAAAACCAGCTGTTGGAAACTGGAGACTTAAGAAGTACAGATTCTACATGTCTTTAGAGTTTTTGCCTTTCAAGTGAAGATTGGTGGTGACTGTTGAGTATGACTGGGTGGATAAATACTGTGCTTTTGTGGCAGTATAACACTTCGGGATTTTTCTGTGTATGAATGTAATCACAGGCTTGGGTAGATCTGAGTTAAAACCCACTTGTTATACAAGTGAATCTTGGGACCTCTGAGCGCTTGGTTTTTCCAGACAGCCTGGATTAGAAGATCTCCATGCTGCTTTATTTATAATGAAGTACCAGAGAGATAATTGAAATGCCTGACAAGCAAGAGAATGGGGGACGTACCTCACAGTTAAGTTTCACTGTAAGTGACGCTGCTTCTCCTTTTGGATCTAAATTACACACAGGCCACATAAATCTACTTCAGTCCAGGAATTACAGTATTCTATAATAAATCACATAAGCAGACCTGCTTTTAAATTTATCCAGTGTGCTTTCAAATCAAGCCAGAACCTATTTTTTTTTCCCCTCCCTAAACCTACATCAGTGCTTGATGTAAAGGATTTGGTCCCAAGTTTGTGGTCTAAAATACAAGAGGGCTGTACTTTTCTTTCTCTGTGTAAACATGAGGAGAATGAAATTCATACTTCATGGCTCCCAGCCCTCTGAGTTCATTCTTTGTCCCAGCAAATCAGGGAGTTGTGCAAATATCAACTGTGACAAATTTGCTGGTTTTTAGCATCTATGTTAAAAGCTTTGTTTTTCCCTTTTCTTCTTGGAGAGGGGCAGGGCATAACCCGGTTGCAATTTCTGAAACCCAGCTGCATGCAGTGTTGTCCTGAGAGTATTTTCCCTAGGTAATGTTCACTCCCTGCTAAACTACCCTCACTGCTGATAACAGGTGTCAGCAGCAGATTATCCTTTTAGAGTAAACTGCGCTGGAGGGAATTACAGATTTTTGACAGAGATGACAATAGGGAAACCAGCAAATACTTTTGCTTCTTATGTGAAATTTATGAAAGCTAATGATTCTGGCATCCACATCTCAAGGTTAGTGGCACTCAAGAAAATAGGGAGAAGAGCAACTCAAATAGTCAAGCACATAAATCCAACTGTCTTACAAATTGATGCTGAATTGTCTGAGAGTCCTCAGTTTGGAGAGAAGGTTCAAAGAGGGTTGGTCATGTTTGATGAAGCCACAAAGGCAGTGGATAAAATAAGTGCCGAGTTACTATTAGGATCCAACTCTGTGTTTTTTTCGTGTGTCTCTGCTGCCTTTATTACTCTGGATCATCTATTAGTGCTTGCATCCTCAGGAGGAACAGATACAGTTGCACTTGTTTTTAAGAAGTGTACAAAAAACTTCCCTACATGAAACTTCCCTCTGGACACTTTAACGGGAAAGAAATGGTGTGTTAAGTGAATTTAACTTAGCCAAAGCTCTCTCCCACAGAATGTGATACTAAAAGAAAAAAAAAAAGTTTCCATGTTTCCTGAAGTCTTTCAAGTGTGTTCACTTTTCAACAAAGTCCTCATTGTCCTTTTTAAATAAATTCCACTATCGTAGCAGTGCGGGAGTTTCTTAATCAGTTGACATTGTAATTGTCTTAGGGTAATCTGTTTTCACATGCAAATTCAGTTCAAGATGCTGAAAAGGGATTCATGTAGGCTGCCAGAAAATGCATGGGAAATACACTGTAGCTTTTCCAAAAGCAGAAGAAATTCTCAGGCAGTGAGGGAAAACTCCCACTTGCAAGATTTTGGTGCCAGAAAAATCTGTATCAAGGGCAACTACCCCCGTCCCCAAACCAATATATACAGTGAGAAAATGGTACAAATATGCTACCAGTTATATATATAAAAAACCGAAGACAGCAAAGTTGTGGATTGAGTCCTTACATGTCTTCCTTCCTTTCAGGTGTTCTTTATTATTGTGCATACTGTGAACATTAGATTATATGGTATAATAGAAAACAGGCATAATGTGAATGAAGAAGTAAAGTTGGAAAATATAAATTGGCTAGTATAGGTTGTACAAACACAATACATTGAATATATTTATCCTTTAAAAGTTACTTTAAGAAATGCAATGTCTGAAAGGTCCATATATCCATGATAGACCATGAAGTAATGAAGAACGCTGTGTCTTTTTAGGTGGTTGTAGCAAAAGTAAGTGTGGTGCAGCCTAAAACCTGGGAGCTCTCAACCCTGGGTGTTCCTGTGAATGATGTAGCTTCTGCAGGGAGGCAGCTGAAGTGCGTGGCATTTGGGTTCCCTCTGCTGGTCGAAGATAAAGCCCTGTCCATTAGCTTGTGCGGTGAGATGGTATTCACGAAATACCCTGAATTACTCTCCTTTGTGATTGCATTTTAAGATCTTACCTAGTTAGCACATCTGCAAACCACCTCTCTTTGAAAGGTCTGCTAATGTACACCTGCTCCCCAAACAAACCCTTCAGAACCATAAGCAGGTGCTTGAAAGTTAAATGCATATTTAAATTCTCTACTTAATAGGAGTGGTGAAGGCATATGCTCTCATGCTTTTCTGAATGAAGATCTTTGATGGCTTTGTCAAATGATGGCTTTGTCACTGGGCAGTTAGGCAGTACTCAACACTTCACAAACCATTACCTTGACTTTGTCACCATCTGTAATGTCATTGTCTATACAGCCATGAAAGTGGCACTGTCAGTCATAATGCAAAAGCAGTAACAGTCTTTAGTTTCTCTAGTGTTTTTTGAAGGCTGCATGAGTGAACTGTAGAAGTAAGGAAAGACACTGGTTTAAAAGCAGAATTAAAGCTCCAAAACAAACTTTCTTGTTAGCTTTTCTCATACATGTGGGCAGGTGATTCCCTACAGCTTTACGAAGTGGTTTGAGTGCTGGAAGGCATATCTCAAATAGGAAGCAGCATGAAACTATCAGCTGTAACATTCCTGTGTTACAAGGGACAGTTGGAGCAAGGATAATACTTGCTCTGTCATGTCCATACCTTTAAACATGTAGTCACTGAAAGGAGTCCTTTAAGATAAAATAATAAAATTCCTCTAGCCTGAGTACCAAATAGACTTAGAATTACTATGTTCACAGTCATCTAGTTCTTGCACTTTTGTCTAGACATGTGTATTGATCCGTGTTTTAGAGAGTACAGGAGTGGGTAGATTTCTGGTCAGACCCTGCGCCACTGCTTTGTGTTCTTGCATTTTGTGTTTTACTGCATGAAAGGGAAGAGAAGTTATCCATGAGATCCCCTTTATCATCTAGGTCTCAAGTGGAGAGGACCCCGTGGGCTATGGCAGTGTGGCAGTCTCCCATAATCCCTGGGTACAGGAGCACAGCAGCATTTAAGCCGATCCCTTTATAGCCTCTGGCCTCTGTGCTTCTCTTTCTTCCCCTGCAGGAAATGGTTAGGTGGAAAAGGGACTCTGGGCCCTATTGTCACTTACATTGTTGTTGTTCTTATTCTAGAAGAATTACATTGAATAACATATGGGTGTATTTATGGCCAAATCTCCAGTTCTGAAAACTCACAGCTCCTTTTTAGAGCTGATCTGGAGAAGAGTGACATTGCTTCCAAGCTGTGCTTTGCTGTGTTCACCTGAAACAAGCACCATTTCTGCCAAAAGGTTCTTACTCCTCAGTTAAGTGTTAGCAACTCAAAACCAACTGTTAATTCCTTATGGTTCCTGGTATAGCTGTAAATGTTTTCCCATTGTTCAGCCTAGTGTGTGCAAGGTACAGTGCATAATTCCATTGGAAAGTCTCTAAAATAATGTATTCCCTACATAGAATCTTTCCAGATATTTGCTTCCTAGTGTGCATTTGGTCCTTAGTCCTAACAGCCTTAACTCCACATCCACAAAGTCAGAGCAGGATTTTGCAGAGACTACTTAGAACCGTAGAATGTGAACAGCATACAATTTGGAGATGGAGAAACTTCTTTTTCTGTTGGTTCTTATGTAGACCAGAGGCTGTTCTCCCAGAAGAACTGCACAGTGCAGAAGCTGTGCCTTCCTCCCTCAGGCTCTCCTATGAGGATGTCTGGCCTCACCTTGGTGGCAGTGCCCTGAGGGGGTCATCCATCAGCTGGGAGCTGGAAGATCTCATCTGTGTAACAGCAGTGTTCTGCTTGGTGCTGATACCTCTAAACCTCAAGCAGGACTAATGGGAAGAAAATGGTACAGGCAGACCAGCTGCCAGATGGAAAATTATTTGCTGCAATGCTGCAGTTGAACAGAAAGTTCATGGCCAGTTACTTTTGGATTGACTACTTTTTTATATGAGAAACATATTTGTAATCTGCCTCCTCAATAAAATGATGTGATGAGAATAAAAGGTGGTTTCTGAATTCTATTCCTGTGCCGAATTTTATGTGATATTTTGAAATTGCTCATTTGTTTTAAAGAACTAGAGAATGGTTTAGAGTTATTTGAGGGGATTATGCAGGAGGAATCTATCTACCTAGCAAAATAATTACACCATTCAGTTGTAAAGAACTTTAAGACTTCTAAACCCTGCTCCTCTCCCATCTTAGGAATAAAAATGGAATGGTAGAGTTTGGTCTTCTATAAATTCAGAAGTGCTTGGATTTATTTCTGCTTCAGGCTTGTGTGAACCAGAACTAATCCTAATAAAACCAACAGGATTTGATCAAAAAGAAATAGGAATCATATGCTTCTAAATGAGAACCTATGACATTTAATCAATGTAGGGAACATGGACATGGAATGTTTATGGTATGTAATGGAGCAAGGGTAGAACATCCACCCACAAGTGGGCAGCTGAGGCTGCATGATATGGTCAGTGCTGCAGGGCTCAGTACAGCAGGACACAGTGCCACAGGTTCATGCACAGCTGACTTCAGGTAAAAATCCTAGAAATCTCAGTGCAGGATGCCCCCAGGTATCCCTGTATCCACTTGGTGCATGTGTCCTGAGTTTCAGCTTACCTATGCTGATGCAAGTTTAGAGTACTTTGGTGTAAGTCAATGAAATACTAGTGATGTGCCATGAATATGGCAGAATAATTTCTACTGTTTCAGCACTGTTTGAAAACTTCTAATGAGAATGGTGCATATTGTGTGAGGAACTTGCTCTGCTAGGTACTTTTTTTAAAATTTTGAGCTCTAGAAAAAAAATACATCAATTCAAAGCACAGTAACTCAGATAAAAATATGTTTTTTAATATGGCGGCTGTGTTTGGAAAAAATTTCCATAGCTGTGCAAGTTTCCCTACAAAATCCAAACAGAAAAACATTGATGGAAAATTTTCTCTGAAAGTGCATTTATGAGAAGATATGGCTTTGATAAAAGAAACTTTCCTCTGCTAAGGGGTGACAGTAGTAAAAAGAATGACCTACTTTCAGCAACTCAGAAGAAAAAGCCTTAATGTCAGCTGTCCCCAAGAGATGTGATCTTGGAGCTTTGACAGGAATTCTTACAAGCACACTCTCTCCAGAAAGTAAAAAAACCTGGATGTTTCTGTTACAGGTTTCAATGTTGTCAGACTTTAAAAAAATGTTCTCTGCTCTCCCGGACTCTGCTTAGCTGACAGTTCTGCACTTTTTTCTTTTCAGAACAAGTGCCTGGATTATCTACACAGACAAAAGAAAAAAAATCTTACGCTGTTGTATTAGCTCTTTGTACCCCCCATGGGAAACCACCTGGTTTTAATCAGGATATGAGCAAAAGTCAGGTATTCATAAGATCTATATTCCCCATACTCTCTCATATGAGTGAATGGAAAGGGACTGGAGAATAGCATAAACTTACCATCAACCATGAAAATCCTCTAAGCTAATTTGATAAATTAATCCTGTGTTTTCTAGGAATTTCATCCCCGGTCTTAACTTTGATTTATCCATGCAAACCTTATAACAGTTTGTATGAGAGTGCTAATAAACAGTCTAGAACAACTCTATCCAATGTGTATTTTACACTGTGTCCGGTTTTGGTGGGATTTTTTTTTCTTTAAAACTAAAATTATCATGTGACAAGTTGGCTGGCAATTTAGGAAATAACTGGATAGTTAAACAATGTTGGCATTGAAGTCTTGCTCTTAAAGTTTTAGATTGCTGCGAAAATGATGGACTATTGTTATTGTGATTAAAATAAGTGCCCCTTGCCATCCGTGCAGTGATATTGTCATAAAGAAACAGGTATATTTTTCTGCTCCACTTTTGTCATATATTATTCATATTATGTATGAGAAGTAAAATTCATTCTTTAGGGGATGCTTCCCATATGAACTTTATCTGTTAACTATTATGAAAATATTTTAAATTTTCATTGTTTTTTCATGCTTTTCATTTAGTAGAGGAGGATATTTTGTTAGTTGTGCCATAGCTGCAATCAATCCTTTAATGGAAGGTGAAACAAAACCTGCATGTAAATAGTTTTAATCAACAGACTGTGAACCAACTAAGTTACGTGAGTGTTAAAAATAGAGAAGGCACAAACTAGAACATTTTAAATCAATTTTTCTTAATATTTCATAGAAGTTCAGCCCTTTCGATCAATCGCTTTTTTTTTTACTAAAAAAGAAGGAAATAGAAGTGATTAAAAGGTTCTGATACCTCTTTTGTGCAAATTAGTGCCCTACACATGATTTGACGTAATTTGAATTGGCCACATTTGTAACATCTATTTCTCTTCCTGTTTTGGAGAAAGATAAGAATAACTGTTCATAAAACACTGTGGGCAAGAAGTGCTTTCCATGTCCCCTAGGCAATCATACTGTGCCTTGAAGCATGATTAACCTGTCACATTATATAAGACTGCATAGCTGCAAATTTTATTGAATAGGGGTAATTGCTTTCTTTAGTGCCTGAATGCAGCTTAATATTTCTTACTTAGTGACTCGAAGAACTGCTAAATCCTGGTGTTGGGATATTGGAGAGACACACCTGTGATGTTTTGAATGTGCATAGCAGCTCTTGGGTCTTCTACTGGAGTTTGGGCTAAATGTAAAACCTTGTGCAAGACTGACACGAGCTTTGTGTTTTGGTGAGTTTTCATTTGTCGTATTTGTTCCTTACTGGTCAGTGCTTCCTAGCTGTTAGTTAATGGATAGTAATAGAGAATAACACTAAAGTCAAGGCTATGGGGATTGACATGGCAGACTTGTTCTCATCACCCCCTGCTGGTGTTGAGCCCCGTTTCCTTTCCTCACCTCTCTCAAGTTTTGTCTGAGTGCTGTGTGTCCAAATCTGATGAACTATTACGGATGCTAAGGAAGCTCTGCATCCTTCTGTTCTGGGTGTCCTGATTTCAAAGGATACCTCCACCTATTATAGGGATTGACACCTCTGGCAGTTGCTTGCTTATGGATGGAATGTGAGAGGTGTGAGCCTGGCTGGGTGAGCTCACCCTGCATTCAAAGCTGGTATCTCACCTGCACAGGACAGCACAGCCCCATCAGCTCTGTATGCCAGCTTTGGAGCTCCTACTGCTGACTGGGAAATTGTGCAAATTGTTTTCTAAGCTCCAGTAGGTTCATATGGGCATGGAAATACTTTTCCACCAAGAGAGAAAGAGAGAAAGATGCCCTTTCTACATGGAAACAGAGCACAGGAAGAGAAAAACCATGAGGGTTACTTCAAAGCAGTTTTCTTTCCTGGTTTCTTCTGTAGGGAGTGGTGGGCGATAAGTAGTAGTGGCCTGTTCATTTGTTGGTTTGTTTTTAACATTTGGGGATTCCTGGTCTGATACTATGAATGATAAATTAATTACCAGGATCATCTGGCAAGTTGTCAGCACACTAACTACTTCCAGTGCAGATCTGAGTTGCAGAAAGGGAAGACTACTGGAAAATGACAGGAAAATGTGAGCAGATACCAAGCATATATTACATTATAGAGTATGGCTATACCTGAAGTCATACAGCTCAAGTAATCTTAGCGGTTGCTACTGAGTGTAGTGTATGGTCTGTCTTATTCTAATGTGTGTTACAATTATGATGTTGTAGATAGAGCTCATTGCAATCTTAATGTCAGAGAAAGAACACTCAAATTAGGTTAAATTGAGTGATGGCCAAGCTGTAATCACCACTGAGGTAAAGCCAGGTTGCAGTGTCATGAGTAACATACCAAAAATTGCTACAACGTCCAAATTCTTCTCTAAGCCTGTACAGCACTGCAAAATCCTAACTAAAGCATTAGCTTTAGGTTTTCATTAGTAATAGCTAAATATTTATTCTTAGGTGAATTGTACTGGCAAGACACAGAGTTTGTGCTTCCTAATGCTTCCTGTATCTTTTTGTAATATGCCTGGTAGGCAGGCACATACACCAAGAGAAGAGTTAACAGATGCTGTGGGTTCTGGAGAAATGCATTTATTGTGAAGTCCTTCTTTACTGTAATTACAGCTAGGATGACAGTCTCCAGGAAGATATTAAATTGGGTCAACAGCTAAAAAGGCTTGAGAAGAGACATTGATGACAGTCAAGTGGTACATGTACAGGAAATAAATGGCAGTGTGGTGCTGGGTGCAGTAGGCTTCTAAATGTTGTAAGTGTGCCATTAACATGTAAGTAATAATACATTAGAGAAAATAGGGTTATCATGAGATGATGAATAATTCTCAGATGCCTTAACAGGCATTAAGCTCAGAAGACTGCTTCTAATCCTATGGGATTGATTAGTTTGTAGTAGCTGTATTCCCTGGTATCGTCTTGTACAGTACATATTATAAAATATCTTAGTTATTATTACTTGAAAAAGCTCTGCAGCTGAGTGCTGTTGTCACTAAAAGACTGCTGGTACAAGCTTTTCAGACATTTGCTTGTCCTCCCATCATCCCTGCTAGGATCTTACAGAGCCAGGCTGAATCTTGATCTATGGTTAAAAAGTAAACAAAAATCCTGTGCCAGGTATTCACATTCACGTGTGGGGCAGAGCAAGGCTGTTGCTTCAGATTCATATTGCACAGTAATTGTGGGACCAGAATTACTGAAATATGTTGAAGTTTTTGACTGGAGTTAAAATAGATTGACAAGTAATCTATTTTAAAGGTGAGGAAGAGTCACCTGCCTTGGGGCTGCCTTTCAGAGAAAGAAGATAAGATTTTTGTGAGAAGTAGAAATTTGGAGGAGCCAAGGCAGATAGGGTCCCACCAGATAAGTCACTGGGACTGAGCACTGTTTGCTTGTCAGAGATCAAAAAATTTAAGTGCTCTGCATTTACAGGCAGTTTGCCTCCCATGTGACACATGGAGCAAAAGAAGTCTCAGCAGCTCTGTTAATGTGTTTGAGTGTTTTTCTGGACTGATGGTTTAGTACCTGGGCCCACACCACACCTCCAGGACTTACCGACCTTTACCTTGTTGAGAGCCTGGCCTCTCACCTTTATTCCCAGGCTGTCTGCAGC
Organism: Agelaius phoeniceus; assembly: GCF_051311805.1. NCBI lineage: Eukaryota > Metazoa > Chordata > Aves > Passeriformes > Icteridae > Agelaius > Agelaius phoeniceus. The sequence goes on along the minus strand of NC_135270.1, from coordinate 28,954,185 downwards.
CTTGCCTGAAGCCATGGGGTGGTGGGATCCCAGGGCAGCCTTTACCTTCTTTGCCTGTTCCTGCCACACTCCAACCATACTCTTTTCATTTGATTACTTCCCAGTGAGATCTTTTTCTTCTGTTTACTGCTGATGTGTGTTTGGGGCTCATTAATAAATGTGAATTTTCCATATCAGGAGAAAAGATCTGTAAGTGATCTTGGAGAATAATATAGATCAGGGAGGAGCATGCTGTGCAGAACAGTTTGGGCCTCTGCTGTACTTTTCCCTGCACTTCCCCCCATGGTTTACTTTTATTTAGGTTCATCAGTTAAAGGATGATAATAATGTATGTCCTCATACCTTTCTGATGCCTCCTGCAGCATCTGAAACTGCAGGTTTTGCAAATGCTGCAGTCATCGTGAATGACTTGGAGAGGCGAGGGTTATTTACACTGTTTGAATAAGCCCAGTGACACAGATTCTGTTCCATGTAAGTTGCATTTGATTTTATTCATGGAAATGTGGCTAAGGGCTCCAAGTCAGACACAGTGTAGGCAGCCTATATGGAAGGTTTCCTTCATAGCCCTGGCAATGCATCTTAATCCTGATTTTTAGAAATTTCCTGTGCAATTTCAGCCTTGGACTTCCTCCCTATCCTGGCCATTACCAGGCATGTAAGCAGGCATCCATGTACATGGCTCCGGCAGTGTGCCTCCCTTGTGCCACACTTTTATTCCAGCCCAGGCTTCCAAATTGATCTGCCAACATAATTTGGATCTGATCTGCAGCACAGCTTTTTGCTGCTCATAAACCACAGCCGATGTTACCTCAGCTGATGTTCAAGTCTGCAATACCGTGGCAGAGGGCACTATGTAGATTAATGTAGAGAGGAAAAGGGTTTTATTAGAATAAATTAGCTTAAATATACACTGATTTCTTAAAGTCATAATAAAATTTTAATCAGGAATGACATGACGCTACTCTTGGGGTAAGAGGTGCCCAGAAAAAATGCAGTGCTGAAATTTATGCTGATAACAAAATGAAGCAGGGTGACCCTCCTTAAACTGTGTGCTCACATGTTTGATCTGTTACTTATGATCAGTGACTGTAGCACAGAAAATTGAGAAGAGTAACATTGATCATCTACAGTGATCAACAATCAGTGATCAAAAAAGTGCCAAGGACAGAGAAAGTGCTGCTGAATAATGGGTGAATTTGGTGTGATTTTGGTTTTTTGCTCTGAAACCTTGAGAAATCACTGCTATGTACGTATGCATGGTTCAGTTCTTGTAACTGAAGGACAGAAGAAATCCTGGTAGAAGCAGCTGGCTTTCACCTGCATTGTGAAAGGAAGCATGAGCTGGCTTTGAGCTTTCCAGGTCTTGTTTGAGAGACACTGGGTAAAATTCTAGCAGAGAACAAGAAATTGATTTTTATTTTGTTTGCTCTGGTGTACTGAATATTGCCAGTAGCAATAGATTCAGCAAATACGCTTTCTTAGGTCACTGTGGCCACAGGAGGTTGAGTGTTTTTAAAATTGTCTTGTATTTTCATGCAAGTGTGTATAGAGCTTCAAAAGTACTTCTTTCACTCTACAATTTTCCATTAAGTTTTTAAATAGTTAAAATATATGCTATTGTCAAATGAACCAGAGTTTGACAGCAACCTCTGTTTTAGTGTGCTCTTCAATAGTTTGAGGTATCTTTTAAAATAAGCATGCAGTTTTCAGATGCTGCTTTGAATGAAGAAGTGACTGTTATCTAGGCGTTGAATAAAAAAAGTGTTGAAGATAGTATAATGCCTATGTAACTACTTCCTTTGCTCTCAGTGTTAAAATGAACACTTAAAGTAAGAAAACCAAAACTCTAAACTGCTTAGAGTGGGAAGAAGCTGACAGGTATGAGTAGTGACAATGAAAATAAAAACAAAAACAAAATACAGAACAGAATACAGCACTTTTTTCATCATCTGAGCTGTCAGGGAAGAGATGTGACCAGCAGTCTTGCTCTAATCAGATAAGAAGTTGCTTCTCAGAACACTGTCATAGACTCTGCTGCCAGATCTTTGCCAAAGGCAGTTCATACATTCCCCACAAAATGCACAGCTAAAGAAAATGAGCAATCCTCTGAAATGGGTGTTCCAAGGCAAAGACTTGATTTTTGCTAATACAGGCTTTTTATGATGAACTGAACATATTGCTCAATTAAAGACTTGTACTTGAGAAAATTGCTGAAGTTGTGTAGTTGTGGCTGGAGGCTCTAAAGAAGGCTGAGACACTGAGAACAGCAAGGCGTTTGGGTTTTTTCCAATCACTGCGCAGAAGAGATGTGCCCTCTGTGATACAAGAAGATCCCAGAGATGTGCCATAGTTTTGTTTCTGTGAGTCTGCTCTCAGCTGATAGGCTTTGTCTGGAGGGAGAAGAAAGTGAAGGGTCCCACAGTGCAAACACACTTGCTCTACTTCAATCTACTTAGTCTTCTGAGGCTTTCAAGTTACTAAATTTGTGGGTTATGCCACTTTGGAACCAAAGTTACCTGACGACTGTGCCTCACTGCTTAGATGCTGGTGTTTCCAGAGTCACCTGCACAACACGAGGGATGCTGACAGCCACACCTGCCACACTCTGACTGCAGAGGGATCACAGCTGGAAAAGAGGAGAGGTAGAAGTTTTAGCAGGTGAACAGGTATCTTTCTCTAAAACACCACTGCAGTGCTAGAGGTCATGTGGAGGGATAGAATGTAAGAAAATAAAGATGGTGCAGAAGGTAGTCTCACACCTGAGGAGTTGCAGCTGTACTAATCCCCAAAGATTAGGAACAGGCCTGCCCTTAATAGGCCTCAGCTGTGTCCAATAAGAAGACTAGTGCTACAAAAGAGTGGGTTAGCTGGATGAGGAGAGAGTTGGACTTTGTTGGTTGTGCTGTGAAAAGAGTTTGAGTTTGTTGTCTGTAGTGGGAAGAAGGAGTCAGTGATGCGAGGAGCTGCCCATGAGAAATCACTGAGAATGTATGAACTTTTGCAATAAGACGACAACAAGGTCAGATCTAGAGAAAGCAGGAAAGATGAATGAACAAAAATTCTGTCTGCAAGTGTCCACTGCACATCTCACACCCTCCCCATGCCGTAGCCTGAGCTTGAAGGGAACCTTGCTAGAGTGGCTTTAGGTGTTATTACACTGGGTGTTACCCTCTGCACGAGAGACTGGAAAGAGCTTGTGGTCTCAGCCTTAGCTGTACCTCTTCAGAGCCAGTGTAATAGATTAAAGCTATTCTGAAGTGGTGTTTGCACGAAGACATAAGAATATAATCTGCAGTCTGATCTGCTTCTGCAGACTTTTCTGGGGGGAATTTGCAAATCCTATCATACACACAGCTGAGGGCACTGATATCCTAAACTGCTGCCAGTTTTTTATTTGTTTTTTTTTCCTAAACTTTTTGCCAGTGAGCATTTCCAGCCTCTTAAAAAGAAAAACATTCATTTCTGGATAAGGACAAGGCAGACCCTGTAGTAAACCCCATGGACCTGGGAAAGGCACCATGGAGGATCTGAACAATAGGAATGCTGACACAGCAGCAAATAAGTTCCTGTCTCCCTGACAGCAGCCCCATGCTATCTGCAAATGTTCCTCTTTGCTCAGGGAAGATCATGAGCTTGGAAGCACTGAGCAGCTGCTCAGCATGGTGGGATGGAGACAGGGCAAGGCAATGCAACAGCTTTGCCTTTGCCCCACAGTGCTATGGCCAGGGCAGACTGCCTCTTTCAGCTGGGACAGTCTTTGCAAGAGAAATGCCATTTCTTCATTTCTTGGAAGAGCCTGTCAAAGGAGCTATGGAGAGCAGAGCTGCACAGAGGCTTGGCCAGGCACCCTGCAAGAAGCTGCTGCAGTGGTAGCATGGCCCCTTGGAGAGCTCCAGGTTTCCTCACTGTTGCTGTCTCCAGAGTGCTCCTGTGAAAGGCTGATTGCCTGAGCAGCTGCACCTCATGCCCTCTTAGGTAACAGCATGTGCAAAAGGTATTTAGTTTTATTAGCTAAGATAGTTGCTGCTAATTAAAGATGGTAAAAAGCTTTCAAATTACGTGCAAATTGAATTTTCCTTTTAAAGCCTATAATGGAGGTGTGTTGCTAATTAAAGATACCTAGCTTGGCTGTGCAAGAATCATTTTATGTGCCTTGTCTGTGCAAGAAGCTGCATCCATTTTCATTAGCTGTCCAACATGCATGGATGGTGAGTCAAACTTGATTCATCTGCATTAATGCATGCTGCAGGTTCAAACAGGACTGAGGAGGCACAGCCTGTCCCCAGGGACCCAGTGTGCCTGTGGCAAGAACTGGGATCTTAATAAAGCCTCTGATTTGGCCTTATTATTACGCAGGGCAATATAGCCCGGGGGCCCAGTCCCCAGGGAGACAGGGTGCCCGAAGGCTAAGCTAGATTAGGCCGGTTGCTGCGGGCCAAACCCCATAGCAAAGCTTGGTGGCTATCAGCTCTTATAGTGATTGCCAAGCTCTTAGGATTTCAGCTCGTGCTTGCTAGGTAAGTTTGCCCTTGGCTTGAGGCTGCAGCAGATGGCAGAGAGAGGAGAAGGAGAGGCACTGGCTGGTTCCACAGAGATGGCTTTATTGGGGAAGTCTGTGAAGGGTCCCAGCGACAGCTCTTCTTCTGTCGAATGGGCTAAAGTATGCTTCTTTCATAGGGTTCGGGGGGATCCAGATTTGACCAATGGTAAGGGTTAAAGTAACATAGCCTTATAGGGTTACAGAGATAGGCTATGGGGCGGGGGGTTCGGGAGACAGGAACTTATTTGCTGCTGTGTCAGCATTCCTATTGTTCAGATCCTCCATGGTGCCTTTCCCAGGTCCATGGGGTTTACTACAGGGTCTGCCTTGTCCTTATCCAGAAACGAATGTTTTTCTTTTTAAGAGGCTGGAAATGCTCACTGGCAAAAAGCTACCAGTCTTGGGGAGCTGCTGGAATGGTGGTAGCCTTTCCCCCTCCTTGAGGCTGGCTGAGGCAAGGAAAGGGCAGGGATAGTGAAAGGCTTCAGGGCTTGCTCCAGCTTTTACCTGTTTGAGTGATATTTGGGCATTCAATTTTGATTGTGTTGGGGAAGCACCTTTAAAACCAAGAGAAGATGAGCAAGTGATTCTTCTGTTCATGTCTGATTGCTGTCTGTGACTTGAAGCAAACAATATGTTTAATTCCCTGGTTTATGTCTGAGTCAGGGAGGCTCTCCATCTTCCTGGGGTTTGCTCTTCTGTAACTCTTCACCCAGCTGTGAAGGTCACTGAACTGTTGCCAGACAGGTAAGGAATAGATTTGTAAGGCTGCTTTTCTCTTCCAAAATATAGTCTGACATTCACTGCTCATTCCGTTAATTTAGAGCAAAAATCAAAGGTTCGTGTCAGTTGCAATTAGAAATGTTCCTGGACTAAGTTTCAGTCTCCCAGAGCTAATAGTAATAGCAGTTAGTGTTATATTAATAGCTTGCTTATGCCTTGGTGATGATAAGACCTAATTCATAAATGCAATTTTGTCTAATACAGGCATTAAAAGTTTGTAAGAAACAGCATCCTCTAACATGCAGTCACAAGTTATTTTAAAAATTGTGCAGACAGATAAAGCTGAAAAGACAGAACATACTTTTCCTAAATTTCTATTTTAAAAGAGAAAAACATCCAAGCCATGTGTTTCTACAATTCCTTGAGAACCTTATTGAGAAAAATAAAAACTTGTAGAAGGGCTGCCACTGATTTAAGAGGCCTGATTGACCCGAGAGAGTGTAAGAAAATGGAGCATGAGATTGATCCCTCAGCAGCATGCTTTAAGGGACAGCATCTCAAGTCCAGCTGCTGCTGGCACAGCCCCATTGGATTGGCTGTGGAGGGCAAAGCAGGCCATGGCAGGGGAGCTAGCAGAGGAGCTGTGGCTCTATCCCCACTTGACTAAGCTGCTGAGGCTGGTTGGTTGAATAAACTGCAGGAAAGAGAGAGAGTTCTCATTTTGCTTTCCACAGGAGGAAATTATGATAAAGAATTAGCAGATAAAGCAACAGCAACAAGGATAGGAATACAAGTATAGGAGGCCAGGTGCAGGCTTTGGAATATATTGTCCCAAATTTGTGATGCAAAGTCTCTTCCAGCACCTCACTGCTCACCTCTGCCTATATCCACATCCACTGATGAGATGTCTCACCTCAAAGAAGGTGAGAGAGGGATATTTCATGCTAGTTTAGTTTTCAGTTCCTAGAGGTCTCAATCTAAAAAGACAGGCTTTTTTGATATTTCCATTTAGGACAGAGCTATATAGCAGCAAACCCTTGTTCATGCATACATTACTAAAAAAATTGTTTTGAGCTCAGCAACTGGGGCATGCCAGAAGTTGCCTTTAGCATCATTCAGATGAAGCAAATGCACCAGCATTTTTACATGTAGCATTTTTGAATGACTGAAACATCATTAGTTTTAAATAATACAAGAGATCTGAGGAAGGCTGTAGTAAAGAAAAACCCAACAGCAATTGAGAATAATACTACTTGTGGATAATTCATTTTTGTACTTCCTTGTACAGAGCATATAGCAATTGTTGTTGCTCAAAGACTTTTATCAGCCAAAGCATAGCTGTTGGCAGTGGCAACCAGTCTATTTCAGTGGATTGGCATGAATGTATTCTTCCCTCCTACTCATCACAGAGCCTTTTAACTGATCTTTTCAGCTAGGTAATACTCAGCATACTGTAAATATCTACTCAATACTTTGTCAGTATTTTCTCAATAAATTGATGCAGAAGTGACCTGAAATTTTCTATATACCTAAGACTGACATATGTAGGAACAGTGCTATGAGGAGTGAACAAACTGTGCACACAACTTCAGTGGTATGAGTTATTACCCTTTCATAGAAATGCTCATAAACACTAATTTAAAAAATGAAATGCAAACTTATCAATGAAAATTATCAGAAAATACTTGGAGCTGTGAATGTAAAAATTTATGGAAAAACTGAGATTGTTATCATCAAGAGGAGTTTTTTAATAATAAAGGAATAACAAATTAAAATATGGTATTTTATGGAGAAAAACTTCATGGCCCAATGCCTGTTGAAACTCCCATGAACATGAAAACCCTCTCAGAATTAGAACCACTGAAAGATACTATATGGTAACTGAGCAGTTTAATTTCTAATAACAGGGAGGAACTGTTGGAGATGTCACAAATTTAGTGTCTCTTGTTCTTAAATCTGCCACATGAAAAGGTGGTGTGAAAACTGATGGTGAATGTGGGGCACATACCTGTGTTTGTACTGTGTGAATGGGTATGTCAGCAGATACTGAGTAAAACTGCAAATATGGATTCCTGCAGTGTTTGAAGACTCTGGTACAGTTCCCTTAATGATAAGCCAACATTAACTTGGAGGTACTCAGTGGCACTTACCTTTTTAAGGTAATAGTTCCTTTTTCATTTCTGATTAAGGTATGAAGCATGTATTGTTCATATTGTAACTTTTGCTATTCTCTGAAGTTGAGGGAAAGCTTCCTGTGAGTTTCTCAACAGGCAAGGAAATGCATTTTAAATAATGAATTCTGGGCTGTTTGTCTTTCTGTCCAAGAATTTGCCCTCCTCTACACCCCAAAGTTGTATAAGCAGCTGTCTTCCAACTCTGCGCACTACAACCAAGTAGAGTTTTTCCTGTGTCCTGATTCACAGCCAGATGTGTTGGAACCTTGGCAAGGGCAGCAAGCTCTGAAGCAGAGGCAAGAACAAACATCCCTGAACTGGGGTGGAGGCTTGTAACTGGTGCTGGTCTTAAACTGGGTGCACTGTAGACTGCTGAGAAAGGAAAGGTATGTTAGGTAGTCTGGTAAAAAACAGAGTAACAGAAACACAGCTTCTCTCAGGTTTGCCTTCTCCAAGTTGGCTGCAAGTTTTAGCAAGAGTTGTTCCCATATGTCTGGGTTGTACATAAGGTCTCTCTTGTGTGCGTGTGTTGTCTGAGGGCAAATAGGTGTTGGGTGCTCAGTGCAGGAATTCCTATAGCCCTGGTACTCACATGAGGGATGAAATCTCTCTGATATATAACCACTTGTTTTTGTAGAACTGTAATTGTAGAATTTTGTAGAATTGTAATTGTATCTGATATCTCCCATCCCCACCAAATGTGGGTGTGACAGTGGGTTCAAAAGCTGTACAAACAGCGAGTTTCAGAGGAAGCATCAAATATATAGAGCAGGACTGAATAAGCAGCATTTTTTGGAGCCCTCTCCCTCCTGAGCATGTTTGGTACTTCCCAGAGAGCTCTCCAAGCTTGGGACTAGTGAGTGACAAATTGTCCTATTTCCAGAGGAACAGGTGTGTGGTGGGGGGAGCAGGATGACAAAGGAGATGAGGACACTGAGGCACTTGAAGGTAAATATGCAGCAAGGTGGGAAGTAACCTCCTCTGAAGTCCAGAGAACCAGTAAAGAGGAGCTGCATGTTCTGAAGTAAGAGAATCCAAATTCCTCTCTTACTACATCTGGAAAGCAAAGGCAAAATGCTTGTGACAGTCACTTGTTGCTAATAACAGGGTAATGGGAAGGACAGAAATCTAAACAAGGTGGGAAACAACTAATACCAGGAAGATGAGCATTAAGCCCTCAGGGTGACCTGAAATTCAGAGGCAGTGATTGAGTGACACAAATCATTGCGTCCAGGTATATTGAAGTTGATATTATATTGAAAAGGCAGTTACTGACTCCTTGGATTCAGGATAGCTGCAGAAGTGACCAGCCAAATGATACATGGAATTTGGTGGCAAATATTTTGTCTGAGTAAGGACTATGAGCAGAGAATAGAGATCTATGATTATTTTGGTTTTTGGTTTTTTTTTTTATTTTGCAGTAGTAGTTGCCTGACCCGAAAACCTGTCAGTAGCCTGTATATCAGATGCCTAATTCTGATAAGAGTGTTAAATATGAGAAAGCAGTCAGACCTCTCTGATTATGAATTTGATTCCTGAATGTGAATGGAGGCAATTGGTGTTGAATTTCTGGTAGAGACCAACCCATCTCAGCAAGCATTTTGGAGAGCTGCTCAGGTCTGGGATGCAGTGGCTAGCATAAGCCCCTTCCAGCAGCTCATTTATGTACTGGAAGACACCAGTAAATACCTGCTGGCCATGCTCACATTAACAGCCTTGAAGAGTCTCAAGAACGCCAGCTTGGAAATCACCATGCAGTGTGCAGTCCCTTTGCCTTCCATCTGGCTCTTCAGCCATGAATTATGGATGGCCTCCCGCCCTCCCCTCCTGCCCTGTTCCCGCAGAGCTCCTGTGCACTGCTGAGCTGGAGCAGCTGCACAGGCCAGCATGGAGCCGGAGCTGCTGATCTCCGGGCTGTCGGGTCTTGTTTCTTTTCATGCATACTTCCTAGCACTAATAGGGACCACTTGATATTGGTACAAAACTGAAGAGGGCTTGCAGAGAATCTTTCTTTTTTTTTAAACTTTATCCACTTGTTCAGCCATTACTAATTTTCTTATGAATGTCTTACCGGTGGGTGAGAAACACAGGGCTGTGTCTTGCTGAGCTGACTCCAGGTATAAGGACTCTGTTGCCCCACCACCCTGGTTAAATAACAGATTTATGAAGTCTTGTATTTCCTGCCTTTGTGCTTCAGACAGCAAGTGCTGTGAGACATCTTAGATGGAGGAGAAGTGTCTAATTCCTGTTGATTTTTTATTAGTGTTGCTTTTATTTGCCTTTTTTTTTTAATGAAGTTGTTGGCATTAAGTACCAAATCCTGCTCACTCACTTTGACTTATGGTAAAGTAAGTAGTGAAAAAAATCTGTCAACACTACTTATTTCAGAGGATTTATTTACTTTCTTAGTTAGTCTCTTTTATGTAGAACATAAAACATCACTTCTGAAGGAGTGCTCTGTATTAAAAATTGTGAAGAGAAGTAGTTCACAGTATACCCTTTGCATTTAGTTTTTCTTGTAAAAACATGAATAGACCCAGCATTCAGCTGTGGTTGAATGAAGAAATTTCAGTTGACTCATGCTCGTTCATATTTGGAGTTTGATTCTTTTACAGTGTATGTGTGCATACATGCATATATTTCCCATCAGCCAAGCATGAGAATTATGTGCATCTGTCCTTAGAGAAGTATTTTACTTCAAATAAGTCTTCTTGGCTTTTTGTGAGTTGCAGGGTTCATGTATTAATAGAAGGATCCACATTTCATCTTTCCATCTTAACAAAAACGTGACATTATGTCAGAGCAAGAAACTGCTTGTAGTAGAAATAAAGTGGCAAGAGAGGAGAGTAACTGAATTGCTCTGAAGTGTTACTGAAACTTACTGAAAAGCTCATTACTCAATCTACCTGAAAAACATAATAGCTTTTGGCTTCAGGGGCTGGTCAAAATGAAAAATGTTCATCAAACCAAGGTTGTAGCTTAAACATCTTTATCTGCTCTCTGTTAGCAGGTTAGGAACAAAGTGCCCCATCTCTTTGTAGTGTTCAGCTAATTAAAGGGACAGACACTAAAAAAAAAATAAAAGAAGGTTTTGCTTATTTATTTGTGCCCATCTCCTCTGCTAATACACAAGGACTGATAACATCATAAGGTTCATGAATCCAGAAGCAGAGTGTACAGCAGCACTGAGCTCAGAGCCCAGCCATGGTTTTTTCTGCTGCCTGATGTTGGACACAGGCAGCCCTAGTCAATTCTCTTTCCCTGTGACTGATGGTGGAGTGGCTGCACCTTTGGTGCTGCAGGAGTGTTTTTTCCACCTACCATTTCCTGTCACAGCACCATCTTCTACCTCAGAGCTGCACTCCAGGAGGGAGCAGTTATCCACTGCAGCATGGGTGTGAGTGACCACATTTGGCTTTCAGTTTGAAAGCACTCATGGTTACTGTGCTCCTCTCCTTCCCCAGGAAAGGTTTCAGATAGAAGGCTCCTGAGCTGTTTATCTAGCTTTCATGTGTGGAAAAATGAAGGAAAGTGAAATGTGGCACCGTATTTCAATGCAAGCAGCACTTAGCCCTTAAGTGCTGTATGTCCTCAAGTCCTTGGACAACTGCACAAATGAAGGGGGAGGTAGTGGGGCCTTAGGGGCAGAATCTGGCAGTTGGATGGAATATCAAATCAGGTTGGATAAGGGGTACAACAAGTTGCTAAGGAGGGAGGAACATAAAGGAAAAAATATTCTGGAGTAAGTTTCTTGAGTTCTTTTGTTGTTGGTTTTCTTCCTTGCTATGCGAGTTGGGGAAAAAAAAAGATACAGAAACCCAACCCACTGCTGCAGAACTACATAGTTTTAGTTGAGGGTAGAATTTATGGTTAAAAATGTATAATTTTTTTTAAGCGAGGAAGCACTAAATACATTTCTTTGTGCAAGTTTCATTCTTATCAATAAGAATAATTATAGTAATTTTCTGTTCTTTTTTTTGATCAACCTGTAGTTGTATTGCTACAAAAAGTTAGTGCACTGAAACATGAATTGCTGGAAAGCATGCTAGGTATCTTTTAATCCTGTTTCAGAGCTACTTTTGTTGTTTTGTAGTTGAACAGAGAAAAAACTTGGGAGATAATACCTTAGAAAAAGGAAATTATAGAATAGGTAGACTTTGATTCTGCCTCAATAGTGAATAAACCAACACTTCAGTGACGTTAACTGATCGGAAGATGATTTTATAGCAAAGTGAAACCCCCTTATCTGCTTTTGCTAGTGATTTACCATGAAACACTAGTGTCAGAGTTGGCACTAATAAGATTTAACAGCATAGGGGTACAAGTCAGGCATGCTGACATGTAACTCCTCTGTATCTAAAAGTCAAAGTCATATTTCTGAGGATCCTAAGTGTTTTTACAAAAGCTGGAATGGGAAAACAATTTAAGCATCATAAAACAATGATCCCTGTTTATTTAGTAAGCCATTAAATGTATTTCCCATCTGTGTGTAAAATTACTTTCATTCCATCCTGGAATGGGGAAGGTAAATAATTTTAATGTGATCTGTGATTTATATTGTAATTCTAGGTGCTCAAAATTCATTTTTATGTGTTATTCTTAGTATATTACTCTGTTTCAGTGTTTGAATCCATGAGAACTACAACAAAATACCACATCTCTCAGCTGCCATTCTACAATTAAAAAAAAAATCAACAATTCCGTCTTTTGGCATCAAGCATTAACATTAAAAGTGTAGTGAAAAAGACATTCTGGCAAACCACTCTTGTACAGCTGAGATGTATAGGTGTTTAATATTTTTTTCTTTAGTCAAGCAATATTCTACAAGCAAAGTATACTAGTACAGAAGCCATTGGTTGGGGAAGTAAGGTAGAGTTAAAGTCCAAACTGTGTTGTAGAACCAGTTGTTCCTGCAAAATGAAATTTAGCATGTTTATGGTGTTATTACCTGTGCTAGATGTTTTCCCTCCACACCATGAAAAGAGATCTAATTGAACACAAAATCCATGAGAAAACTTACGTGTGTCATGCCAAAGATTTACTATTTATGTTCTAGAGTGAATGCTTTCTTTGTTTGAAAGGAAGGAAATCCACCCATGGGTAGATACAGACATCATATGACAGTGATATAAAAAAGGGTAAGAGCAGCTATTTCATATTCTGGAGGCAGCTCACTCTCCCTCATTTGCTGTATTCATGTGTTGGAACAGCCACCAAGCTGCAGCCACAGGATGCAGTTTCTGCTTTTTATTCTGTCCTGTCCTTTCCCAGTGAATAAAACAGCAACTTGGCATTACAGGGCCAAAGATGGCCTTTTGTGTTGTCTGCTGGCAGGAGAGGAAGGCCAGAGTGCCTTGTGCTCTTGCTGGGCAATTCTGTGTCGTGAGCTGTGTCTTCAGTTGTCTCTTACACAGTGCCCTGGAGAGAAGATTGTATCATAAAGTACCAAAAGGTAAGCAATACCTTTCTTTGTAGAGTTTCTGACTTCCAGTCCACATGTAGGTCTTCCCTATCCTCCCCTCAAATTCGGAAAAATACTGGTTAGGTGTCAAGAGGTAAAAGAATTTAAAATCAGTGTCTCTGGCAGGGTTCATTTTTAGCCATTTGTGCTCTAGAAAAGTGCATGAGTGTTCTGTAGGGCTGGAACACCTATGATTCTCTTCAGAAAATGTTTGACAAGTATTGTAAAATAGGGGTTAAAACAGCAGAACCTCATTTGTGCGTTAGCTGCATTAAATGCCAGAGTTGAATCAAACAGCAGTTTGAGGTTGAGATTTGAAAAAAAACGGATGCGGCATTGTTTTATTAACTGCCACATGTTTACTGCAATGTGTTCTTTGATTTATTATTAGCAGGAATTTGGAAGGAAAACTTTAGGAGTGGGGAGGAGAAATTGGTATCTCTTTATATTAAGAAGGAAAATAATTCTTTTTCTAAGGTGTTATAAATTTTTTTATCTTTAGCAATATCATTACTAAAAAGTTCAGAGCTAACAGCAAGGGAACCACTGAATAAATCATAAAATTGGTGTTGAAGTAAATAACTTCATCCATTGAAGTTATTTACTGTATATATATATACAGGTGAAGACTGTAATTGAGTTATGGCAGAGCTCATAACTACTGTTTGATTTGCAACGTTTTCTTTGCCAAAGGGAAAGCACCAGTTAATCTTGGCATAATAAATGATAGTTTCAGTGCATGAAAATGTCAACAAGTCCTGTACTGATGATCATGTTATGAATCATGTGCACTTTTAATGTATGCATTCTACTGAGCAATCTGTGAGGTTTGGGTTTTTCATTCCAGCAATAGCTGCTATCAAAGTCAAGGACCAAAGCACTTGAGTGGCTCAGTTAAAGAACCTCTCTGAGTCCTATGTTACGCGAACTTTTCCATCAGCATAATTTAGCATATTTGAATAAATGAATTGCCAAATGAAGATAACCTTTGTCAGACAATATGCAATCTGTTTTGATTACTGCTTGGATTTTAAATTTTATCTAATATTTTTCATTTTAGTACTGCTCACTAACACATCAGAGAGTGAAGTAGAGTACTTGAAAAACATTTCTTTGATAATTGCTAACTGCCCAAATGTTATCACCTCGCTAAGAGAATTGCATCCATACTTTGCAGCATTTAGCCATGGTGTGGGTGGACAGCAGTAGGACTGCTTTTTGTTTGGAACTCCTTCCCAGAGCTAGTACAGAAAGTCACATAGTGCTAAAATCTTCAACATTGTCTCTTTGTGGGTTGAACCAAGGTGTTTCCTTGGTGTTTCCAACACTTTGTGGTCATAAACCAATTTTTTTTAATAGATGTATTTAAAAGTTATTAAAAAGCAATGTGAAGAAAATAGATGGATTTAGATGTATCACAAATAATTAAGTCTACATTCTTTCACTTGCTGACAAGTCTTCTCAAAGCTTCTACTTTCCCTCTGTTCTGAAATTTTAAAAAAATTACATTATTTTTTGTAGTGGTATCTTTTCATCCTGAGTAGAAACTTGGGTGGTTTTTCTTTGTCTTTGCCTTTTTTTCTTGAGTATTTTTTTTATTTTTATGTGTAAAAACAATATTAGAAATTACAAGGTGACACTATCACAAGGAGAGGAAGAGAAACCAAATACAACCTTTTGACTGTTGTGAATAGGATTTCTTGTCTTTCCTGTAGTTTATGAACTTCTCTGCTTTATATGGTCCACAGCATTTGGGGGCAAGAGGGATGTAGCTTATCTTTATTGTGGTAGGGCACTTTGCAGTGCAAAGAATTAAATGAGGTATGAAATGACCTGTCACACTGAATTATGTGTCACAGTATTACATACACAGAGGAATGCTTGGGAAAAAAAGGTAGAAAAATATTCCTGAAGCCCCACTTTGTTGTTGTTTTGAAGAAAAATGTTTGGTTTTGTGAGCAAGTATATATATTTCTGCCTAATTTATTTTAGGTAAGCCACAGAAACCTGTCGAAGTAGAAAGAAGAGATATGCTGGATAGTTTCCCTCATCGATTCATTTGGAAAGTTAATGGTAGAGATTTGGTACCAGTGCTACAGCTTCCCTGCAAGGAGTAACAAACCCCAACTTTTATGTCTCATACCAGAAATAATTTACAAACTACTTCCTGCATGGCTCCAAGTATCTTCACTACTGTGGGAGAAGTTAGGAACATCCTTATGAAGCTTTGCAAAAAGAACATAAAATGTAGTACATTGCATTTTTTATTAAATAATAATATTCTCAAGCTTGTCCTACTTAGTTTCATCTTGTTTTGCCTGCAGTTGATAGTGGTTTGATGAAGCTCAGATTGAATCAAGAAGTCCACAGTGTAAAAGTCTGGTCTTATGATTCATGTATCCTCCTTTTCACTACAAATACCTTTCTGTCCTTCCACAAGGATGTGGACACAAATCTTCCTTCAGCTGTGGGGTCTAAATCAAAGTGCAAATTTAGAACACACCATTTAAAGTAGAAAATAGTCACTTTAAATTGGACTGGGTTTTTTGTTTTCTTCCCCTGTATGCAGAATAAGGTCAGGAATGCAGCAGATAATTTTTCCCCCCTTCAACTGCAGAGTTTGCTCCCTGTTAAATATTTATTAGTGGCATAAAAAAATCTATTTTGCTTTTAAAAAGTGTGACTCAGAGAACAACACAGCCTTCCCTGAGTGTTTGAGGTGATACAATGCTCATCATTATTCAGATATTTAAAGAAAGCAGTAACAATGCCAAAACCCTGACTGAGCATCTACCAACTGCATCTTAACTTCTTGTCTGCTTAATATTTATGCATCTGTATTTCATTTCAATAAATGATATATTTAATGAAATACTTCAGAGCAGTTAGGTAACAGTTGCTGCATTTTGTAGCAAAGGGAGAAAACACTCATGAGGAACAACTTGTCTTTTCACCTTTGCTCAGCGTTGCTTGAAGTAATTTTTGCCAGACCCAGGGATGGCCTTTTGCACCCTGTTGCATTGAAAGGCTCACTGTCACATGCCAGGGATGCTGGAAGAAGGTGGCTGGACAGTTCTTTCCTCCCCTGCCTTGCACTGAAGCAGTGAGGATGGGAGGTGGGCAACTCTGTGATTCCAGCTCCTGAGTAGGATGATGGGACTTGAAAATATTGTCCAATTCCCAGCTTTGGAAAGTGTGGATGTGAGTTCACCTGGGGTTGTGGATTTGGTTTGAAGTGATCTGGGTGCAGTCCTAACCAGGTCTTCACTTTATCAGGATTTGGGGAGCTGCAAGTTCCTGAGTGGTAATAGATTAGTGACCCACTATTGACTGGCATTCTTCTGTCTGGAAGTGCCCTGTATTTCATGCTCCAGAGGAAAGTGAGCTTCCTCTTTGAGGGCTGTGTTTATGAATCTTCGGTTCAGCATCACATGGGGAGAGAGGTGCTGTTTCCTCATGCCAGGTCAGGCACAGACCACAGTGTAATACTAAGACAGCTTCTTATGTGCTGCTTCTAAAGTGGCTTGAATAAGTGTCCTTGAATAATGTTACAAATTGGATACTTAACACAATGGTGCTGGAAGATTTAAGATTTCAGAAGCTTTCTCAATTGTTTTAGAATAAAAAACCCCCAAGGTTCAACATAGTTTTGTCCTGCATGAGAATGATTGATTAACTGATGGCCAGAACTCTAAGTGAAGTTCAGGGTGTGGGAGCTGATCCCCAAAAGAAGACCTGGCAAAATCAAAGATGTTGAAACTAAACTTACTTCTGGAATTTGTCAATTCAAGTTGGTTTGTGCAGGGTTATGTAGGATGGCAGCAGAGTCACAGGTTTGCTTCTGAGCATTGCTGAGATTTGGTTAATGTTCTTCCCCCCCGTGCCCTGCCTGCAGTGGGTTGGACAAGGGGCCAGGCCGTGTCCCTGTGCGTGGGAGCAGGCTGGGAGGGCTCTGCCAGGTCACCTACAGCATCCTGCCCTGCTGCAGGGGCCCCATGAGGGCTGTGCTAGCACGTCTGCTCTGCTCCTCATTCGTCACTGTATGAGCAGTCTGGAGACCTGCATAGTTTTACATTCAGGGCAGTGATGCAACAGAAGAGAAAATCTCTACTGTTTCCATGGAAGCTTGTGCGTGGGACGCTGGCTGGAGCGAGGCAGCGATGCTGTCAGTCCCTGCAGTCAGTGACTTCAGTAAACCACATCAAAGGAAAGCATCTACTCCTATGCTCCCCCAAACACCTCTTGTATGGGGGCTA
Source organism: Agelaius phoeniceus (assembly GCF_051311805.1). Lineage (NCBI taxonomy): Eukaryota > Metazoa > Chordata > Aves > Passeriformes > Icteridae > Agelaius > Agelaius phoeniceus. The sequence continues at coordinate 28,937,031 of NC_135270.1, read as the reverse complement.
TGGTGCATATGTTTCCAGAAGTGCAGCTCTAGATTTCTTGTTATAACTTCACTTCTTCAAATTTCAACCCATGCTGCTGCTTTGTTTTGATTCAGTCTTCTTTCTGCAGATAGTCATTGCAGAGCACTTCAGATTTATCCATTCAAATTTGCTGAGGGTGGCGTGGTCAGATGCAGTTAGTACTAGGTGACTGGTGACCTGTGAGAAATGGTCTGGGAGGTTCTGTTCTGTCACAAGCTTGCAGATACAAACAGCCCAAATGGTGCCAGCACCAGTGCCTTCCCTTAGCAGCACTGTTTAAAGGACACAGGGACTAACTTCTTCCTTTTTTCCCCCAAAGTGGTGATTCCTTCAATTCAGATGGCACACTGAAAAACAGTGTGTAGATCATTCCATCCTACAGGTTTCCTGGCTGAAATAATCTTTGCATTTATGTGTTTTTCTGTGCATAGATTTGCATAGTTCGTTAAGTTACACAAAAGCCACATCTATTCAATAAATACTGTGTGGCAGAGGTGGTATTTATTTTTTTTAAATATGACTTTCTTTACACTTCTGTGAAGTCACAATTCTATGGCCACTTGGTTTCTACTGGGCTTTTTTAAAAAATTCATATTGTCTTTTCATTGGATATTTATGACACTTTCCTACTATTTAAAAAAGCTTAACACTTCTGCTTATGGAACAAAGTAAATATTTACCAAAGTAAATATTTGGTCTATTTTGGAGCTAGGCTTAGAAAGTTTCTAATTAGAGCAGTTGTTCTTTCAATGGTGTAAGATCTCTAAAGCTGATTAGGTGCATATATGGGGCATCTTTGCCATAAACGTAGAAAGCATGGGGAAAAATTGCAGTGCTGTTCACAAGACACTTCTGTTATGATGCATAGTGGAAGAGAGGCCCAAGGATGTGCAACTGTAATTACAGTAGCACAATCAATAAGCAAGAGATTTTTAATTTTACACAGCTTTCTAACATGACAAAATAGCTTCCTCTTTTAAGCAATTATAGCTCATGTAGAAATTGAGCTCATCGGGAGTTGTCTGTCAAAATGTTTTTAATGAAAAATTGAGTTTGCATAACACTGACACATTGATGTCTTTTGCTTCTTACTGTTGACACTCATGGGCTAAAAGCTTGATTTTTGGGGAGGGAGAAAATTGCATTAGTTCAGCTCATTTGGAGAATCTCTGTTTGCTGAATTAATTTGCTATGCTTTTTTTTCCTGCTGAATATTAAACCCTGTTTTCCAACTGTGCATATAGTGCCTGAGGGGAATAGCTCCAGCTCTCATTTTCCATGACTATGTTTTCTTGTAACACAGCCTAGGCCTGAGCTGGGGGTGCTGTGCAGAGCTGACACTGTAGGCTGTGTTAGGGGAGGCACAGTCTGATCAAAAAACTGCTGCCTGGTACCTTCCAGACTCTGATGCTGCACCTCTGCAGCTGAGGAAGTGTCACAGTTTTTCCCTAGGGATTGTTTTGTATAATCCAATTGACGTGGTGAAACCTGTCCCTCCATGTGATGACTTGTGAGTAGATGCTCACTTTTGTGAAGCTCTAGCTGGATTAGCAGCAGCATACAATTAATCATGACAAATGCCTTGGTGGTTGTTCTTCACTGATACCTTCCCACTGACAGTAGAGATATATAAATGCTAAGGCGTGTTACTGTTTTCAAGGTGACATTATTAGCTCTGTTTCACCATCCAATAAACATCTGAAGATCACAGTTAACACTTCCTGAAACACACTCAAAATTAAGGGAGATATGTAGTATACTCTGCCTTTATCTGAAATAAGCTCTGAAATTTAAAAAGAAGGGAGAACTCCATCAGGAACAGCACAAGTTCCACAAGTGGCCTGACTTCAGCTGTCACTGGACATTGGTCAGGTGGGAAGCAGCCAAATGGCCTTGTCAGCTGACACATCTGTGCTCTGCTGTCATTTGGTTTTCCTGGGACTGTGGAAGGTTGTCAGAGATGGGGAGCATAACTTTCGTAGTTGTGTGGCATCTGCTATTTGAGGCATCCCAAGCCCTTGGACAGCTTTGAATTAAGTCTCAGCACCCCTGTGTAGTTCGGTATTATCTCTGTTACGCAGGAGAGGAGACTTGGACAGAAGCAGATGATGCTGATTGCTGAAGGCCATACCACAATTCTCCATCAGTGCTGCTCTGCCGCTTTCCAGCATTGTCTCAGAGGCAAGGTTGTTCTTTCTCCCTTGAGGGTGCCAAAGGGAGCTGTATAGCCCTTATTTTTCAGATTTTTCTTCTTGTTTTTTGAGCAGAGTGAAATTGTCTGGACCAGTGAAGCAAGTTGGCTTCAGGCATCTTGTCAAATTAACTTTCCTTGTCTGTGCATGAGTGGGCTGTGTGGCAGGAGTCAGCAGGTGCAGAATGCTCCGGCACACCAGTAGTGTCAGAGGCACTTATGGGAGTAAGAGCTGGCACTGTGAGAAACAGTCTCTTTTAAACTTGTATTTCAGTGAAAAGATCAAATGTGCTTATAATCATTGCCATCATGCTAGCTGCTAACAGACTGATCCTTTGCTCCATGTAACATCCAGCTCCCCCAATACACATGAGAGCTGCCATTGGCCAGGTCAGAGAGGATCTTTGCAACTGCACAGTGCTCTCTCTAACCCTATGCATTTAATGTTGGCACTGATGAGTGATGCCTGGAGACTTTCCAGCCACAGGTTAGATGGTGACAGGAGGCCCCAGGGGTAGGGTAGCTGCTGTGAGTAATCAGACAGGCACCTGGTACATACTGAAATATTCAGAAATAGGCAGCAGAAGCTTTCCTGCAGGGTCTGAGGGAATATGTACATCTAACTCAGATGCTAGAATATGAAAAGGGCACTGTTTTCCTCACTAACTCACAAAATAAAATGAAAAATGGGACCATGAGGGCCTCTGACATCATTATATGTCACTCAGCCACAACTGAGTTGAGCCAGGGAGATCCATTAGTGGAACTGGTGGTGTCTGGGTATAGGGCTGCAGGAGGTGGGAACTGGCAGCTTTTCTTCTCCGTGTGTAACTTGACCTTCCCTCAGTGTGTCCCCTTCAAGGCCAACCTTGACCAGGGCTCAGCAAGTCTGTGTGTGCTAACTTCCAGCAGAAGGGATGCCTGCTTTATCTTGGTGCTGGGAGAAGGAAAAGCTACTGCAAATTTGAGAGTTGTTTTCCCTCTTAAAATGGTAATGAGATGTTGGGTCACACTGACCCAAGGTTGCCAGGCTGTAGTTGTTGCAGTTGTTGTTGTATTATGACTTAGTCTAATGCATCAACAAATGTAGTCTTTTGTTTTGTCCTGCCTCAGAAAAAGGGCTTCTCATCTTCCAGTGATAAACATCTTGACTCTGACAGAAATTCAAGGTCTTCTACTTTGCGCCCTCAGCCCCCTTAGGCCAGAAAAAGTGCTGATGGTGGAAAAGAAGGTCTAATGAATACCAGTAATATATGCATTAAATTCTCATCACACTGTGTGTAACAGGATATGCTAGTAACCTCTTATAAACTACCTGCAGTAGTTTATATCTCCACTAATGTGGTCCTGAAGCCAGAAGCCCTTTTCAGTACATTGAGAGTGGGATAATGAGAAATAAAAACATTCTGCATAGAAGTAGGGTGTAGACTTGTCAGCAACCAGTCAGGAGGAAAAGCAGATCTAGTTTGTTAGGCATACATTACAGTGTGTAGCTAACAGAGACAGCAGATACGTGAATTTCTCTGCCTTTCTTGTGGAGATACGGACTCAGAATCCACTGGGATGGAAGAATAACAATTCCCTTTACAAAATCATACTAGATTGAAATAGCAGTGACCCCCAGCATAGGGAAAAAACCAAAAAGCATTGTTCATTCTTACCATGACTTTTGCTGGGCAGAAATTAGTTCACTGAAGCTTGCTCATTTAGGAGAGATAAATGAGGAATGCTTTATTATACTTTTTTCTGCCTCCTAGCCTGATGAAATGAGCTGTCCAAGGACTCTCATTCCCTGTCTTCAGCGAGGGAAGCCTAAGGGGCATTTAATGACATGCAGAAGCTGAAGGGAGAGTCATTAGCACTCCAGTGTATAGGTAACTCTCTTACAAGTTAAGATTAAAAGCTTTGATGAAAGTGACCTTCACAATTCATGTGCCCTCTGCTTTCCTCCATGCTTGAAGCTCTAATGATCACTTTTTTCTGCTTTGTCACTGTAGCACTTATTTTGTGAAATATTTCCGTAGCTCAGCAGTAATTTGGATCCAGGGTGGATCTGGCTTGCAGATATTATGTCTGCAAGCATTAGGTGGGTGCAAAACAAAGGTTGGTGTAAAGGGTCAGATCTTCTCTTTGTAGAGAACTGAACAAAACCTGGAAACATTGCTAGATACAGGTTTTTAATATTTTAATTAATACTTGATTATAACTTTAAGAAAGGATAAAATTATCATCAAATATTTCTTTGAGTATGCCATGCTGTCCTCTTTGAGCAGGGCAGAAATTTGCTGTAGAGCACAAGAAAAGCGTGTTTGGAATGGGAAGAGTATGTAGAACCAGGGGCTTGTAATCCTGTGGGCTCTTGGGTAGCAGACTGAAAATTCTGGGCAGGCTGTAGGAGGATGCCGTGTGTAATCATGTCTGGATCAGATGAGAGGATGAGAGAGAAAGGAGGTGTGGAATTTGAGTAGAAAGGGAAGGAGAAAAGAAACATCCAACAATTTGAAATAAGGAGAGCAGTAAGTGCCACTAGTGTAGTCAGGCTAGAAGACAAGAGTAAGAAAGAGCCTTTTGGGAAGGAGTTATCTCTAGGGTAGCTTTGTTTATTTTTTTATTTAAAAATGCAGTAGGTATTTGTAATTGTAACTGAAACTGAAATTAATGGCCCCATTTGAGACACCAATGCCTGCTTGATTGATTGAAATGGGAAATAGTTAAGGTAAAAACAATATATCTTTCTTTTAAGATAATTAAAGTTTTATTTTGCTTGAAATTGAACTTTTCTTGTAGTGTTAATGACATAAATGATGGTGGGGTTCCTTTAGCTTACAGTGAGCAAAAGAGTAAAAAGTTTATTTTCCAGCATGGAGGTAATTATTTTAGCTAATTTTTCATTCTGAACTTTTAATTCAAATAGAAAAAGAGAAAAAAACAGTTTTACCAAATGTTATTCTTATGATTCTTGAAGCCCTAAAGTTTTCCTGGAGACATGGGGTACTCATAGCACATTTCAGAGCAGTTTCCTCTTAATATGCATGGAAAAATCTTTCTCTGATGACAGCTACAAGTACATACAGTTGAAGTATGTGGTTGGTAACACAGAGGGATTTTCATTGTCTTGCAGAAACAGTTCAGTCTGGCTGACTTTCCTGGATGAAGTCTAAGACTCAGGCACCAAGCAATAGGATAAGAGGCAATAGGAAGAAACTGATGCACAGAAAGTTCCACCTGAACATGCAGAAAAGTGGTTTTAGTGTGTGGGTGACTGAGTGCTGGAGCACGTTGTCCAGAGAGGTTGTGGAGTCTCCCCCACTGGAGATATTCAAGAGCCTGGATGTAATCCTGTGCCATGTGCTGTAGGATGAACCTGCTTGAGCAGGGAGGTTGGGCCAGATGACCCACTGTGGTCCCTCTTGGCCTGACCCATTCTGAGATGTTGTGTCCATGCTTCGCAGGTGACTGAGCTGCCCTGTCATGCCATAGGTCTGATCTTGGAGTGCTGCAGCCTTTTAGGTCTGGGTTAATAACAAGTGATGCTGTCAGGCTCCTCTCAACAAAATGAAATGCTTTTTGTCCACTCTTTAGCAGAGCAGTTACCTCTCCAGGTATCCTTAGACTGAAAAAAAGCCCAATGCTTTGATCAGCAAACAACTTTGCATAAGGCTCTGGCAAAAGGGAGAAGTGGTATTAATTTTCGTGGTGATTCATTTGTGGGGAAAGTATCATTAGTCTATCACAAATTAACTGTGTAGGTACCCAAAGCTCATGTAATATATTGAAAATGTCAGGATATTTTCATCTTTGTGATTTCATTCCTGCTGAGAATTTGTTCAGGACGTGTTAAATTAAAAGTAATATATAAACAAGGTGTGAACAGTTCAGTTAAGTGGTAACCTGAGGTTAAGAACACAGTGATCAAATTCAGTGCCTGAAGTTGGCAGGGAAATTGTCTTACCACCTTGGGAAGGCTTGAAATTAAACTTGTTTTGAAATGTAGGTGTTAAATCTGTGAAAAAAAAAAACCTCACTTGCATATGTAAATGAAGTGGCTTCCCAGAGATGAAGAGAGCATGTTGAGCTCTGGGCTGCCTTTAGGAGAGAGAGGGACCACGCTCCCACGATGTAACCCTTCTGCTGTGGTTCTGTTTGTAGCATCTGTAAGGAGGAAATCTTTTGGTAAAATCAGGGCTGTGCTCCCTGTCTGGCTGTTCTCAGCCAGCTGTCAACAACAGAGGGTGGGTCTGTGCTGTTGACTGCTTGAGCTAACCGAGACAACGGCTTTGGGGTTATTTTTGTTGGGCTTCTGAGACCTTATTAACTTGAAAGGAGTTTTTGGAGATACTGAATTTCTGCATTGCGCTTATGTTCAGTTTTTTGTTCTCCCTAGCATTGCCTTCAAGTAAATGCATGGCAAGTAGCCTTAAAAGGAACAAAAATTCCTTCCCATTTCAGGGTAAGCAGGAGGAGGATTAAGCTCCTTCCCCCAGTAATTGGATCCTCTTATTGCCATGGCTTTTGAAGATGATCATGTATCTTTCTGTGTGTGATAGATTATGTGTGTGCCTGAAAGGTATCTTGGCTTTAAAAATCCACTGAGTTTTCCCCTATAATAGTTTTACTTTTGGTTATTTACTTTGTGTGCTGACCATGGGACATGTAGCATTCTAGCCAAAAAAAAAACGAGGCAGGGGAAGTTCTCCTGCAGCTGTTCCACCTTAGACTCTTCTGAAGACATAGACTGTCTGGGACCCTTTGGAAAATGAAAGCTCTCCCAAGGTTACAGTATTGAAGATTCAAATTAATGTGGGTGCAGAAGGGAAAGTGGACTGGATGAGAACCTCCTTAAACTGGTTGAAGTGCAGTCCAGTTCATCCGTGGAGCAAACACCACCTTTCTATCATTCCTGGTCAGCAAAAACTCACAGTTGCAGTTGGATTGTTTGTATCCAACCATTGTCTTCAAAGCTAGTCTATGTTATCTCATGCTTTCTAATCTCAGGGTTTAAATTTGGGCAAGTAGCAGTGTCTCTACCTCTGTGTTTGTGCAGTAATACACATGGTATATTTGACACCCATTCTACCAGCAGGGCTCCAAAGCCCTAATGGTATATAAGTGTTAAAGTCACCATTTTGCATAAACCACAAAGTATTTCCTTTCTTTTGGCAGATTGAAGACATTGTTACAAGAATGCAAGATGACAAAACAGGTGGAGTTCCCATCCGCACTGTCAAGAGCTTTCTGTCCAAAATCCCCAGCGTGGTCACTGGTAAGAACTGCAATTGGCGGAGAAAAGAATGTGAGCTGGTACTTGCTGTCTCTAAGCAAACATACTGAAGCCACAAAAAGGAAGAGATGTGAGGAAAAAAAGCCCCCCTCTGCCTAATTTTTCTATATGTTGTTCTGTTACAGGCTGAAGTAAGATTCTTTACACCTGAACAAAGATTCCTTAGTTCTGTTTTAGTAAACAAGCATTTCTATTTCTTTGGGGTGAGTTATTAAAAAAAGTTATGTATCAAAGTATCACCAGTCAGAGTTATTCCCTGTGACAGCGGTAGGATAATCTTAGGTAAGAGGTCAGGAAAGAAAATTGAAGTTGTTTCCTTGCTCATAGCCAAATACTCTTACTAGGCTTTGATCGCAGGTAGAGGAATGTGAAATACCTTTTATGCATGTGTGCTGCTTTGTTAAAGCTCCGTGTACAAAAGTGTGGATGGTGCAAAACGGGGAGTCAGAGTACAAAACCATCCCTCCACATACTTCCAGACAGAGTATTTTCCAATGCAATGAAGATCTCTGCCATTGATAGATGATGAGTTTATTCAGGGTGATGTAAATTGTACGGAGGATTTGTACTTGGGTTTCTGGTACCTGTTTTCACTGACTCAGTAGTAGTGCTCCTGAAGGTTCCTGGGGAAAATAACCATTTATCTGATTTGAAAACTCACTCCCATAAGCTCAAGTCTGCAATACACAGACTGGATGTCTTAAGATTCACTCAGCTAAAAGAGGTTTCTGATATTCTGGTTAAAATTCATAGCTTTAAAAAGGTAATCAATCTAGTCACCAAGCCACTGCTTGTTACTCAAAAGGAAATAGGAGACCTCAATGGAGTTTTAAACCATGGTCAGCAGTTCTCTGGCATGATGGAAACTGCTCCCAGTTCTGGAACAGCAACTGCAATTGCATCGTCTTGAAATGGCTGGTTTTCACAACGCAGAGAATTGTGAAAAGATGAAGATAAAATAAGAACAAAATCTCTCTCCAAAGCCCATAGAAATTATTATATTTCAAGGGGAACAAGCTCGGTACCATTCCCTTCAGGTGATTTGAAAGCAGCTCCCATGGACAGTTCATGAAGCCTCTGAATTTGAAAAGTATGGGAAAATAACAGGCCAGTGGAGAGCCCAAAGTTTTCTCCATTTGTTATTTTTCCTTTCAGATGCATAGACCTCCCTAGACCAAAACCAAAAGCAAAGTATGTATGCTATCAGTGTTGACTGTAATAGATAGGTGAAGAGGCAGGAGCACCTACATTTGAATGGAAGCTGAGGGCACTGGGTTTGTTCAGGCTGGGGAAGGAAAAGCAGAAGGGAATGAGAGGCTACAAAGACAGGGTCACATCCTTTCTCAGGAGTGCATGTTGGAAGTATCAAAGACAATCTGCACAAGTTGTAGGGGAAGAAATCCCAACTAGATTTACATATAGGAAGAAAGTTGTTTATGGTCAGGCAAGTGAGCATGGGCCCAATGTCCCAGAGGAGCTGTGGAACCAGTGTTTTGCAGCTGTTTAGAAACTTCTGGGCCCAGCTGAACTGAGCAGTCTGACCTAACTGTTCATTTGGCCTTGCTTTGTGTGAAGGTTGGATGAGACAACTTTCAGAGAATCCTTCCAACCTGAATTACTCTTAGGGTCAGTGGATACTCAGTTTTAGTGCTTGTCTAATTCCACACAATGTAATGAACACAGGAGAAGAACTTGTATTTTCAAAAACTTTGTACTTCCTCTTGGGAAGAGCTCGATTCTAGACCATGGTGTTCTCACACGCTTTATTTCTACCTGAAAAATGGAACAGTAGCACTGAGATGTGATTTACTTGGCAGGCTCACAGTGACTGTGATTAACAGGGATTTATTTTTGCTTGACACTTCTATTGTAATTGCTTCTCACAGGAGAAATATAAAATCTTAAAGGAAAAGAAATATTACAGGAGTGCCTCAGTGCTCCAAACAGGCAGCTCTGTTTATAGTACAGTGAAGTGGGTGTTTGATTTAAAGTTTGAATACCAGGGAGAGAACCGCTCCTCTGTTTTGCTTTCATCTGTCCTGATGCCTTAGGTGTGAATGAGGTATTGGGTAACACAAGGAGAAAAAGCCTCAGGGAGTTATCAGTAATGGTCCTCTCTTGACAACAGAAATCTGGGAAAAAGGATGAAAAAACTTTTTTTGAATGTAGGATGAGTTTGTGGAGGTATGCTGTGCCAAGGACACATTTCAGTCGGCTCTGAAGTAGATTTTCCTCTCCCCTTCCCAGTCTTTGGCTTGCAGTAGGTCAGTCAAAGGAGAGCATTTCACACCATTATCTTCTTGGTTAGGTCTTCACTTTTATAGGCAAGCCACAGAGAATGAAAGTAGGATGGGACCAGTCTCTGTGGCTCCTGTGTGCATGTGTCAGACATCGTCCAATGTTCAGTTCAGAGTATGGAATATAGAAAAAAATGCCTGAGGGCAGATTTTGAGTAGTGCTGTGATCCGTGCCCAGAATGGGTTGTCAGCCAATGCACATAATGGCAGCTGCTGCAATAAATGGAGTCGCATGTTTCTCTTCTAGTGAGAAAAGATTTTCTCAGTAAAGCTTTTGTTTCTGTAGATGAATTGTTAATTCTGTTTTCACAGTTATCAGACTGTTGTAGGAACATCTCATTATGCTAACCAGCAACAAAACTGGCTTTCTTATCTTTTTTTCAATTTTCATATAATTGCATCTTAAAAGTAACCTCATTTTTGGCAGGAGGACCAAACACATATACTTTTTTCTCCCGCTGGTTCAGACTTGGTCTTATACATCATTGCCAAAACAAGTCAGAAGGAAGTCAGTGCTGCAACAGCAGAGCTTTCCAGTACAAAAAGCCTCCTTCACACTTCCCAGTTTGCCACACATTCCCAATCTTGTTGCAGATTCTCCTGTTTTGTGTCCTGTCTGATCCTGTGTATCAGCGTCTTTGCTACCATAATCCAAGGGAGACATGCAGTCTAAAACCTTTGCACAAGTCTGCCCTCCTCCCAAGAGGTTTTGATACAGCTTCATTCTGATCCATATCCCTTCACTTGAAGCATGGCTGTCCCCACAGCTCCATTTGGAATGATACCTTGTCCCAGCAGCAGTCCCGTGGCTGGTCCCTTGCTCCTGCACTGCTCCTGAGCCTCACCAGCACTCACTTGTCTGCCTGCTCTGCTCCCAGCGCTGCCTCCGTCGCTGTGGGTGGATTGATGAGTTATGTCCTGGCCTTCCTGGCTTGGATTGAGTGCTGCCATGCAAGCTTAGTGCACATAGCCCTGCCAGTGCACTTCACTCCTGTCCTGCCATATCTGTCTTACATAAGCCCTGGACCTCTCTCAGCAGAAAGTGCCAGTTTCACTGAAATGTGCCAGATGGCCTGTCGCTACTAGAGACTCATGAGCTAAGCCAAGTTTAAACTGCTGGGTGTCTCTGTCTGAAGAAGCCAGCATGTGTCTTGGCAAGTGCCCATGAAGTTGTCCCAGAACACATCAGAATGTCACTTACTCAAAGAAAATGCATTTGGCTGGAGTATGGAAATCCCATGGTGTTGTGAAAGAGAGACTTTATTATTGAAAATGTTCCCTGATGATGTAGTTCAAAACAGTCAAGTTCTGCTGGAGAACTTTATACACCCATTGAGAAATTGGCTCCCTTGAGGCCAGTCTGAGTGTGCTTGTTGCCTTTTCCCTTCAGAGGAGGTCAAGCTCATCTCTCATCCAGATATAGCAGTCACAGGCCCAAGGGAGAAATAAGTTCCTCATGTCCAGAGTTTGAAAGGTCCCTGTTCAGGTGAACTGTGCAAAAAAAAAGGTTGTTGTGGCATGGGGAACAGGCTTAGGACTGGCAATGGTGGCAAGAGCCAGCATCCATCACCTAGCAGGGCCTGGAGAGCAGACTGCAAGGCTGAGTGCTTGGCCAGAACATTTGTTTTCTTAATGCTTCTTTTCAGGGATAGAACTTGCCTTAGTGCCTTATGGAAACTACAGTCATTGGGACCAAAGCCTCCATGAGCTGCCTACCAATAGATTTGGCTTCCCTAGGCTGTCTGTCCAGCTGCTTGCACCACCTTAACACAGGGCTTTCGCTGCAGGACTGGGTCTGATACAGATTTCCCTCAGCATTTGGGTAATTTTGTTCTAGATATTCTGTCTTTCCTCTGTAGTTCTGCTTTGAAAAATAGGACACTTGAAAAGTGGTACTGACTCTGTTTCAGACAGTTAATAGATGTAGATTCTCCCAAATCTAAACCAAGTTCAATCTTCTGCTCAGCAGGAATTAGTCTATTTAGTTAAAACGAGCAAAAAAAACGCCACTAACAGACAAACAAAAAAAAATTTCCAAAATTTAAATCAATATCCAAACTAATACTGGGTGTTTACAGATTTGTGAAGGATATAAAGAGCATGCTCATGGGTTAAAATTGACATATGTTTATATGTGCGTACTGTAAAATTTTTGATGGTTTTCCACATTTCTAAAGAGCAGATGCTGCACAGTAAATTCAACAGTTTAGCAATTGCTTGGTGGAAACTGGCTTGCCAAATACAAGTTGGTTGGGCATACAAATCCATTTATTTCTCATAAAAAATCAATTGTTCTGAGCAAGTTGCATTTAAACTAATTCAAGTGAAGACTAGGCTTCTTCATAACAACTTACATTTCCTTCTTTAATGCATCTCTTCAAATTGCACCCAGTGGAAATGTAATCCCTCCATCCCTCAATAAGAAGTCTAGTATTTCAAAGCTGCCCTGAATCACACAGCATTAGACATGTCAGCAATTACATGAGTAGTACATGTCTTGCAATTAGTTTTTTTCCTGTAGCTTTCTCTTAAGCTCTCTACTTGCATGCCAGGAGACAAATTAACCCAGTTAAGGAGTCAGACTCTTATGCTGTGTTCGTCCTCAGCTCCCTCCTCCCCTCCCTTTTTCTCCTTAACTGCATCCAGCTTCCTACCTTTCAAATGGTGAGAAGGATGAAGGAAGAGAAGATGAAAATCAGCTCCCTGAAGTGTAGCAATTTTGTGCCTGTTGTAAAGATGCAAAGCAATACCTTGAGTAGCAAAAGCTTAAAGGATTTGATTTCCGAGGACAAGGGGGATAGCAGATTAATCAAATAGGATGTGGTCATCAAAGAAATAAGAGAAAGCAATCAGAATTAACATTTTAAACAAGGGATATGCAATATATCTCTCTGTGCATCTGCACATGTGTACACCTAAATGCATGTAAATAGTGTCCAAGTTTTGTTAAGAATAAGCCCAAGAGTGGTTAAGTGTTGTATGCTAGAAATAACCAAGGACAGGTTTATGCATTTGTAGGTGCTGTGCAGAGTGAGGACTGCTGGTGTTTGTGTATCACTGCCCTCTGCTGCAGCCAAGCTACTGTTCAGTTCACATCATGCAGCTGCTCACCTTCCTCACAAGTGCTGTGTCTGTGTTGTGCTTTCCCAGCTCAGGGGGAGTGCATGTGGTGCATTTTGTGTCCTGCTCGTTCCATAGCAGCGGTCCTTCTGTGCTGTGTGGCATAAACCCAGCCCAAATATTGGGTATGTGTGACTTGACAGCTACTCTGGGCTTGAAGGAGAAGGATGGTTTTCATAGCTGGCTGTTCACTGTGAGTCATTCATAATTCTTCATCCTCTTCAGGACTGCTCATCTCCAAAGAAGCATGCTTGTACATCACATGAAGCTTATATAGCCCATAAAAATGTGTGCATGCACTGTGGAATAAATCATAAATGAATAAATGAAATAAACCATCACTTAAAATTACCAAAATTGGACACTCTTCATAACTATGTTGTTTCATATGACAGCACTTGAAAGTAGTTGCACCTGAGACGAAAAATATTGGAGGAAGTGCACATCACAGTAGGGTGTGCATTAAAATTTGGCTTAGGCCACTGAAACACTTAGAAAACCCATCCTGAGGCTTTAGTTTTATTTCAGTCAATAAAAAGGTTTCTTAAGTGCTAAAGCCCAGAATATTATGAGAAATTTAACTTCCATAAATTAGAATTGTGAAGGTGCTTCCTGGTCCTCCTTGTCCTTGCTGAATTTGAACCTCTACACCTGTCAAGTGAAGCTATGATAAATCAGAGACTTAAATAATTATGCTGCAAGGATATTCCTGTGGCCAAGGAAACGACAATGAAAAATTACCCAAAGCACCAAATGATCCAGCTTTATCTTTCTGCTTTTTCTGGATATCAGAGATTGTGTCAGAAAGAAAAGTAAATCCAAGACAACCTTCCAGTCATGTAGGCAAAAATTAGGCCACAAAATTACAATTTTTCTTATTTACGAACATGATTATAAAAATGGCTGGACTGGAAAGCAACAAATGAGAGCTATGAGCCTGGAACAAAGCAAATCTATTAAAAATTGCCTGGTATTTTTTCTCTACCAAAATTTGCTTTTTGCTGAAGGACTTTTCAGTCTTTCAGTTGAGACTGAAAGCTGGAGTAGAGACAGATTGCATGACAAACTACCTGTTGAATTCCAGTGTTTAGATGAATTGGTAATTCAGCTACAATAACAAAAAATATTAGATATTAAGAAGGGTCTTGTTGCTGACTGTAGTTTTATTCTGAAACACAGCATTTAGCTGATGGAATATTGTGGCTAATGAATAAAGCATTAAAAAGAAAAGTCAACAATATTTCAATGCCTGTAGAAATACATAGGGATGAATGATTAATGCTTTTCTGCATTCATCTCATCTTCAAAAGCACAGCTTTATTACACAAGAGATGTAGAATGAAGAGATGTTTCTAGATCTGAATGACACAGCAAAAGAGCAGAGATTAATTATAAGAACTATGTGGCATTGTTTTTTGGATGGGAGTGCTGAGCAGGCTGCACTCAAGCTGCAGTACTTCGCTTCTCCAGTCTTCATAGCAATCTGGGCAATCTGGGAGTTGTGTGGTGAAGGATCTACTAACATGTTTTTTTTTTCACACCTCTTGCTTTGTTTCTGCCCTTCCTCCAGAATTCCTGTGGGCTGCAAAGCATCAGATTCACAGCAGAGCAGCTTTGCTTCTGCTGTGCCTGGGCAGCCACATCCCCCCTGAGGAGGATGTGGGGCTCTGACCCTTTGACAAGCCGGTTTACTTTGAGGTAGTGTAAAAGCAGCAATATATGACAGCACAATGATAATCAATAGCAATGAGAAGGCACAAATATTTGAGTAGATTGAAAGCCATTACTTTGAATCTGTTGCTTTAATTCAATGCCATTCCAACCATTAGGAAAATAACCAACTCATATTATTGGGTAAATACATCTGACTCTTTATTCTATGCATAGATTCTCCTCATTGTTATCTAGAATTGTTTGGCTTTTTTTAAGTCAATGTAATTTTTAGGGTATTATTTATTGGGCAGATTCTAACTTGCATTTTAATTAAATTTATTTTGCAAAAAACCCAAGAGTTTCTTCTAGGATTTAAATTTCCTGACTTTAATCAGTGTGTTGTTTTAAAGAAATGCAGAAGTTAGCTTCAATAACTGTAAATCCAGGCTCATAAATAACTTCTACATGTTAGGTTTGATAGGTGAGTATTGTATGTTTGATATATCTCAGTTACAACATTGAAGTTACTATTAATGTAATTCTTGGGGGTGGGGTGAAAAGGAAGGGTTGGCTTTGCTTTTTTGCTTTAAATAATACAAAGAATTACATAGATCACCAGTTTATTTTTACTACCATAAATGGCCAGAAATCACTGCTGCCGAAAACTACCTGGGCAGTGAGAATACATCTCCACAGGAGGCTGTAGGCAAAGGAGGTTGGCATGGTTCTAGATTGGACAAACTAGGGCCTGCTCGTGTGAATAAATGGTTGATGAATATCTTGTTTTATTCAACCTGTTCTAGCAGAAATACACAGCTCTTTGGTCTTTTATGTATTTGCACCTGAAAGCGCCATAGATTTGGCTTTAGAACCTTCTATAAGAGCAGAGAGGAACACAAAAAGCTTTCAGGCTTTCCATGCATATCCATTGCTATAAATATATACATTTGCATGTTTTCTTTGGCTTTTTTTTCCCTGTGTGGATGAATCTCTCAAAACTGCATGCTGGCTTCCCATGGATTTGTTTTGAATATGGTGTGAACTGATGAGCTTGGATATTTTTGATGTATGATTCACTACCACATGCAGAGAAGAAAATTGTATTTTGGTCCTGCAGAGCAATAAAACTAAGCAATTAGGTCTTCGTTCAGTTAATTCCTGTATGGTGGCTGGGTACTTTCCCACAAGAGAGTCTCAGGATTCAGCTCTTGCAAGGTCACTTGCACTGTAAGAATTTTCTCCATGTAGATAACTCTACAATATGACCAGGACTGCAGACTAACTCTTACCTAGGAATGAATAATAAAACTGACAGGAAAACTTTGAGAAGTTGGTAATGTAACATGCTAAATATACTCATAGGCAAAAAAATAGCATAGGCTGATGAGAACAGTAACTCGTGTTTCTAGCAGTGGAAGGTTTTACATCCAATTATTGTAGGGTGTTGTGTGGTATTGCATGAAAATTCTGTTATTTTTGCAACTATTTTATTGTGGATAGGATCGTCTCTCTCAGTGGTTTTATTGTTAGTTTCTTTGTTTGTAAACTCAATTGCTTGCTGGCTGATACCAAAATGGTTGTCAAAATCACTGAGTGAATAATTTCTGATGAGTTTTCCTTTCATGATATTTTACTTTTGCCCTAACTATCCAGTAAGTTTCATTCCTATTTCCTGAATAGGTTAGACTGATGGGAAACCACACTTTTTAATGAATGAGATCTGCCAAATGTCCAGTGTTTTGTTGAATGCTGTCTATGTTTTTTCTCTTATGAGAGAGACAGTGACAGGTGTGCTTTCTAAGGAAGCAGTAGTAGCCATAGAAAATAAAAGTTACTATGTTCTGATTAAATTTTGATTACAAGGCTATCATTACTGAAGCTATTGAATTGGACTGTGGCATATTCATCAAAGCTTATTTCTTTTGTCAAGCATAAAACTCCCAGAATCTGAAAACAAAATCTTTTAAAATGTGATTTATAATTTTGCACTGCAGCATCTCATGTTCATTGTTTACGCCATTGCTACATGTGCAGTACATTAGAATTTGGTTTTGTGTTTCTTTGGTTTTTTAAGTAGGAAGAGTTGAATTTAGAGCTCCAAAGAGCATTAGGTCTTTGACACTTCAGCCTCTTGTTTCCCAGTCTCTCCTTACATCCAGGGTTGCCCCATCATAGATGCAGAATCCAGCACTTGTCTTTGTTAACACTTGATCCATTTGGTGATTGCCCAGCCCTGTGATTTGTCCTGGTCTCTCTGCAGGACCTCTCTGTCTTCAATGGAGTCAACAGGCTCTTCCCAGTGTAATATCATCTGCAAACTTACTCAGTATGCCTTCAAGTCCTGCATCCAAGTAATTTTTGAAGATGTTGACATGAATTTGCCATAAAATGGAGCCCTGGGGAACCCCACTAGTGACCAGTCACCAATCTGATATCACCCCATCCACTATCACCCTTCATGCCTGACCCATGATCCTGTTGCTCACCCACCACTTGATGTGTTTATCCTGCTGGGTGCTGGACCTTTTGTCCAGAAGGATCCTGTGAGAGGCAGTATCAAAAGCTTTACTGAAATCCATAAAAATTACATCAACTGGCTTCCTTTAATCAGCTAGGTGGGTTACCTTGTTATGAAAGGAAATTATTGCTGTTGACAAGCAACAGATCAAGGAAGGCATCTTTCCTAGTTGTCACCCTTAGTACCTGTATCATGAAGTTACCATCCAGGTGTTCTGGGGATCTTTTGAATCTGTTTGTGCCAGCTGTGGGGTATTCCTGTGGTACCTTGGCATGTTTGGGCACCATCTCTGTCAATGACTTCCTGCTCATTTGCTCCCTGCTCAGCCCATTAGGCTGAGGTGACTGAGGCGCCTGAGGCAGAGGTGTTACTGTAGCCAGGCATCATAGAGGGAGAGCATCCCCCTCACAGCTCAGGAATCCCCATGGCTGGGTGCTGGCTCAGAGCAGGTCGGCCGGGAATAGACATGAAGCCTTGAGCTCTCTCCTCTCTGTGCTGGGGGAAGTCCTCTGGGAAGCCTTGATGCCTTCCTGAGGCTCTTAGCATCATTATTCTGTAGTACTGCTGTACCCTTCTCATTCCTGGCAGATTTGTAAGGGTTGTGACATTATAGTTAGGGAAGAGGGGGGAGAGATCAGAACAGTATCTAATGCAATGAGGGGAATAAAGATCAAGAGTGTACCTCTTGCAGCCTCTCTACTGTAGTCAGCCTGCTTCTGGAGCCCTGTGCAAGTTAGGTTTGAGCATAACTTCTAATTAGGTATCTGGGTCATGTTTGACATGCTCTTGGTTTGGCATTGACGTTTCTGTGCTCCTACTTAGCTCTAAATTTGCCAGCTGTTTTCCTTAAATAATTCCACTTTCCACTAAAGGATTGTGTATCTTATGTAATTACACCCACAGTAGTGTGAGGCCAGTCATAGGGACACAAAGGTAGAAATAGCTCAGCATTTTACACCAGCCTTGGCATTCCTTAATGGAATCATTAAAATTTGGATTCCCATTTCTGCTGTGACAAGCTTCTTTAGCTCTGCTGAGCTCTCATTCATAACATCTAGACGTTGTTAGTTTAGATGCAGCTCTGGAAACAGCTGTCCTCTGTTGCACTGACTCCTCTAGGCCTTGCCTGTCAATCCAGAATTGTCAGTCCAGATTAAATTCCTTTTCATTACTTCTCTTCAACAGTCAAAGGATTTGTTACCAGTCTGGATAGATTCAGGGATGAGTTACATGAATTTTATTCAAATAGTCTCAGGCCATTAAGCATTTTCTGAAACAGGGATTCACATTATGTGAGCTAAACTAGTCACAGCACTTTAGGTGCAGACTGTGAGGGCACTGGAAAAGTCATGCTGGGGTGCAGAGTACCAGACCAGGAAAAAACTTTGCATGTGCAGTGACATGCTAGCGATTTGTCAATCTGAGACAACTGTTAAAGCAGGGTTCATTCCATTATAGCCCATGCTGTTGAAAGAAACTTTAAAAAAAAATAGATGTTTCATTTTGTCAATCTCTCTTTTCTGGGATTCCTGGGCTATTCTGTTTCTAGAAAAGGCATTGCCCATTTTAGGGACAGTTTATTTGAGAATTGCATCTGCATATTGCAGTAGGTGCCTTACTATCCCATTTTTAAAAATAATTCTCTTTTAAAATTAAGAAATCCTGATGCTGCTCCTCCTAATTCACTCTTTAGTTCCTGTCTGTTCTTTTTATGTGTGGTACCTTCCACCATTGGCCTTGCTCACTATGGTTTCTTCAAGCCCATCTCTGAATGGAGCGTACAAGAAGGATGGAGAGGGACTTGAATGGCTCAAACTAAAACAGAGTAGCTTTAAATTAGATATTAGGAAAAAAATTCTTTACTGTGAGGGTGGCAAGGCACTGGAACAGTTTTCTCAGAGAAGCTGTGGATGCCCCGTCCCTGGAGGTGTTCAGCTATAGGTTGGATGAGGTTCTGAGCAGCCTGGTCTGGTGAAGGGTATCCCTGCCTATGGTAGGGGGGTTGGAACTAGATGGTTTTTAAGGTCCCTTCCCAACCCAAGCCATTTTAGATAATAACAGTCCACATTTCCCAGGGGTTAAAGCCAACATGCTCTAATGTGTGGCAAGACAGCACACAAGAATGAGAACTTGGGGGGTGTGTGGGGAGAGGTTGGAAAGCTGTCACACATTGATTGTGATGGTCATCTGTGATTGCATATTTTCATTTTTGGGTAAGAGTGATTGTTTATGGAGGCCTGTAGGTTTTCTCTGCAGAACAGGAGGGTGTCCTTTGCAGATGGTACTCAGAGATGTAGATTAATATGCTGCCACAGTGAGAGGTAAAACCCGCAGATGCTTTGTGTCATGTCTGCATGGGTCCATGGAGCCACCTTGCTGGCTTTGCTAAATTAAAGGAAGATAGCATCTGCTCTTCAGCTGTGTCACTTGGCGGTACCTGATCACCTTGACTGAGTCTGTGAGCCTGTTCCTGCCTGTGTCACTCACAGTTCATCCTGTCTTGTCCTGTTGCATAGCAAACTTTATTTCTGGAGAAGTATTGTGGAATTCTGCTGTCCTAATGAAAACCTATACAGATTCAAACAGTAATATGAATGGCAGCTGAATTTTGTTTTGTTATATAAACTTTCCCTTTTTTTTTAATTCTTGAACTTTGTATGTTAAGCTTTTGGTGATGAAAATGGTAATTTCATGGTATCTTTTGGGAGCACAGGATAATTTACAACCTACTCTCAGTAAATAATCAGAGGTGCCAGGTAGAGCTGTAGTAGTGAAGCTAATGTGCAATACCATATTTTGAGTGAGAACTTGCTGAAGGGCCTTTGGTATCTAGAGAGGTTGCACTGTATCTGTTTAGGGAATTTGCTGCAAGTGCTCTGTTCTGAGGTGGGTTTCTACAGAAGAGTTGTGAGCAAGACTCTGAAGGACACCTGGTGGTGTTGGGATACAGGTTTTCAAAGGGTAGCTTCTAATGAAGCCAGACACAATGGGTATCCATACATGCAGCTGCACATGGAACCCTTGTGGTAAAGACGGTGTCTTTGCAAGCTTCCTGTAGGTACTGGGAGGGACAGAAGACAGGGTGTGTCCTTTTCAGGTGTGTCCCTTTTCTCCTACTTCTGCCTTTTTTCCTCATACCCTGCAGCTGCTGAAGGGAGCAGTCTCACCTACTGAGATGTGAGTGTACAGAGGATTTCTCTGAAGTGATGCTCTTGGCTAACATGGGTCAAGTTGGCAGATGGGAGCTGCAAAAGGCCGGCTCTAATTGGTAAAGTAAGAATGCCCACTTTGTGTTAAACAAATGGCTGCCAGCAACCCTCTGGCCATGGATCCTGTAGTGGATATCTAGGGTAGTATATAAGGAAAAAGGCAATGCTTAGCAATATTGTGGAGGTATGTTGCTCAGTCTCCAGCTGTCTGGAGTGAGAGGGACATGGTGGGGGTCATAGTCAGATGTTTTGCCATTCTGCACTCATTTGATTGCGTTTACATTTTTCAGATATATGGAACAAATGGTTTTACCTCACACTAGAGAGAAAAAAAAAAGCCTTTTAGGAAGTAGTTTGGAATATGATTAAATATTTTCAGTGTTTTACATTGACATTTACAAAATCCTGCAAATGCACACATAATGTACTTTTTAGCTTGTGTGTGACAGACACAAAGCTGCACTGTCATAGACACAGATTTTGGTGTTTGACTGGAAAAATTTTCAGGTTAACAGGTAGATGTGTAAAACAGTTCTTCACTCCTTTCCTGACTAATACAGACTAAGAGTTGGCCTAGATTAACATTGTAGATCCCTCTGAAATGAGATATTCTGTTGTATTCTAGTCAAGTAACCACCCCAGTTAGTTAGCTGAAGAGACTGGCTGAGAACATACTTTTGTAGTGCTAGTGCCATGGAGAACCAACTGCTCTGTGCAGAAAGATCCTGCACTGATTGCCTTCAGCACCCAGGACATCTCACCCTTACTATCTCAGCATGCTTGAAGGTTTCATCTTTCTCTGCAGTTCAGGTAAATTAGTCAACCTTCCTTATCCCGTCACATCCCCCCTGAACGTGCTCAACTTGTTACTACCCTTGTTTGCCACTTGACATCACTCCTGTTTTCTTATCTCTGAGCTGTGCTTAAGTCACATGGGTGGCTTTAGCCTTTTATGCTTGTTTAGGATCATGATGAATGGTGGCATTTTGATACAAAACTTCATATGTTTGGCTTTTGTTTTTGTTTTTTTTTTTTTTTTTAATTTTGGATTTATAGATATCACTAGATATAGCTATTTCTATATGCATATGTATTGGAATATCCAAAAAAACATCCACCAAGTGTGTGGTTTACAGTTAATCAAACACATGCCCTGCAGAATGTTTTGTCCCTTTAATATTGCATTACTGAGTACTTTCATGAAAGAAATTACCCACTTACCCTTAAGGGATAGTTTTGATGTGTTTCATTTGTAATTTTAAAAGAAACTCTGCAGTACTGGAAGACTGATATGAATTATATAGGTCTTTATTTTACTGTGTATGAACTAAAATGTTCCCACATTGTAGATGGGTTTTTTGAATTTTTTTTAGTGTAAAATTTTACACATGAAAGCATAACTAAAGAAAAAAATGTGCCCAGATTTTCCTATAAATCCTAAATTGTTTTACAAAGTTTTGACTGCTGAATTGTAAGGCAAAAAATAGCAATCTGATGAATTATAGAATTTATTCTGGGCGTATAGGCCAGCTCAAGAAAGAGATGAATGCTTGAAACCAAGCTCAGGCTCCTCCAATATCTGTGTGGCTAGGTGAAACACTTGAAGTGCCCTTGAAATAAGCCTGGCATTAAAAAATCGATCTAACATTACGCCAATACATCTTGTCGAAAGCTGGTTAGATGTAGGCTCCTGAGAGCTTTTCAGTTTTGAAAATGGAACAAAAGGCTCTAAAATAATTTCTGAAACTTGTGTCCAGTATATTTTTTTTAAAATTCAGAAAGGTTGTCCGTAGGACAACTTTTTGTTGTGCTGGTTGTTTGTCTGGGGTTGATGTCCTTTGTAGTCAAGAGATGTAACAAATCTGTCTGGGGTAGTTCTCAAAACCACAAATAGTTATAAGCCTGCCTTGGCCCAGTTTTAATCTGAGGCACTGTCCATGTCTTTGTGTATTCAGGGAGGCAAAGGGTGCAAACAACTAGAGAGAAGAAAAGGAGAAACAGGGAAGGAAGTGCATTTATTTTACTTTCAGAATTGCTACTTTAGAATACCAAATTACAGACAGCATACAAATACCCAACAATTTAGTTTCATAAAGGGAGCAGTCTACACCAGCATAAACATATAATTGCTTCAAAATAGGTTTAAGACAAAAATGTGCATTTAATAACCAGATGATAAAATTGATGAGATCTTAATGGAAAAAAAAAATCAGTTGAATCTAAGCTAGCTGGCAACTTACTTATCTCCATTCCTGACATCCTGATAACCACTGATTATACATCCAGCTAAAAGGATAAAAGCCCCCATTATTTTTTTTTCTACAGATAAACTTTCTTACATTATTTTAATACCAAGAAAGCAATCAAGCCCCATCTACATGTGGCTGTTTTCATTGGCATGTGCTTTGGCAGAGGCTGTTGTGGATTTGTATGGAGCTCTCAGTCTGCACAGGGAGGGACTCACTAGTGGTCCAACTAGGCTGTATTTAGAAGTAGTTAGATTCTTCCCTGATATCAGAACTGAACGAAGATGCTGTTGCCCAGCCCTGGCAGCTTGGTGTGATGAGAGGTCAAAGCATTTCCTGGGCTAATGAGGCAGCTCTGGTGCTATGGAGATGTTAGACAGGGACACACCAAAGGCACCAACTTCCTGACCCTGTATGAAAAGCCTCAGAAGGGAAAGAGTTGAAAAAGTGATTAGCAGCTAGAGATGCCTCCTGTGGTACCCACTTCCTCATGCTGGGTTGCTGGCCCTCATGGCAGTCTGGCAGTGCAGACACCCTTTCTCCTGCAGCCAGAGATTCAGGTGATCTAGAAACTCCTGTACAGGGGACTCCTGCAGGGTAGGAACCCCCCCTTGAATCACTCGTGTGCCACATGGCCCAAAAGGTGCTAACTGGCCATCGCTGCCCATGGTGCTTCAAATGGGAATTGCCAACAACTCTCTAGTTCTTGACCATCTGCAAATGCTTGAAAATTTTTCTTCTTGTTGTTGCCCAGGGTAAACCTGCTGTATGTTCTTCTGTTCTTCTTCCAGGACTTGATTGCATATACTGAATCAGTTGTTTACACACTTAATCTGAAGTGGTAGTGAAATAAACACATCCTTTTCATTTTGTGTTTTCATTTCAAATAATGGAAAAATGTGCTCTCCCTTATAGAATCACAGAATTTTTTAGGTTGTAAAAGACCTTTACGACTACTGAATCCAGCCATTAACTCTGCCAAGTCCTCTGTTAAACCATATCTCTGAGTGTCCCATCCATATGTCTTTTCAATACCTCCAGAGATGGCAACTCAGCCACCTCCCTAGGCTGCCTGTTCCAATGCTCGATAACCTTGTCAGTAGAGAATTTTTTCCTAATATCTAATCTTCTAGCTTTATCACTTGTTACATGAGAGAAGAGGCCAATCCCCTCCTTGCTGCAACCTCCTTTCAGATAATTGCAGAGAGTGGTAAGATTCCCCCTTTGGCCTCCTTTTCTCCAGGAGAATCTTCTTGTCTCGATTGGAGGCCAGAAATCTGTTTCCCATGGAATGCAGGAAGAGCAGGAAATCAGTTTAAGCATGTTGAAATAAGTATCTTTAATTGTGTTCTTTATATTTGTTTATGGTCTACTTATAAAATGCACAGTCACTAGGGAGAGACTAGAAGGT
Source organism: Agelaius phoeniceus (assembly GCF_051311805.1). NCBI lineage: Eukaryota > Metazoa > Chordata > Aves > Passeriformes > Icteridae > Agelaius > Agelaius phoeniceus. The sequence goes on along the minus strand of NC_135270.1, from coordinate 28,913,084 downwards.
TTTTGGCCTTTTTTGTATTTTTCTGGAGGTTTCTATGATGCATTGTAGCACGCTGACCCTTGCTGGACACCACGTGTCCACCAATGCACCATCATTCTTCCTCCTTAGCTGGACAGGAGAAAGAAAATACTACAAAAATCTCTAAGGTCAAGATCTGGACAGGGAGAGATCACTCACCAGTTACTGTCACAGCCAAAATAGACTCAGCTTGGGGAAATTAATTGAATTTATAACCAATCAAATCAGAGTAGGATAATGAGAAGTAACCCCAAATCTCTTAATAGCCTTATCCTAGAGGCACCATCACCTCCACTGATTGGCTCAGCCTTGGCCAACTGTGGCAGACCCATCTTGGAGCCAGCAGGCACTGGCACTGTCAGGCACAGGGGAAACTTCCAGCAGCTTCTCTCAGAAGCCCTGTGTGTAGCCCTCCCACTGCCAAAACCTTGTCATGCCAATCCAATTCATGTGCATAAAGTGCCTGTTTTTTACTGTGAACTTATAGCCTCAGTGAAGCCTCACAAGAACAGACTCCAGACTTGGGCTCGCAAGACCTGCTATGACAGGTATTTTTAAGATCTAGCTCTAAATCTGAGGAGAGTTAAAGTCACAATACCAAAAGCATCTCTGGCAGAAACCCAGTCACTTGGCCAGACCAGTATTCTGGGCCTTTATAAGTGTAATTTGAAGTTTTTTTTATTTGTAGTGGGACATTGAGGGAAAGCTGGAGATGCTGTGATTGTATCTTATAATGTTGGATACTGGGAGGGTGTGTTGAAGGATGAGGATAAGTCATTGCCATGAGAGAAGTTTCTTTAAGAAGTAGTTTAAGAAGTAGGTCAATAATTTGTCATGCTGTACTGCACTTTATAATAAGGCTGTCATCTCCACATCTGTGACATGACTATGTGTTTTCAAATTTAAATGCATGAAAGACACCCTCATGACTATAGGAAGCAAATACCATTTCTTGCTTTAACCTCTTCTCTCACCAGACCAGTTCCTGGCAGTAAATTGTTGGCTCAGCCATAGTCTGGCAGCCTTTGCTTGGGTTTTGCTGCAAGTGTGATCAGAGCAATGAAGGGAAGCTGTTACTTGATTGCATCCTTGGTTTCAAATTTGCATGACCTTGTTGTAGTCTGATCATGTTTGCACAAGACAGTCGGTGAGTAAGCTGGTGACAGAATGTAAATATTGCTCTTTCAATTTGTTCTCTCAAGTTGGAAACAATATTCTGAGTTACCTGCCTTGGGACCTACTGTAGTTTGCTCTGAGAATAGTGTTAGCAAAATTTGAACAGCACTGACAGGTTTCAGTCTGTGAAAGTAAAACCAGAAATGAGCCTTTACAGAGCAGGGATTCTGCACAGGAGAGTAGGACAGGGGAACTTTATTGGCAGGAATTGTTATTAATGTTCAACACTATGAAGTGGCAAGGCATTTTATGTTTTCACAGTGCTAGGTAAACATCAATTCATTAATCTTTACTGAAAGACTTTACACTTTGTTCAGCCATGTATTTGTCTTTCAGGAATATTACATGTGGTCTGTCCCAGGCCATACAGGAATGTACCAGAATGAAAGTTTGGCTATCCCTGATGATGCTCAAGTACATCCAGTAGCAGAAAAGAACTTTCCCATTTTTTGTTTCACATTCAGGTATATGTATGGACTGTTACAGAATTCAGTGAAAAGCATGTGCACATATCTTAGATTAAAATTTGACCATTTAGATTTTGTAAGCAAAATTTATTTTTGGATACCGGTCATTGTTTTCAACATCTATGTTCTTATTCCTTGGGTCTATTTTCTACAGGCTTATCCTCTTGCTTCTTGTATATTTTCTCCATTGACTTCTATTACTCTTTCTCTCTTCTAACTTGTCTCTGTACATGCAGCATAAGCTAATGGAGTGTGAACAGGCTGAGTTCATTTCAGAATAAATCACTATGTTGGACAGAATCTCCTGAGCTTGTGAGATAGCATGGTTGTATAAAGTGACCTGACATGCTTTCAACTGGCTTCATCAGAGTTGTGTCAGTGCCATCAGCAGTGCAATTGGTACAATACCAATACAACTGGTATAATGCCCAAAATGCTGGATACAGAGAGGGCAGGAACAGGCACAGCCAGCCCTGGTGGGGCAGCGTGATTGCAGCTGTCTGAAGAAACTTGGCAGTTTTTAACCAAGGAATATGTGGTGTGGTCAGACTTATTCTACACACATTACTGTGTGGAGGAGGAGGAAAGACAGTTCTTTTCCAGTATAACTCTGGGTTGCAGACTTGGTAGTTTTATGTTTTCATAGAAAAATAGAATGTCACTTGGGATGCCTTTGCTATGTCAGAGTTAATTTGACCTGTAATTTTTTATATGGCCTTTGGAAGAGTATTTTGTACTGAGATCAATGTAGTATATGTGCATATTCACTATTCTTCCACTTAATCTGGTGTCACTAAGTTACCTTGCTTTTTGTACAGTGGGATTTCTGGTCCCAAATCCTCCAAGCATAATTTTCATGCTTGTTCTTGCAGAGGGGACCATACAATTTACAGTCCAGCAATTATCATGTTCGTGAGGAGGGATTATGAGTATACAGAGACAAAGCCATGGATTCCTGCACTTTTATCTAAGTTTTAGTGCCTGCTTCTATGTGACAAAACATTTTGTTAGAGAGAATTGACTTCTTTATAATTTTTTCCCCTCAGTTTAATATGATCTCTTTTTGAATCTGACTTCCTTTACTTGTTTTTATTGCATTGCTTTGCAGAAAAATTTACTGTAATACTTACAAAATTTATTTTTTCTTCAAAACTTTTGTTCCTCAATACATTCTGTAACTTTTGCTTCTTACATTTCCCCTCTCTTGATTCAATTTAATTCATAAGGTCATAGCTTTAACCCTTTTGGGTGGTTAACCTGTTTTAGATGTTTTATTTTCATCTGGGAGAACTAAAGAAGTTCAGGTTACAGATATTCAGCCATATGGGTTTTCTTCTTGTGTGCAGGCTTGGCCTTTGCCTCCCCAGTGCAACATAATTGAATATGTTTATAAAAGATAAGGTCTATATAGTGCAGTAAAATGCTCAGCATTCCCACTGTGTCCTGCAAACATTTCCATGTGTACCTGACTTTGTTCTGGGAGCAGGCCAGTGAGCTGGCTGTGCTGGGACAGGCGACTGCTTGCCAGCTCTGCCAGGCCAACGGTACAGTGACCTGAGTGCTGTGTCTTTGTTGTCGTCTTTCATGCTGATGACTTGTTGAGTAAAAAGAGGACATTGCACATCTGAATGTGTTCCTCGTGAACACGTGGTCCTAGGGTGAAAGTGAAAAATCAGCAGAGGATAAGCAAGGTATTCCCCTACTCTGCCTTTGCATGACTGCTTTCAGATACAACCTGATGGTGTGACCTGTTGGATTTTACTGTTTTATTGTAATTCTGTGTCTTGATTGCCTGGAACCTTTTCCTCTCACTTCTCTTCCGTTTGAGTGACTTCAGTGGTCACAGCGTTCCTGTCTCTCTGCCGTGTGTCTCCCGGAGTGTGGAGAGGACGGGACAGGACAGTCCCCGCTCCTTTCCGCCCAGAGTCTGCGTTTGCTCTCCTTACCTCCGAAATCGGTCACACCTGAACGCGATGACCGCACTTACAAGAGCGGTGCGCTCTCCATCTGGTTTTCCAGCGGCCTCGCCTCCCATTCCGTGGGCAACACCTCCACCTCCCGGCCGGCCCCGGCCCCGCGGCTGCCCTGGGGCGGGAGGCGGGGTGAGCTGAGCCTCCCGCCTGCCTCGGGCAGGAGGAGGCAAGGAGAAGGGAGGATGCACAAAAGGTGAAACGAGGGAAGGAGCGACATGCATTTTAAATGAGAAAGTGGTCTGAACTGAGAATGATCTGAACGCATCGGAAGAATGTTTGTAATCCCAATAAAGGTTTGTTTTGCTCTCAATAAGCGTTGATTTACCATAACATCCAGGTGGTGCGGTCCGGTGCCCGGAACTTTGGAAAGCAGGTTTCCAGCAGCCGTGCTCCCGCCCGTAGCCCACCCTTGGCAGTCCGTGGCCGTCCCTCGGCCCCGCGCGCTCCCCGCGGTCGCCATGGAACTCGGGCGCGCGGCCAGTGCCGTCCGTGCTCGCGCAGCGCCCCCTGGCGCGGCCCTGCGGCATTGCGGCTCAACCTGAGGCGGCCGTGGTGGCTGCGAGCACACGGGCCTCGTGTGGACGCCAGGGAGGTGTATTTGCTTCTACTTTATTTTTCATTTTAATGTTTACGGGAAGACTTTTTTTTTTTCCTGGAGTATTTACATTGTTGTAGTTTCTACAGTCACTCGTCAAACTACTCTCGGAAAGTATTTTGAGAGTCTCCCAGAAGGTCTGATTAATGAAAATACATAACAAAGATCTTATGGAACACAGTGTTGCTGGCCTAAGAAAAAGCTTTAGCTTTACATAGAAAGGATTTTGAGCTTTACTATTTGGAAACTAAAAGCAGCATGCATGTGTTTTGCTGCACTGCAAGGCTGTTATGTGCAGATCTGTGCAAGCAAACTGCTGAGAAACGCTGTAAGGTGCGAGGTTGTTCCTGCCACACTCACCAGGAAACAGCTGAATTCGGAGTGCACAGAGCAGCTGATGTGCCCAGGGATATATCTCTAGAGAGCCAAACCAGACCGGGTTTGTCAAGAGTCTGTGAGGGCGATAAAACACCCTGATGCTCGTTAGGTTTGCAGAAAGAAGTGAGTGCCGCTGCTGGGTCTCAGACCAGGGCACTGTTGGATGGCAGTAGGAAAGCAGCAGCCCTGTCAGGTGTGTCCCACTGCTGGTGTTACACCACAAAGCTCTCTAAAACAAGAGAGCTGCTCTGATCAAGGCTGATCCAGGCTTTATGAAGGCTGCACTTTGCGCTTGGGTAGCACCAAATACACAGTTGGGCCTGTCCTGCTTCCAGTACCTGTTACTATCAGAAGTCATTGCTGCTTTGGAGCAGCCCATCAACTATTTCAACTCCACAGCCATGCTTACATCAAAAGGAGTTAAATAAAATGTTGGTCTTCAAATTCTTGGTGAGAAAGAAAAAAGAAGTACAATATTTTGCTGCATTGTCTTTATCTTAGAATGAAAACAAAAATGCTTTCTAAAATTTGTAGACAGATAAGATACATGGTGTTTTGACATTAGATTCAATTATTCAAACTGAATGGCAGTATTTCAGTGCAGCTTTCAGCTTTTCAAAATGCTTCTTACTTTCAGAGATTATTTGGTAAAATAAACTTGAAGATATCAGGCAGGAAATGTAATTTCTAAATATAGATTTTAAAGAAATGATGGTGTTTACTGCTTGTGTTATGCACATCCTTAGGAAATCTATCAAATGTAAGAAAGAACAAATAATTTACTTATTTTGAATTTGTTAATTATGGCCAACAGATTTTTGCTTGTTGGTTGTTTCACTGTCATCATTAAATTGTTCTGCACATTTAAAATTCCCACTGTTACATATCTCTGCCCAAATCTGAAATGCTGGAACAAGCTGTTGCCAGCAAAATCAACTACGCCTTGCCAGTAGAAGTTCCTTTTAACACATGGCTTAAGGAGCCCGGTTTAAAATAAGGCCTCTAGTGTTAAGAGTGCCAATATTGTCTCTTTGTTTTATATGGCACTAAGTAAATTGTCAGCAATTGCTACAGAGTTGTAATTCATTTGGCTTTACCCTTGACTAAAAGAAATTACATGTGCTACCTTAATCCTGCTGGAGAATTGTCCTTGTTTGACTGCTGCACCAGTACAGAGCTCCAATGAGGCCAGCTGCACTCCAGGGCGGCGTAACCCTAACCCTAGGCAGAGCAATAAAAGCAGCCCTGGGCTAAGGCAGGTTCAAAGGAGAAAGCTGTGGAGGGAGCCATGTGTTTGGCAGTTCTGTGTTCCCCTTGGCATGCCTTTTGCAGCTGCCGTGTGCCTGGAGCTCTGGGCTTTGTGCTTTTCAGAACCCTAACCCTACATATGATGATCACGTGTGATTGAATGACCTAGCAGGAAAAGGGGTTGGAAAACTGTACAATACTGATTATTTTAAGAATGATGAACTCCCAGAGGGAAGAGAGTTACAGACATTGGGTCATTTAATGTTCCAGATAATGTGTACTACATCACTGCAAACACTCTGTGTGGTTCTCAACCTTTCCTAAAGAACATGAGGGGGAAAAAAGTAGCAATGTGTCAGGAGGAATTTGCTTTCTTAGACAATTTGATGAAGGTAACTACCCTTCTCTGTAATAGAGATCACAGATGATCATGTTGCTGCAGTTAACACAGAAATGTGTGATCCTAGGAGAGATCTGTTGTCACCAGGGCTCTGTAGGAGATTTAAAAATTGACTTTTGCCAACAGAATTACTGCAGAAATTAATAGGAATCTGGCATAGGTGAGTACTACAATTCCAGATCTCTTAGTAAATCAATATTGTGCCAAAATCATTAAAATGCTGCAGCTTTCAGAGTACTTTGCTGTATTGCACCACTTGGTGACCTTTACACCTTTGCAGGGAAACTGTTACAACACTGGTGAGGAAAAGGAGGACCTTGATGTAACAGCCTTTGAAATTCAGTTTGTGAATGAGGATGTGGTGTGAAGTGACCTGATAGTCACATGCTGAAATACACCAGTTGCCTTCTACATTTTATCAATTTTCTTGTTTTCTGGAGAAGGAAACTAGCTATTAAAAATACTAATATATTATTGAAATGACAGAAACATTGCATTTAATTTAAAGGCTGTTCACATGAATTGAAGTAAAAATGTTTCATCCCTAACAAGGTCTAACACAGGAGTCTTCAAAAGCCTCAATTCCAGCAGTGCTCAGGGTTGCTTCCTTTGCTGTTTTGTTGCCAAATCATTTTGACAACGTGAGGAACAGCTCCTAAACATGACTATATGGCAAAGAGCCAAATTGCTAAGCTGTATGAGCCACTTCAGTTGTCTGACTAATGCAAAGGCAGAGCACCTGGAAAAGCAGCTGGAAATTTATGATCAATTGTAGGTGTACAGGTGCATCTCAACACATTCACAGTTCTTAGTGGTTTGTAAAAGGTGGTAATTTCAGATGCTGTTACTAGTGCTGCTGGGAGTGCAAGGTGCCACTTTCCTGCCTCTTGTACACCTCTGTAAGGGTTCTGGAGGCAATGTGCTCATCTTCTGTGGGTGTTATAGGAGCTATGGGTTTGAATGACACTAAGTGTGGAACTGCTAATTCTTTTTGTCTTGCCATTTCCTCCCATACTTGTAGTAACTTGTAGTGATATGGGGTTATATTTGAGGAGAGAATAAGATTTGGGTATAGGTCACACGGTGTATCTGTAATTTAGACCAAATTCTAGCCAAGTGTAGCAACAGCAGTGGGGATTGCCCTGGGGTTATGGTATATCCTTGCTTCTGGAGGGTGTATGCATTCAGGTTTACCTGCATGTTTGTTGATGCCAGGCCTGTATTCAGGTAGCACATGATGGCAGCTCACATTTTCTAAGTCAGGTGTGGGGTGTTTACCACAAATAAATCAGTGTGGCTCCCCTGTGCTAAGGCCAGGTCTTGGCATCTCTCAGTGTGAGCAAAGTCCAGCGAGGGTTGAAGGTGCTGAGTGTCAGGTGTGAGGGCTGGGCTGACGTGACACAGCTCTGTCAAAGTGCAGTGAGAACAACACTGAGGCTGGCGTAACACCAAACCCATAGTGAGCTGGGCAGGTCAACTGGAAAAAGACCCTTTGCTGGTATCACTTTTTTTCCAGTTGGGGACCTCGTTTAAGCTGCCCTGGCAGACCTCTTTCACCTCTTAATGGATGCATCCTCTTAATGGGTGCATCAACTGTGCATCCATTAAGAGTTTTGCTAACTCAGCCTTAGTGTCACCACTGTAGAGCAATCATTTTAAATGCAGGGCTCTTGGTGAGTAGCATCCTTCTGCTGCTCAGCATGGCTGCTTGCTTCTAGGTTTTGGTGATGGGGGGGTATGTCCCTTTGGGCATGTCCCTGCTATTTTCTCTCATGCCTCGTGAAGCTACCTGAGCTATTTTTAGATGGGCAGCCTTGTAAGGAAAGAAGTCTGGCTGTGGTATCTCTGAGCTCTTAAGATCTAATTCATCTTTGTTACCTGAGTAAATTAGCCCTCACAGAGCTCTGCACCATCATGTCATTTATTGATTCCTGCTTAGTGAAAATCTTCCTCTATGGGTCTGCATTGTGGAGGGAGTGTGTTCTTTGGTAGCCTGACCAATATGATGACAAGGCAAAAGTCCCTCTGAATAACAGGTCAGAGGAAGGAGATATTAACAGGGTTGAAAGTACACAGGAATTTGGATTTTGCAGTTCTAAACCTCCATCTTTCAAATATTGTGTTCCACCTTCCCACCAAGCCTCATTCTTACTTCACGTAGAGAACTATGTTTTAAATTGTTTTATTACAAGAAAAGTAAACTGTAAATTCAAGAGCTCAAGTTTACAATGAACAAAAAGACTCCTTAGAAACTTCGGCTGCTTTATCAAAAAGGGGTGACACTCCTGCTGCTAATGGTTGTTAATAATTCACAAATAAGATTTAAAGTGAGTATAACATAAAGGAAAACTGCTATTGCTAGAAGGTCTGAGCTGTTGTAGCTTTGATGATGCTCCTTGCTGACACTGAGTGGTGCAATTACCACATGCTGATGAAGGAGAGCTGCAATTACCACATTTTCTGAGTCAACTGAGACTCAGATTGAGCTTTTTTTTAGTTGGCAATGGTATTTATTTATATACTCATTGTAGGTAAATTTTACAAAGCATTTCCTCAATATTTGTGGCAGAATACTAGAGAGAGACCTAGGTGTTCCTTTTTTTTCCCCCCACCATAAATATGGTTGCTTTGTGTTACATCCCTACTGTGAGTGCTAGTCTGTACTTCCAACTTAGCTGAAATCGCTGTGGGTGTCAGTGAGGGGCTCTGTGTAAGAAAAATTGTAGCACAGAGTGCTAAAGGCCTTGAGAAATTTTGTATGAAATCATTTTGCCCTTTATCATGGGGGATGTTAATTTGTTTATTTTTGCAAGCCCAGTGGTAAAAGTGGGGATAATTAACCTTTTGTCCTAGATTTACCAAGGACTCAGAACTGGTTGTGGAAGGACCAAGACATTATTTTCATTTAACAGTGTGATTGCTATGATTAGCAGCATGAAAAGCAGCTTGAGTGTCTGCTCATACACTTGTGCATGTATTTTTATGTCATTTCAACTGCTTGTGATTTTTTTTTTCTCTTGCTTTTCTTATAGAAATATTTAAAGATTGCTCTGAGTTCAGGAGCAAATTGTTTAGAAAATTTGGTGCTAAAATGGGTTCATCTGTTTTCAAGAATGAAGTGACAGGAAGGGGGACATATTTTTACCCTTCCAGCAAAAGACTATCTAGACTGTGAGTTTGGAGGTGATTGACATCAGAGGCCAGGCACGTGGCTTGTTTGCCCATGAAGTATGTAGATAAGATCTAGGAAGGAGATAAACATTCACATTTTTCATGGGAAAAAAACCAACAACACAAACAAAAAAACCCTATCCCAACCAGACTGAAAACCTCCCCCTGCCATGCAGAAGTACTTAATATTTTTTAAGCTATCAAAATATGTTCAGAGAATATTAGAGTTACAGTAATACTGAAAAAAATAAAGGAAATAACCAAGCAATCTTCTGTATCCTTCTGTATACAGATATGTATAACACATTTTCTCATGGTATGATCAGGTGGTATTTTAAAACCTCACTTGTTTTATTGATACTGTCAGTGCAGTGTGAGGCTGTGAATGATCTGAGATCCAGGATAACCCACCCCATCAGCTGATGGCAGCCAGTGGTCAGGGCTCAGCTTAATAAGTCCCATGAGACAGGACAAACTGTAGTGTAGTCCTTGGTCCCTGGTGCCACACCTGACCACATGAGCTGTCTCATGTCAAATCCCTGTAGAGCTCCACTCATCAGTGCTTGTAAGCTCTGCCATCTCAGGACACAGCAAAAAGGCAGTTGTCTTTCCAGGCCTAAAAAGACAAATAGAGACACACACATTTGCTGAGGTTTCAGAAATACTCCTATAATTTTTATTTGTATACATACACTCGTGTGTACAGGTGTAGGCCTTGTCAGGGACATGTTTGGTCTGTTGGGTGACAAGCAGACCTCAGTGGTCCTTGTACCTCAGAACCAGAGGTACAGACTCCACTCCAGGCAGCAAATCTTTAGAAGTATTTGGAGGATGGTGAGTTGTCCTGTCTGCCTTTGTCATTTCAGCATGTAAAAGATGGGCAAATCTTTCTTTCTGCATTTTCTGGAAGAGGTAGAACAACATAGGTTGAGTAGATACGGTATCAAATACAGGGATAGTGACTCACCTCACCAACTGCATCTTGCCAATGGCCCCACACCTTGTGAATTTTTTAAATTTATCTTTCAGTGTCTTACCACTCATTTGTCATGTTGACAGGCAATGGCCAGTAGAGAATGCTAGCTACTATAATGGGTTCACTGAGGCTGAAGAGAAAATGCAGAAAATAGCAATAAATATAAAACTGTGGGTCTGTCTCTAAATACGTAGCTGGATAAATGGTCATTGTGAATTGCTTGCAGGTAGAAATACAGCTATTCTGTTGGTGTTAAGCAACTTCAGCTTCAAAGAAGAGCCTAAGGCAAAAAGATATATTTCATTATAGATGAGGAGGAAATAGGTGTTCAGAGGATGTTGGCTATTCTTGAACTGAGCATTTTGACTCAGAGGAAATGTAGATGTATAGAGAGGAGCACAGAGAATATGGAAGCTATTTCTCTACCTGGATTTGGTAACACTTCCTGTTATGAAGACATGATCAACTATTTGTTTTCAGAGGATTTCAAATGCCCTGTTAGGGTACAGTGGAAACATATCAGAGTCAAGAGTTTTCCTTGGGTGCCCTCTGAAAGAGCTTGTGAAATGTGAGAAAATGCCCTTCTGGGAAGATAAGTTACATGAGGACCATTTACCTGGCTTAATCTAAAGGAGAGGTGAAGATGATGTTTTCTTGAAGACTTACAGATAGAGGTATCCATGTCTTGGTCTGGCAGACAACACTATTGTAAAGAAATCATTCCAATCTTCACTGTGTCTTAGAAGGATAAATCTAAATTTTCTTCTTTTAAGAAGGGCACAAGTAGTATTTCTAGGTGGGCAAAAGCAGGTTGCAGTGATAGAAACAGCCACAAGCAAATGCAAAGCCAATCTGTAAGGGTAACCCTAAAAACTTAAGGTATTACGGGAGATGGCAGAAAAGAGTTTTCATTATGACTGAATATTAATTAGTGACATGGCTGTTAACAATAACAGTAATTAACAGAGGAAGGAAAGACTTGTCATTGTCCATAGAGTGAGTAATCAGTCTTGGCAGGTGATAAATAATGGTTCAGCAAACTCAGCAGAAAGATAATCTCTCTGCCTCAGGACAACTGGAGAACAGCTATAACATCTTCCAGGCTCTTGGCAGCATTCAGGAATTACTTCATGTTTTTAACAGAGACAAATTAAAATTCCTGATCTCAACTGCTGCTTATATTCTGGAGTGGCTGATCACAGGAGTTCTGGTTGAGTCAGTGCCTTCAGTTTACTTACCCCTTTATACTTTTCCTGCCCATATAAACCTTTTTTATGAGGGGTCAAATACTGGGGAGCCAGCATTCAGCATTACTTGAGTTTTTCATTGTTGTTTGATGGAAATTGAATAGATTCCTCAGAAGTGTCCTAGAGCTGGGACATGATCATTCTATGTTAAAATGGAGTGGGACTTAGTCCTAAATCAGGAACTAAGTGTTCCTGTACTGGAAAGGGAAATGATCTGGAAAGGGAGATCATGCAGAAACCGCTTCACCTCCCGTGACCAATGCGATGCAATACTGTAGATGATTGTCAGGTATCAGCTCTCACATCACTTGGGAATACAATGCCTGAGAGATCACTGCAAGCCTGTAACCAGAGACCAAAATCAGGAGAAACAGTGGATTTTTTTTATTAGGGGATGAACTGAAAAATCAAGAAAGATTCTGGTTTCACTTGAACCCAGAGCATTTTGTGAGGATTTGTTTCTAACAATACAGAAGCACTACAGTTTGAATCTTCTTGAATTAGCTTTCTAACCATAAATGTTGTACTCTGTCTTCAAAATATTTTTTTTGTAAAAGGTAAAAGGGAACACCCATGTTTATAAAATACAATATTTTATTAACAAACTTGTCAAAACAACATGGCTCTGAACATATTCCCCATATGTTATTCAGCTAACAGTGTTCACTAGATGCCTTTTCTTTTCACAGATAGTTTTGCACCCCTCGTACATATTTTTCTGAATAAATTCATTGTTCAAGAAAATGACATGACCTCGGGATGCATCTGGCATGCTAGTTTTAGTAGAGAAAAGAAAGTGCTGGCACCATTGCCAGAGGCACTGGTTTGCTGTTCTACAATGTACTGACTGCAGTTTTGCTGAGCTCAGTTCAAAGAAGCTGATTTAAATTTGAGAAGTTGCTGAATGGTATAGGGAGAGACCACCTTAAGAGGACATAGGAGGAGTTGGGTTGGTTTAATGAGGTGGAGGTGGAGAGACAATGTGTCAGCCCTCCATAGAAACTCTCAGGAGAAACTGTCAAGGAAGAATAATCATTATTTTCCTTCAATCACAATAGAGTTATAAAATACATATACATTGCACATTAACAAACTGTGAAGTTAGAGGAAGAGTTTAATCTATTAAAAAAAAAGTTGGAATAACTTTCCAGATAGAGTAGTGGCAATTGAAAATGCTCCTAGGTGAAGTTGGGAGATGTGGAGAATGACCATACTGCTGAGAATACAAGATCATGAGATTGATCCTTTAGTATCTGGCTTGCCTTTGAGGCAGGTTGAGACAATGCCCAGCTGCTGCTTGTTGACCACATCTGCTTGCCCAGTATATAAGTGAAATCAGATGCTTCCCTGATCTTCAGGAGCCCCGCTGATTCCCTGCAGGGGACCGGTCTGTTGTTTCATCTGCCTTGGGTGGAGGATGAGGTAGGTCAGGTTCATTTTGCTGCCTGCCGCTGAAGCCTGTCTGAAAGGGTTTGCTGGTGCTCTTTGTAGTGTTCTGGATCAACTTCTATTGCCAGGGGAGTGGGAGCTGCTGTCCCCTTCTGTGTGGGGTAGAGCTCATGTTTCTCATGGGAATTTCACCTGTATGGGAGAGTCAGACCTGCAGATGATTGCAGGGACCTGGGGCACTAGCAGTACCTGTTGTCTCTCTCTATGGCACATTGTGACTCCTGGCCTTTATTATATCTAAGGTTTGCTGAGGGCATGGGGATGGTTTGGGCCTGTGGGAAGCAAAATGTTCTTCTGGAAGAAACATGGTGATTCATGGTGTTCCTGAAGTCCCATCCATGTCTGCGTTCAGAAGTGGTCCACACAAATCAGATCCTCTGGGATTTGTTTTTTAAGCCTGAACCAGTTTCGATGGGGCTTTGAGCAGCCTAGTCTAGTGGATGGCATTCTTGCTCATGGAGGGGAGTTGGAACTGGGTATATTTAGGTATCTTCTAGCTCAAGCCAGTCTATGATTCTATGAAGTGTTACTGGGGCTATTAGCCTACTGTATGTGAATGCAAATATTTCTGTGGAAATTGACTGTATGCTGAGATGTTATGTCTGCATGCAGACATGGCATTGTTAGGTTGTGATGAATGCTGTTGCAACTTAGTATGGGCTTGCCATATTGCTCCAAGTGTCTTTGCTGATTGCCTTTGACTTCGGAGAACTGCAGTTAGCTGACTTGTACACACCATTATGTCTAATTTTAAGCTTAACTTTCTGAGTATGTCATTTAACTACATTTTGCTGCCCTGCCATGATGTATTTTGGTAACAGGCCTTTCTACTGAACAGTGACAAGTTTTTCCACTGCCATGCAAGCAACAGAGGTTGTATACATACAGAGGATCAATCCTAGAGAATTTGATGTTCTTTATAAGATTGCAACAACTTTCATCGTACTGGATGTGGGCCCTGAAAATCTAATGAACTTCTTGATGGATATTAAAGGCTTGCTCTTCCCAATCACCATTCAGTTTGTGTGATCACCACCAGGTGACCACTCACAGGGGCTGTAGTTACAGGCTCTCTGAATACCACCTCTTTCTCAAAGACATTGCTTGTCTTTGACATAAGTAAGGCCCTCCTATCTGTTTTTGACTGATGTTTCAGTTTTATACATTTACATGTTACAGGTGTGAGGTGCCAGTAAACGCTCCTTCATTTCCTTGCTAACCTGTGCCTGCAGAAACTTATCTCTGTATGCTGAGGTAAGAAGAAAACGGGAGAGAACAGTTACAGGGAACCATTAGACTAATATCCAACTTCAGGTATATCAAGTCTGCTATTGCACAGAAAGCCCTGTGGGACTTAGTACCTGTCAGTAACCATGTAGCTGCAGTGTGGCACAAGAAGGAAAAACATTCTGAAACCTCAGTGGAAATAAAAAGCAAAATGGAATAAAGTTCATGCCAGTTCTATTGTATCTATCTTAATATTATCTCTCTCTAGGGCACTCAAACCCTGTGGTCTCGTGTCTAATGCTTTCTTAAATTTTTGTTCATTTGTTTGTTAAGGTTCTGATATTGTGCAGTGGCTTATGAAGAATCTCAGCATTGAGGATGCAGGTAAGGTGACCACAGCTGGGGAGAAATAGGTGCTCCATCTGTATTGTGTGTGCCATTGGACAGTAAATACTATATTGCTGCAGTCTAAAATGGCAGTACAAGAACATGGTTGATTTAAACATTGGAGGGAAGAAGGAGGAAAAGAGTTAAGAGTCAACATATTAATTAAGTCTAATGCCTTATACTGCAACACACTGAAATATTATTGCAGGAATTTTAGCCTGTCTGTGAAACTGTTGCTACCTACAGAAGACTGATTGATTTTAGGTTTTGTTCCTAGACTTCAAAGAGAAGTTGGTGGATGTGGTGTGATTAAGCAGGCAAATGCAGCATCAAGTTTTCATGGTGTGAAGAAAGGTAGCCTCAGCTGACAGGACATAGTGCCTGTGTCATTCTTGGCCAGGGTTATAGAATCTGATAATGGTTTTTAATTTATCAAAAAAAAGCAAATAGATAAATGGATAATCACTCATAAAGAGTGATCAGTGCATGGGCACAATCCAAATAGTTCACTCTTCAGAGAAACCAAAATCATTTAGTCAAGTGAAGATCTATTGAGAAAAGGGGAAGAAAAGATCTGCAGGTCCAGAAATTTCATTTCCTTTTCAGGAAAGGGAAAAAATCCAGGCTCTCACCTACCAGTTCTTTAGCTGCCTTACTGTCACTGTGTAAAAACAGAGATACAAGCAGTGTTGAATCACCCAGCAGGGCATCCCTGTATATACATCTCTTCTCATGAGTCCTGTCAAGTCCCAAATTGGAATTTCAGCTGCAGACAAGAGCTTTATTAGCTACCTGGACATGCACAAGCCGATGATTTTTCAACACTGTGAAAGATTATGCAGCTTTTGGTAGCTGGCATTGCTTGAAAATCTGCACAGATGGGCCTCTGCATTGGGGAAGGTTGCCTGGGCAGCGCTAGGATATGTAACTCCCCTTTGCAATATTTTCTCTAACAAAGGGCAATGTGAGTGTGAGGATGTGTCCTTATGAATAAATATCCTGCTAATGAACAGGTGTTGCAGGTGCTTTTTGAATTTGGTAGAAGCAAGTGAGGTTCACTGACAGAACAGGCTTCTTGTCAGCTGTCACCTGTAGTGGATAATGTACTTTGAAATTAATTTCATACTCTAGGGCTGGGCTGGACTGGTATGTGAATTTTGTTAACAAAAAACTAAAGGATTAAACGTTTGAGCAGTGCTTCATCTGTATTGTAAGGCTGATTTCTGCACCCCTGCTTTGCAGGGTTTGGCTGAAAGTAGTAGGGATGTGGTGTGGGTACAGAGAGGCATGTGGGCACCAGATTTCACATGAGTCATCACCAGAGCTGCAATTGAAAGCAGAGAAATGTGCAGTGCATGTCTTGTTGACACATCCCTGCTGTTTTTTCTCTTTCACAGGGGAAGCAATACACTTGGGAAGTCTTATTGCTGCACAGGGTTACGTCTTTCCCATCTCAGACCATGTCCTTACCCTTAAGGATGATGGGACCTTCTATCGTTTTCAGGTTGGTGAGCACCCTGACTCCCTTGTGGTCCCCTCTTCTGTCCCTGCTGAAATCACCCACTACCTAATCAGCCATTAGATCCATGAAGCCAGGGATTGAAGCTATCTTCGTAGAGGCCTAGGAGAGGTTAAGTCCCTTCAAAAAAATTTGCTTTAGAATCCCAAATCACTCTCATCTACCTTCTGACTTAGTTTTTTACATGAATGAATGGCTATGTCTTGTGACTCTTTTTGATACCTGAATTCACAGCTGTTTTACTCAGATTTGAACTAAACCAGGAGAAAGAAAATGGCTTTCAGGTCCTAACTCTGATGCAGAATTAAGTAGCCATTTTCCTGTGCAAAATAGACCAGGGCACACTTAGGAGCTGGACATTCAAGCTTTGGCACAGCAAAAAATTCAAATTTCAAATTTTTGTCATCTCTTGCTTACAGATTGTTGTGGGAGAGAGCAAGCTTAAGGCTTTGACTCTTCTACAAAGGATGTGTAACCTTCGCAATCACCTAAACTGGGACATCTCTATCCCTCACTGTTCCTGTGCCTCCAGATGTGCTGAATTTTTTAAGCACCCTGTGCTTGAGTTCCATACCCTGTCCAAAATCAGCCAGTGTCAGCTCACTAGATAACTGAGTGCTTGTGCTGCAACAGCTCCTTCTGAACTGATTGTATAACTTTAGAAGAAGCAGTAAGTCTAAACTTGGAGTCCTACTGCCTCATCCTGCTGGCTGAATTTGTGTTTTTCTGTTACATTTTCTCAGCCAGCTCCCTTATCTTTCCTGTCACCTCTCTTCTGTTCACCCTCCTGTTCCTCCTTTACATTATTTTACTCTTTTTTAGCTTTTATTTGAAAAGCCAGTTCTGCTCTTTGCATCTGATGTTACAGCTGCTCATGCCTACTGCTAATGTGGTATTGTGTTATCATATGTGACCAATGTCATGGTGAAAAAAGAAGCCCAGGAGATCACAGATGTCTCTTATCTCACCCCACCTTCTGGTTGCAAGGCATCATTCAGACTCAGTTTTTTCATTACAATTCCCTTTCTTTTCTGAAAGTCCTGATCCTCCTCTCGTGTAAAACATAACAGAAGCAGGGGTAATACTGGTTGTCCGTTTACCTGTATTTTTCTCTGTTTTAAAAGAATGGCACTCTAAGAACTTGTCCTATGCAGTTTTCAGGAGCTACATTTCAATATAACTTAATTTCTTTTTATTGTTTCAAGCCTGTGTAAACCACATCATCAAAATGACTGCTTATTGACTTTTCTTTCCCTTGTCTTTTCTTACAATTTTTGTGTATTTTTGCCTGTTTTCATTTCCTCCAACACACCTCCTTAGCTGTTTTCTACAAAAATAACCTGATAGAATCATACTTCTTTTCCATTACTCTCTTCTTGTTTCTTTCTACCTCAGTCCCTCCTTTAAGAGTAGCTCTGTATGTTCTGAAATTCATAAGATACATGTCAGTATCATTGAACCCTGTATTGTTTGAATCCTCAATGTTTTCTCACTGTACTTTGGTGGAAGGATATTAACTCTGTGTGTTAATGTCCTATGCCCATCTGTAGCATTACAGCAGTAATGCAATGTGTAATCAGTAAAGCATCAGTGTTCTGTAATTTATGTGATGGCTGCTATGTCATTTTTCATTCATGTTAAAACTGTAATACAGTCATATATAGCTTGTAGTTAATTGTAGCAATTGCAATATGCAGACCTGGATAGAAAACCAAAGCACTAAGTTTAGCAGGACTTCTGCTTTCAGAATGACTCTAAACAGCTGAGTTCTGACCTCTGCCATCTGTTACAACTAAAAAGGAAATTGTCTGCCAGCCACATTGGTAGCTACTCCAGAAAAGCAAGGGATATGTAGCATATAGATAAGACTACAAGGTTTCTCATGTGCTTAAAAATACATATATATATTCAGATGGCCTGTGAATTCTTGGGGAAAGAGGAGGTTCTGGGGATAGTGGATAAGATGTCCACATTCAGATGAGCTGGCAACAGTGTCTGAAATTTCATCAGGACACTGGACATCCTCCACAAGATGTGCTTGCATTACAGCATCTCTATTTACCTGCAGTGAGGACCATTAAAGATTTTTGCAGCATCTTCACTTTTACTGTAATCTGTAGCAGTGTTTCCCCTGAGGGCAGAATCTGGGTGGTAGATTTTGTGATTCTTCTTTTTGAACTTGTAATGTTTTTCTGCATCTGAATCGGTTTTTATCTCTTAAATTACAAAAATGTGTATGTTTCTTCTTAGGCACCATACTTTTGGCCTTCTAACTGCTGGGAACCAGAAAACACAGATTATGGTGAGAGCATGATTGTTGCATTATAGAAAGTTAGTTTGTTATGTAAATAGTTGTCCTTCAAATAATTACTACTGGCCACATACACCCTTCAAGTGCCGAGGCAGATCTGTGCCCGTCTCAAATGCACAAACTGAAACCCTGCAGTGTCTCAAGCCCCTGGAGCTGTAGCCATTGAGCTTGGTGGGGCCAGGATTTTGCCATCTGTTGCCTTCATTCTCCCATAGCCCTGTTCATTTCAGCAGGATTTGTGGCAAGCAGAGTACTGGTTCTTGGGAATCTT
Source organism: Agelaius phoeniceus (assembly GCF_051311805.1). Taxonomy (NCBI): domain Eukaryota; kingdom Metazoa; phylum Chordata; class Aves; order Passeriformes; family Icteridae; genus Agelaius; species Agelaius phoeniceus. Next base: position 28,894,271 of record NC_135270.1, on the reverse strand, counting down.
AAATAATACCAATATTGCTTTTGTGGGAGACTATCCTCTGATCTGTTGCTGAATCCGTTATGTGGATCAATAAAATTTACTTCATCTGGGCACTTATCTGACTGATCAATAAACCAGTACATAACTAACAGCAGCCCATAGCTAAAAGTTCTCTGATACATGACATCAGACTTATTTTCCCACTTTTTTAAGATTACTAGATGTGAGCATGGTTTATGAGTTAATAAAGTGAAACATGGTGTTTTAAACATGCGAGTGCCTGCAAACAGGGGTAATACATAAACAAAATATGTCAGTGTTGTTATCTTTAGCTGTCTGCATGCAATATTGCTGTCTCTTCCAGACCTGTGCTGCTTTCACAGTTAAATGATAAAATTAATTGTTGCATCCTGGTGTGGCTTTGGAAGAGGAAGTGTATACATGTATGCAGTCATAAAATGGGAGCTTCTGGAAGTCCTTTATCTCATAATCTAAGATTGGTTTAGAACTCCTCCCTGAATAATCAGTTTGAGTTTTCTTCTTTCCTGTGCAATAATTATTCATCATTATGGATTCTGGAAATCATTTGCTGGGGTGAAGAAGTAGCCTGCAATGGTGTGTGTCATGTGATAATTCATTTGCAGTCCTCATCTGCAGATGAACTAGACTTACATGTTTATGCTAGTGAGGGAATGGTTAAGGAGAAAACACAATGCTGTTTTGTATTTGCAAAAAAGATTTCCATATTTTACAGTCACCCTATATTACTGTGTGAACTGTGTCTCATATGTATTCTTTAAATACCAGAAAAATAATGTGAAGAGGGAGGTTCTGGTTTTTTCCTGCAGTATCAGATAAATAATTGGTTTTGGCAGTCAGATTATTAGTCAGTTAGTCAGCACTGCAATGGCATTGAGTGAGGCAGTACACACCAAAATAAAACCCTCTATGAGCTGACCCACAGCTGGACAAGCTTCAGCTGCATTAGCTGAGTCCTGTAGTGACAGATTTTCATCTGTCCCAGAAACCTCTAACATATGCTTATAATCAGACTTTGCATATCAGAGGCCTGTACAGATGGAGTCTTCCCAGGAATTAATCCCAAACTAGCAGTAGACCCAAATAAAGCTGAAATCCCAGGAGCACTTCATACTTTTTTTATTTGCATGTATCCACTTACAGGAGAGGAACTAACTTGCTAATGGCAGTTCACTGCCTTGCATGAAAAAACACTGTGAGGCAACTGACTTACTTCATTTGGTATCATAAGTGCCTTACAGAAAAAACTGCCCTTGAGATGTGTAAATATAAATGAACTGGTCAGCTCTGGTTACAGTGCATAATACTGGCTCATTATATGAATGTTAAAATTACAGAAACAGCACGGAATAGAATTACATGAGTAGCACTGGTCCTCTATTAGGTTCAGACCTGACTGTATACCCAGAGCGTGCTGTGGACCTTGTGTTTCAGCCTTTAATGGAAATGGGGTGCGCTTAGCAGATCCAGGTGGGGCTTTCCCAGAAGACAGCCTGGGACTGGTTTGGTGGTGTGTGCTGGGCTCATCTTGACCCTCAGAATTCCAAACCATATCAGTTTCAGTAGCCTCTGCCTATAGTGAAATGTGACGAGGCTTCTCTTTACCATTTGAAATGTGTAAGAATAAGATGATGGAGCATATTTAAAAAGGCTCAGATCATGCTTTTAAGATCTGGCCTATATTTCTGTTTTCACTTCAATATCCTGATTTATTTTTATTTTTTCTTAGCAGAAAAGAAGTGCAGGGATGGTCACTTTGGCATGCATATTCCCAAACTGCTTAGGGAACAGGTTGCTTATACTATATCTTTTACCAGACCCAGAAGCAATTGTGCCTTTCATGGATATCTTGTTAGGTCCTGGCATCTGCTCCCAGCACTTTTAAATGAGATGTCCCAGATATTTAGGGCCTCTGAGATTAGTCGTAAGCAATGTCAGCTGGGTGTCCAGCCCTCTCATTCCTTGACTCATGTTGCTTTCTGATGAAAACAAACTATAGAATACTTTTTTCCTTCTTTTTTTTAGATCTAGTACTAATAATCTGTCTGTAATTGTTTTCCATTCTGTTTCTCCCTTTAGCCATCTATCTTTGCAAACGGACCATGCAGAACAAAGCTAGGCTGGAGCTGGCGGATTATGAAGCCGTAGGTACACTGGTGCTAGAGTTTAAAGCTGGGGGATGCAGGGATAGCTTTGCTTGCCAACTAAATGCTGCCATTTTGTGCTTTGGGGTCAGCCTTTACTGTATCTTTTCCTTAGTTGTCAGTACTGTGTGAAGGCTGATACGAAGACAACATCAGGAACAAGACTGATGAATGTTCCTGGCTTTTCTGTGTCCCACATTAAAGCATCTGCTGTATAATGAACCCTTCATGACTGGAGCAAATTTCACAGAAGTTTCGCTTGGTGTCCTGTTTTCAGTTAGGAAATCCTGATTTATATAGGAGATTTCAGCACAGGAAAATTATAGATTTTCAGGTGTGCCACTGGGCAATTAAATTGTTGATGACACATTTTGTTACAAAAGTTCTCAGACATTAGACTTGGAGCATTTTCTATATGCCATATGAAAAATATCACTGAACTTTATTTAGAGCGCATTTTCTGATCTGGAATTACTATCAATAAAAACATCTCAAACTTTGGTGTTGGACTGCAGGGTGGAGAAGATTGGGAAGATGGAGGCAGGAGGGGCAGGGCTGAGTATTTCTTTGAGTACCAGTAGTGTAGTGCTCTGAGCAGCTAAACTTTTCTTTCTGTCATGTTGACTTTCTTCTGTTTACTGGCTCAACAGTGTAATAGCAGGATTTTTTTTATACGTGAGCTTTTTGTTAGAGGATTTGTTTACAAAGTTGGACTTACATGGTCATGGTTATTACAATGAAAACATCTATGTTGCATATATTTTAGAGTGGGATTTTTTGGGTTTTTTTTCCCAAGACTGAAGTTTTTCCTTCTTCCTTACCTTCTACATTTTGGAACATATGTGCATGTGGAGAGATATGCCATTTGGTCGAGTGCAGAGCATGCAAAAATTGCCACTTATCTAGTTCACCCTGGAAATGCATTCCAACTTCCCAAGAGTTCTAATCTCAAACAAGCACAAAGGAAGGAATATAACAACCTGCATACACTTACATGTCCTTTTGCTGAGTTTTTTCTTCTGCATATTGTTGATTTCATTATTAAAACCATTAAAATTGGTCACATCCAACCAATTAAGTGTAAGTACTCCAAAGATCCACCATAAAGCCACAAAAGGCTGTTCAGTGGTGCACACACATGCAGTCAGGCTTTGGCTAAGTATTTTTGCACATTGTTGCCTACTGAGAGTAGCAATGCTCCAGTGATGGTAAATAATTAGATCTTGGCAGTATCTCATTTTTCTTGTGAATATTGCATTGCACAATTAGAGGTTACTTCTGCATTCAAAATTTGTTCTCTTAATTGGAGACGTTCAGATAAGAATGGCACCAACTCTTCCTAGGCATTATGGGAGCTGAAGATGATGCAGCAAGGGATGTAAGCTCAGCACAAGTGAGATAAACAGGTTTGCAGGAGTGAGAAGCAGTGCTTCTCATACCTTTGGAGATGCAGCATGAGAATGCTTCTCCATAGATATCAGCAGTGACCTGGAGCTTCAAGAGAATAGAATTTCATTTTTAGTTTCTGCTTGCAGCATTTACAGACAGTCCCCCAGCCCACATTCACGCTGATTAGAGCAGGAGTCTTCATGATGTGATTAAGTTTGTATAGTTGCATTCAGGTTTTTTTATAATTGGTCAAACATAAGCATAATTCAAATATAGCTTCCATTGGTGATGTTTCATTGGCTTCAGCATATTTACTCCAGAGGGCACATGTGAACATAATTTAAAATAAAATAAAAATAATGAAAAAAATACCCACAAAAATTTGTGTTGCAGATAATTACAAGTTGTTGTTTTTTGTAGCCACAGTTAAGGAAATCATCACATTCAGTACAGCTGTAAATCATTTGTTTAACTGTTTTCCTCCATATGTACAGACTGAAGCTGTTACATGGAGTTGGTGGTAAAAGGGCCAAGCTTTATGCCTTTAAACTCTTTGTTATACAAGAGTTTAAAGTAACTAGTAGGAAGATTTTTTTCTTGTATTGAAATGCATGTGCCTGAAAAAGTTTATTGAAGTAAAGGTGATAAGTATGAAGAGAACAAGAATAGAACTACAAGTGTTTGTTTTCAATGTAAATTTGAAACAGTTAAACCAGCTGTAATGAAGAGTGTCCTGTTAATTGTGTCGAAGTCCTCCTTTTTTGGGGGGGGGTATGGAAATGTAACTTCAGGGTGGAATTTAAGCCTGAAATTCCAGCCATGTTCTGAGTTTAACCTCAAGCTGTGATGAAGCCATATCCACATCCAGATGTTCAGATCCCTACACTCACTGGAATGGGTCTGGACCAGAGCTGTTACTTCAGGTGTAGAGTAAAACTGCATCTGGAGCCATTCTTTGCACTAACTGTGTTCATTGTTCAGACAAACAAGCTATTTCCTTTTGTGAATCATCCTGGCAATCCCCAGCCTTCAGTACTGTGCAGCTGCATAATGCTCTCAGCAGTGACCAGGACTGAGCAAAGCAGGGGACCTCAGGCTTTGCACCTTCACAAAAGCCTGAAGAGAAGAGAACAGTGCAGAGGGGAGGGAAAGTGAGGATGAGAGGGAAACGTGCAGCTGGCAGCCATCTGCTATCAGAAATGAAAGTCATCAGCTTCACAAAGCTTCTCAGTGTTATCTTTTGGGAACAAGTCCATAATTTTTTTCATACTAGAGCTCAAGCTGTCTTCATCACACTCCATTACTTATCCCTGGCAGGTCCCTTTGGGTTGCAGCCCAAAAAGATGTGTTACAGCCTTGCTTTGCCTGCATTATAGTTCACCTGAAACCAACACTGACTTCCATGTCTTTAGTTTCTCAGTTAAAAAAAAAAGAAAAATCCACCATGCTAAATGTACTCTCAAGCAATTGTTGTAATTACAGAAATTAGTTGTTCTTACAATTTTCATCTTTTGACAGGAAAACTTAGCAAGACTTCAGAGAGCGTTTGCAAGAAAGTGGGAATTCATCTTCATGCAAGCAGAGGCCCAAGTGAAGTGAGTAATCCTGGAGCACTGAATTGCACCAGTATTTAGAGCTGTGAAGGGAAGGGGATTCTGAACAGATAAAAAAACTTCTTTGTCAAAATCTTTACTGTGACTAAGCTCAGAAGGTGTTGGTGAATTTTAATCACTGGCAGACTAGAAACAGTAGAGAGCCAATTCTGAAGATCTGTGCCAGAAACTGAAAGATGGGTTTAATTATCTGCACATGGAAACACTGGTCTGGAGCTCCTAATCCTGTATTCACCATGGGACCTTGGGTAATTTGCAAGCCCATTGTGCTTCTACATTTGTGGAGTATTTTTGTTTTGTATGAATGGAAAGAACAGAATTTTTTCATCTGTCTGTGTTACTCTATGCTTGCAGAGTATTTCTGAGTCTAAAAATATTGTCACTTCCATGTGATTATAAGGGTGGTTTTTACAACAGGTATTTCTTCTCATCTTCCCTTGTGAAAGCAGTGTGAAGCCTCTTTATATTTTGAGTGTGTTTTCATTACTGCTGGTAAATGGATATGGTCTAGGGTTTGTGTACTATTGTCTACAAACTAATACCTAAAACTCTTGAGTGTCCATTTTGTGCCTGCCATTGTCATTTATAAAATGGAAAGATTGGTGAAGATGACACATGAGAACACCAGTACTGAAATGGTTCCATTGGAAGGAATTTGCACTTTCAGCATTAGATGCTAAAAAGTTACAGTATATGATTTCTTGAAGGTGTGTCTTGAGGTATATGTCTCTATCTTTGATTAACCCTTTGGAATTTTGATAAATTCTTTGCTTAAAAACATTGCAGTTATGTACCATTTAAATATATGGTAATTATCTTTTAAACTGCAGGATAATTAAGGGATTTTTTTCCAACCAGAATAGCAGTGTTCCATTTGGAAGAGAAAATTAGAACTTAAGATAGCAATTGTACTTTCAGTTACTTAAAGGCTATTGCCAAGATTAAAAAAAAAGTGTAAGTCAAAACAAAAGTCTGCATTCTATCTAAAACATATAATTATCACCTAAGGAAGAAATGTAAGTATCAGACTCATTGTGATCACTGTTGGTTATTCATCTTTTCTTCATTCTGTTTTCTTTGAGGCATAAGCATGAACTGGCCACTATCAACTTTTTTGCTGGCGAGTGTCAGCTTCTTGGTCCACAGTTCATGTGATGGTTCAGTCTTCAGGTTTCCAGAAAGGCAGGGTTGGAATTCACATTGTAATTCACATTAACTAAAAGTTTAAGTTAACTAGAAAAGGGAGGAAAAAAATCAAAAATACCTGAAAACATTCCTCCTGCTTACCAAGTTTGCTTTGTTTTTCATGTTTTTGTTTGCACACAGAATTCCCATTGCTATACCCACATTGCTTCAAAAATTGCAGCCATCGAGCATCAAGCTGCTTTGGGTTTTCATAGTTTAAAATGTGAAATACTGAGTTATCAGTAAGTCTGGAGATAGGAGCTGACAATCTGGGTTGAGCACAGTGTCGATGAAGAGAATTCATGAAGCTTCCAAAGAGTCCCTTCAATTTGTGTGTGCTGTAAGATTGGAATAGGCTTCACCTTCCCCCTTGGCCAGGTGTGAAGGACTGACTCAGAAAAGTAGTTTTGGGCTGGGTGTCCTCAGCGCAGTACAGCAGCTGCTCTGGTTTGTGTGGGGACAGAGCTTGTGGCAGAGCTTGTTTCTCATCTCTGCCTTGCAAGGAGGAAATCAGCTAGTGATGCCAAACTGTGGAGAATTTTGCCTTTTTCTGGGGAGGGCTGCTCATAAACTTCAGTTTTTCTCCCCTGATTCCTATCCTCTTGGTACATTTCTAGCACAGACTTAGCCAAGGGGCACTGCCCCTCAAAAACAAAAACAGATGGGAGAGAACCTGGTGGTCAGAAATCACAGCTGGCCTGGGTTTTCTTTCCTAACTGCTTTGATTCTCCTGGTGGCAGCCAGTGGGAACCCAGCACAGGGACACAGAGCTTTATTCAGTCATGCTCTGAAGTGGAGGCATGGAGGCTGTTCCTCCTTCCATGTGCTTCTTCCAGTCCCTCTGCAGGTAGATCTTGCAAGCTGGTGCTGACTTTGTGCTTATGTGTAAAGCTGAGTGAGGTTTCAGATGTCATTTGCTCACTGCTGCCAAGAATTGCTTTGAACAACCTCTGGTGGCCTTTGGGCTGTGTGCTTTCAGTGAGTTGGTTCACTGGCTGCATCAGGGCTGGAATTACAGAGTTCCTGTTGTGCCAGCCCAGTCATGTCTCTCTGGGGTGGGTGCTGGTTTGTAGGGCCCATGCAGCAAGCTCACCTTTGGTCACCTGTGCTTTTACCCCTTGCTCTGCCAGCATGGGGGCACACAGGCAGAGGCAGTGTTTGAGTTGAAAGCTCTAAGGAGGATTGGCCACAAGTGCTGCCCATGCTGTTGCTGCTGGAAATGTCTGGGATAGATGCTCCTTTGCAATCTGTATTCATTGAGTGGTGCTGCTAGGGCGTTTGGGTGCAATGGATTCTCCTGATGGGGACCTCAGTTCAGCATCAGCCAGGATCCTCACCTGGAGCAAACAGGTCCTGATGGGTCTCCTGACACAGACAAAACTACAAACTTTCCCAGCCTGTCAAATCAGAGTACAGGAACAGGGTAGCAGGAAAGGTTTTCCTCACCAGATGAAAAACACCTGTTAAATTTTTCCACATTAATAGGAAAATCTTTTTTTACCCAAGTTGGAGTAAAAATTAGTGTTATTTTGTTCATGGCATGTACCCGTGCAAGTGCAACATCACTGTACAAAAAAAGTTGATTTCTGAAATTTTTTGTCTTGGGGTTAAGAACCACAGCTACGAACTATATCAGAGAAGAAAGCATGGCTTGTACATTGACTCATACTCACTTATGCTTTTGTTTTCAGAATCGACAGAAAAAAGGATAAAACAGAAAGAAAGATTTTGGACAGCCAGGAAAGAGCATTCTGGGATGTGCACAGGCCTGTGGTAAAACTATTTTTGAATGAAGAGACTTTCCAGGTTTTGATAGGAAAAGTTTTATTACTAGTAAATGCTTTATGCACAAAAACCTTGCCCTTACAGTCACCTTATTGATTTTCCTTGCAGTTCACAATGCACCAAGTGTCTGCTAGATTATGTGAGACATTCTGGAGTTCTGTACCTATGGAACTGTTGATTTGGAAATATGTGAAAAATACAAACTTTGGAAAATTATTTACTGGGCTTATGAAAGAAAAGCAGCTTACTCAGTTTGTCTCAGACTTCGTAGCAAAAGCTACCCACTGTTAGCTATTTCCTTTTGGTGCCAAAGTTAGGAGTAAGTGGATTGAATGCTGACATGGCATCCTTGGGTATATGCAGTCTCTTGTTTAGCAAGAGTAACACAAACCTCAAGAAAGAGTTTTGGACAAGATCTAATTGTATATCTTATAAAGATAAAAATATAATTTTATATTTTATAAAAAAAATTGTATATTTTATAAATTGTACCTTTTATAAAGGTAAGGTAGGATGAAGATTCTTAACAGAGGAATAACACAGTTACCATCTCTTTTCAGCCAGGCTGTGTGAACACCACAGAAATGGACATTAGAAAGTGTCGCCGTATGAAAAACCCACAAAAAGTGAAAAAGGTCAGTTTAGTTCCTCATTTTCATTTTTTCTTGTTTGGAGTTAGTTTGGTTCACTGTTTTTGTTTTCTTTTAATTTAAATCATACTTGACACCTACTGTATATGAGACTTACCCAAGAGGAGCAAAAAAAAAAAGTGTTTTGATAATACAAGTTATGTTTTGTTCTCCTTGGTGAATTTATTATTTCAGTTTTACCAGCATAGTTGTACTGACTTGATGGGTGATGAGTAGAGCTGAGAAGGGCATTAAGGATCTCTGTGTCCCAAATGTCTGATGGCTCTGCCTTCCCATAAAATTAAAAGGAATTGGCAAAAATACCTAGGTCTCTTTTAAAGAAATTTTCTGGGCACAGATAATGAGATGTTTACCTGCCTTAATCATTTCAAAGACTGGATCATTAGTAACTTGGGTGTCTTTGACTTCCAGCAAGTTTGAGCTCTTCTATGTATATGAATTCATAGAATCAATTAGATTGAAGCAAGCCATTAAGATCAATGACTCAAAACCTTAACCTAACCAAGTCCTTCACTAAACCATGTTCCTATCTTTTAAATAGCTTCAAGAATGGTGACTCAACAACTTCTTTGGGCAGCCTTGTTCCAGTGCTTGATAACCATTTCAGAGAAGAATTTTTTCCTAATATCTAAGCCTCCCTTGGCACAGCTTCAGGCTGTTTCTTCTTATCACTTGTTATGTTTTTGGACAGAAGACTGGACTCCTGAATTTCCATAAATAGTTAAACTGCAGCAGAGCTATTCACATGTCTATTAGAAATTTTAGTGAGAAGCAAAAGCACTAAATGATAGGGCAAATGGTATTACTTTCAGTGCAGGTGTCTGTCCTGAAAATGAATGGCTACAGGTCAGTCTCCAGGTTTTTGTTTAGAGAAGTTCATGTGACCTATTGACTTGACCTGGTTAAGAACTTTCTTCAATATGTAGCTTTACATCAAGAAATTAAATCAAGTGAAAGACAGTGGCATAGAATTCGGTTCTAGTATTTTCTTTTACTACTTGATTCACCCCAGTGACAGCTCCCAGTGTTCATCCTGCAAGTGTTAGTGCACACAGCCTTCAGAGCTCCTAAAAATTATCATCTGCGTTTAAACATTTAAAACAAACTCTTCTCTTAACACACCTACAGGCCTTCCAAGTGCAGGCATCAGCAAGAATGGTCTGATCTGTAAATTTTGCTTGGGGCTGAATAATTAATTACCTGTGTGGATATAAACAGTAGGAAATTGCTGGCTTGTTACCTTACTGCTTTTCATACTGCACCGTTCCTCATTGTGTAACAGAAAAATGCTATGACCCCTTTGGTTTGTTCCTTGGTTCCTCACAGTCAGTGTATGGGGTTACAGAGGAGTCTCAGCCCCAAAGCCCCGTACACCTGCCCTCCCAACCGGTGCGCAAAACCACAAAAGAGGATTTCCGGAAGCAGGTAAGTAGGTGGCTGTATGGCAACTCAGAATTCTGAGAACTGCTCCCAGAAAAAAAAGCCTAGAAAGGTACTGAGATACCAGCAAAACCAGTTCTATGCTTTACATGTCCTTGATCCTCACATACTTATCCTTAATTCTCACTTATGTTAAGTGTTAAAAGTATTCATTGAGCAGTGTGGTTGTATGGTGATACGTATTGTGAGTGACACTGACCTTTGAAACTACTTTTATTGTCGGTGGACCAGACACAGACAATAAGGCACTAATTCCAGTTCATTGAGGATGTCTAAAAAGTGGACAGTGACAAAGGCCAGTGTAGCTGGGCACAGGCTTGGGATGAGTGATGAGGAAAGATATTGTTCAATGCATGACTGTTAGACTGTACAGTCAGTGCTTTTAGGAAACTAGGAAAAAGTTATTTGGACAATCATGCCAAGGAATGACCAGCCAACTCACACATCCTTGCACTAGCATGAAGAGCTCTCTCTCAAAATTATTTTGATGCAATAAGCAGCCCTCACTGAAAGACAAACAGGAATCACTGGATCAGCATTTTACTAATGCATCTTTAAACAAGTTTCTTAGGCAACCAGTTTTTGGGTGGTCTTCTGAGCTAAGCCTGGATGCTAGATTTCTTGAGCTTTTTTATCATAGGTTGAAGAACTGGTTCATAGCAGAATGAAAGTGTGCTGTAAAATGTTACTGTTCTTGTGATGCCAGTCAGTAAGAGGAATGGGAGAGCAGAGTGTGTTTGTAAAAAGGAGATCATATAGTACCCTGAGTAGTCTAGGAACCTTGGCCCCAAATATGTGTCTCTTCTACTTTCAGTTATGTCTTCTGAAGTTTCCCCTAGGGCTTTGCCTTTGGCAAGGGAGCCTGCTATTGGAAGCAGTTAATAAGCTTCTGATACCTAGGGAAGGGTCCCATTTCCTTCTGAATTACTTTCAAGCTGTTTGGAAGGAGAAATCAATAGTGTATTGGGATATTGTCAGTGCATGCTGCAGAACTCATAAATTGTTAATGTCCTTGTCATCTCTCTCCTCAGATAACTTTTCTGAACATGCAGATAGAGAGACATTGTTTAAAGATGTCCAAAGTAGCAGAAAGGTGAGTGTCCCCATTTTGATGATTTCCCATTCTCCTCATCTCCAGTTTGGCATTTCTAGAAACAGAGCAGGCAGCAAAGTGCAAAGGCTTGACCCCCTTTCTGTGCATCAATCCTTTCCCCTCCTTGACCAGCTGTGCTGCCTGGCTGCTGACACTCCTGTACTCACTCTTCTGCCACTGAGCAAAAATAGGTGGGAAATGAGGACCTGTAATCTGCAAAAGAAAAGAAGAATTCATAAAAGAAAAAACTCTTGTGTGACTTGTTTCCCACCCCTTCACTACCCTGTGGTTTATTTTTAGAAAAGTCATTTGTGTCTCAATTTGAAAATACCCTTTTTTTCCCCTTTTTGGCCGAATTCTCAGTGCTTATATCTTGTTAGTCTGGCACAGCTGTGGGGAAGGAACTGTGTTTGCATTTGTTGCACATGGTGTTCACATCTCTGTTCCTACTGGGGTTGTAGGACCAGTTCCTGCTCCCACTTACATGTATATGAAACCCTTAGAGAAGTACTGGCATTGTACCTGGACTACTCAAGGCAGTGTTTCAAGGAGTGGATTTCTAAGAAGCAAATCAAGGCACAATTTGACTTGCAGAATATTTCGTTTTGGTAGAAAAGTATGAATAGGTGAAGAACAAGCTCAAATTTAATTGAGTATGACAGCTCATTTACTTAGGTACTTGTAAGTTATGTGCATTTGCAGGGTAGTCCCTGAGATGAAGGTAGGGGTAGCCATGCTCTTCAGTGATATCATTTTTAAAACAAAACTGTGTTGAACATGAAGGATAGGATAAGGGCTGGTTCCTTCTAGAGAAATAATAGAGGAGTTTTTATTTCAGCAAAGCAAAATGAGAATACCCCATGAAATGTGCTTTGCAGTGCCTGCATCTGTAGTTAGCATGCATGTACTAAACCAGGTAAATTAAATGGTGAGAGGCCCGATGTAAGTTCTTATTGGCTCATCAAGTTTAGCAATTAAAATGAAAATGTATCCAATTAAAGAGAAAATATTCAGAGGTTCCCTGAAATCCTACGTGCAATACATTGTATGATTAAAATGAGCCCATTTATATTTATGTTTTGGGCTTTTGGATCTTTTCAATTAAGAACATATACTTATACTTTAAAAACAAAAAAGTTATTGTACTGAATTTATTTACAATGACCTTAATATACTGAGACATTAATAATTTTCCTGGTTTGAAAGGGTTTCTTTTTTTTTTCTTTTTTAATTGCTCTCAAGTTGGAGAAGAAAATGTTGCGATCAAAACCTGTGCAAAATAATAACCAGGAGAAAAGCAAATAAAATGAGAACAGTCAAATTACATCAAGTCCATCCCCTGGCCCTGCACAGGAGAGAGAGCCCCAAGAATCACACCATGTGCCTGAGAGCATTGACCAAACACTTCTTGAACTCTGGCAGGATTAGTGCCAGGACTGCTTCCCTGGGGAGGCTGTTCCAGAGCCCAGACACCCTCTGGGTGTAGAACCTTATATTTCTAAATCATTATTAATAATTATAAAGAATGAAAATTGTGGTTGTGATCTCTATTTATGAGGAGGTGTTTGGTCATGTGATGACTTTGAACATTGATTTGAATATTGGCAATATTGTTTTAAGAGTCCTGGGACTTGATGTGGAGAGTGGTGGGAAGTGCAGCCTGGATGTGGAGCATTGCAGAGCAGGTAGGAGGGAAGCAGAGAAGCTGATGGGTCCCCTGGCTTTGCAGGGATAGGGACTGGTGAGGAGGAGTGAACACGGATGACCTGACTTGCACAATTGCCTGAAAAAATACCTGTGCAGCCTTGAAAGCCCCCTGAAAACATTGATTTCAAGCACTAGGAACAAATTTCCTGCATAAGGAGATGCTATTATTATCAAATCAATTTTCAGGCTGGACCCTGCTCTTGGGACAGTTTAGGTGACAATGTGGCAGATCAGAGTACAGGAAATGACTTCTTGGCATCAACAGTCAAGCCTGACAGTGGCACCACCTGCCAATTTTTCAGTATAGCACAAAGGCACTTTCAGAGAGGATGAGGGAAGTAAAAAGGAACAAATAAACCAGGAAGCACTAGGTCAAACAAGTTATAGGAACAAGATATAAATTGTTTCAATAGTAATAGATCAATTGTATTTATTTTACATTAATTCACACTATTCTTGGGATAGCCTTTGTCTGTCAGTAGAGGAAGGCTCTCCAAAGGGTATCTCCAGCTTCTGTGAGATAAATGCTCGCTGCTAAAGATTTTCTTCCCCTTCCTCCCTGTTCTGCTTCCAGGAGTAGATCTGTACCAACTGTGGGAACAGGCATCCCTCAGCTGCTCCACATACCTTGGAATGTGTCTTTCTTCCGAATCCTTTCTCCCCACTTGGGACCTGTGCATTGTCAGTTTTAACCACTGAGCTTTGAGAACTGCTGAGCAAAACTATCAATATATTCTACCTATTGTTTCCCCTGACTGCATTGTGCAGTGTTAGTACAATTTCATTAGAAATGGCATCACCGAAATGCCTGGGGAAAAATGAGCATCTTCCTACCAGAAGCAATCTCAGTTCCCTAGATGAAAATTTGTGCTATTCTTTCAGCTTCTCATCAAAGTTCCTGTGAAGGCTCAGCAGGCCCCCTTGATTGAGAGGCAGTTGGGTTCTCAAGGCAAGCTCCACACTCTTCAGTCAACTGTTCCTACCACCTCTTCTACCGGGTATTCAGTTTATCACCCAAAAGGCCAGGTTTGCATTTTGACAAAAATGCTTTTCCTTAGGAGTGCCCTGCCTCTAGCCTCCTGTAGACAATGAGGCAATGATTCTGCTGCTGCCATTATACTGAATCAGCAAAATGTACTTAGAAATTCCCCCTTGTTTCATTTTTGTTTTTTCTCCCTTTCTTTTTTGCTAGTACTTGTACTGGCACCTCTGATGCCTTCTTATTATTTTATTAGGAGCAATTCAGGTTTCACAGCAGATATCTCCTGATTGATCCTTTTTGGCTTTCTTTTCGGCTTTCTTTTCTTTTTTAACCAACCCTCTCTTTCATTGATGTCTAAGGGACTGCTGCTGCTCTGTGAAATTGGACGCTGCTCCCTCCTCCAACCCTTGACCCACAGCAGTCATGAAATGTAATTAATGAAATGAGATGAGACAGCCCCGAGTGCCCTAAGGGGCAATGGGAACCTGCTGTGGTTACAAAAGTGTATGATTTTAATGCCTCATGATAAGAGCTAGGACAAACAAAAAGAAATAATTACTATAGAGCAGTTCAGGGAAACTTTCTGCCTTTTATGACCCTTTGTTTGCAGGGTTTTTTCATTTGCCTGCCTTTTTGAGATGTGAAGGACCAGAGGTAAAGTTTAGTGTGGACAATCACAGTGCAAGTACATTGGTTGTTCAGTATGATGAGACATAATTAACTTAGTTAATTACTTGGCAGATGTAGGCAAAAAATAAAGTGCCTTAGAGTATTTCCAGTATAGACTAGAAGAAATGTCTTTTGATTTATTTCATATTTGCTGTCTTTCTTTTGTAAAAATGCGCCCCTAGCCCCAACCCCAGTGGAATTCCTGAATCATTTATGCAAGCAGACACAGTTCTTTCCCCAGAAAGCTCTTTGAATCTCATCCTAGTGAGGATTAGAGGCTATGTGCCTTAACTGACTCACCATGAAGCAAGCCACTGTAAAGGCCAGGAGTTTTTCCAACATGCATATTATTTACTGTTCTCTAAGTTCATTATTACTGTTGAAGTATTTTACAATAGTGCTGTTAGACTAAATACCAACATAACTAAAAAATTATCTATAGGCAAAGCTTTGATGTTTAGGACTATGATCCTCCAAAGATTTAAGCATATTCTTAGCTGCAGCCCATGACCCTGTTTAGGTGAGTTTCTCATAGTGCATAAATTTATGTGGGTGCACAAGTTTGCAAAAATGAAAAGGATGAGAGGCAATAGTAACATGCAGCAAATTAATTGAATGACACATACATCATATTCCTCCCATGGCTCTCTGGGGGAAGTCCTGCCATAGTAATCCAGTTGTTGCCTCATCAGGTTTTTTGGGGGCATCTCAACAGAGACAAGCTGGAGGAAAATGCTGCTGTTGAGGAAAATACTGCAGTGAGCTGGTGGGTGTTTGCAGAGAAATCCTTGCATGCATCATCCCTGGGAAAAGGGTCTCCTGTGATTGCTGGGAAACTGACTAATCCCTATAAATAAAAAGAACCACACACAAAAACAAAACAAAAAACCACCACCAAAAAACCCCAAACCAACAGGATAAAAAGAAAAGCTGTACTTTTCTGACATGTGACTAAACATTCCAACCCTTTCTTTATTTTTTTTTTCCTTTTTTTTCCCCTGCCAGTTTAATAGCCTACACAGAGCAGTATGTGGAATATGACCCCTTTATAACTCCTGCTGAGCCTTCCAATCCCTGGATAAGTGATGATGCAGCATTGTGGGACATTGAAATGAGGTAAAAATTAATTAGTAGTTTTAACTAATGTGAGAGTTGTCTTGCCATTTTCTTTATATCCTTTTAACACTGCCCTGTTTGGAAAGCAAGTTGTATGTCTGTACTACAAGATTCAAGAACATAGCTAAAGTTTATCACTGGTATCTGTGAATTATTCAGCCCTTCCACTTTTATATGGCTTGATGTATGGGACTCTGTAAGTCAGGTAATGGATGTTGTCATACCTGTTGAGCACATGCACAGACTCAGGTCTAGGAGCCTAAAGCTGTAGGACACTGCTAAGACAAACTTGTTCCAATACATCTCCAGCTTGTTCCAGCAAATCACATTTGACCCTTGGGAGCCTACTCTTCCCAGCTGCAATGCTCCAGCCCTTCTCTTGTCATGGAATCCCATGAAAAATGCTGCTGGGAAAATGGGATGAGTTATAAGTGGTGGCCATTGCTGCTGTGCAGAGTGAGTTTGGCACAGAAGAGTGTAGCTCACATGTGATGTGTGAGACTTGGCAGGTCAGAATTGTAATTGGTTGGGTTTGGGCCTCACCTGCTGGTGAACAAGCTGGCTTGTCTCTGTTACGGTGTCAAATAGATGAAAAGAGGGAGAAATGTCTGGAGGATATTCAATGTCTTGCACCTCAGAGAGTTTCTCAACCCCACCCCCCGCCAAAAAAAAACAAAAAACAAAACAAACAAAACAAACAAGCAGAACACTGCAGCAGAGATCATGTTTTGCCAATGTTATGCTGGTGCAAGGGAACTCTGGCCTGCATCTGTCTCTTGCCCTCACAGGCTATCCACAATCCTTGTAAAGGGGCTGGAATTGTCCTGCCTGCCACTATGCCTGACAGCTCCCACAGCAAATTTGAATGGAAATCCCATGCCCCATATTACCTTCACTACTCAATCACATCCTGCGGCCAACAGCTGCAAGGGCTCAGCCGCTACTCCAGTGTTTAGTTGCTGCCATTTGGCACCAAATCTGAACTTGGAGTTCACTTTAGCAAATCTTTGATAAGAGAATGCCAAATCTAATCCTGTATATTCTTGAATAATAATTTAGAGATGTTATTGGCCTAAGAAAACTGATTCATAGAGAATCAGTGTTCCAGGAAAAGACCAAGATTTTTCCCCATTTAAAAACCAAGTAGTTTGGGATGTGAAAGTTGTTTTCACCTGCTTCTCTGGTAGTCACAGAAATCCATTATTTTCCTAATCTTTGCCCCTCTTCGTGTAATTTTAGTATTTGTTATTTTTTTCTTAGCTAGTTTCTCTCATTTTCTCCATCCTCCCTGGTAGGACTAGTACCAGATACAGCCCTTGCAAAATACTGCTCTGTAGAAGCCCTCACCCACAGGGTAATCCAGGCATCTATTATTTCTGCATCTGTTGACGTAGCTGCAAATCCCAGAAAAGCTGTCTGTGTCCCTGAAGAATACAATTAACCTGATGTCACAGCCTTATAGGAATTTAAAATAAATGCTTGGCTTCCGCTATGATTTCAGAGTTAAGGAAGGTGATTTTCCTGCAGGTGAAAAAGAGAAAGCTGTAGTGTGGGGAGATGGAAAAACAAACAGCTATATATTTCCATTTTATTCTCTATTGTAAAAAAACTAACTGCATCTGCATCTAGTTGCAACTTGCATGAATAATTAAATGATCTCCAAGATCCCCTTGTGTTGCCTGCAAAGCTGTTTCCTCAGTTAGGAGGGCAGAGCCCTTGTGCAGGAAAACAAAGAGCCTCTGACTGCCAGTGGCAAGGCTGGCTGCTGAGTATGGGCACCCCCATGCCACTGGAGTTCATCCTCCATGGCAATCAGGACTCAGGAAATGCCACAGAAAGCATTCCGTTTTAGACAGCACTTTGGCCTTTTTTTGTGTGTGCCAGAACATTGTGTAGCTGCAAGAAGAGCAGGTACAGATCTCTGGATTCAGCAGGAAATTCCCTGACCTTAGATTGTGCATGGCTCTGCACAAACATGGCTTTTGTGTCCCAATGGCCAGGCTGGTTCATGTAACAGGTAGGCTGGATCTGCACCTTTGTCTGCAGCACTGCTGGCTCCTGAGGGAAGCACAGGAGGAGCCATCCCAAGTGTGCTGCTCCTCGAGTGAGGACATGCCTATCAATTTTGCTTAGCCTTTACACCGAGAGAAAATGAAAGCAGGCATTTTATTTACCCCTTTGGCTTATTTGTCTTCAGCACAGATCGCCACTGTCCCCTAAGGCTCCATGATTAGGAATCGCTGTGGACATGAGGAGACACATAGTTTAATAGATAT
Organism: Agelaius phoeniceus; assembly: GCF_051311805.1. Classification (NCBI taxonomy): domain Eukaryota; kingdom Metazoa; phylum Chordata; class Aves; order Passeriformes; family Icteridae; genus Agelaius; species Agelaius phoeniceus. The sequence goes on along the minus strand of NC_135270.1, from coordinate 28,876,204 downwards.
GTACTGTTAACAATGGCTCTGCTGTCACACATGGGAGCAGCTGAGCAGTGTTCTAATGGTTGTCTCATAGTATGACGCCATCACACCAGAAGCTTTCAAACACTTTGTGAGCCCAGATTACGCTCTGATGCAGACTGTCTCATAGGATCCTCATTGTGATTCCCAGGCACCACCTCTGCCCGTAGGCATCTCTGCAACATGTCTGGCAATTCAAACAACAGCTTATGTAAGTTGGCTGTGTTAAGAAATAATTAAGGAGAAAGGTTGCTGGTGATTTTGGGTGCCTCTGCATCTCAGTGTCCCAGCTGAGATAGAAAATAAAAGTCTGATTATCATGGAGTAGGAGGAAGATGTTTTTTAGTCTTCTGAGACTTAGGCATGCAAAAATCAGAGGCACTAAAAAAATGAAAGACCACAAACCAGTAATCATTTTAGATACTTTGCCTGCACTGCTTCTTAGTGGAACCGCTTTTCTAATGCAAATGTGGATCTGAAAATCTGAAGCCAGTTCCAAGTGGCCAGGCAGTACTGTGTGGGACACAAGGAAATGCTCTGGAGCCCACCAGTGACCCAGGGAACATTGCTGGGAAATTTTTATCTTGATGCATAAGAAATCCTAAGGTACATTTGAGGAGATATGCAAGAAGTGCATAATGGTATGGTATTAATATAAATGGTATATCATTTAGGCATGGCATGCTGTTCTTCCAAATGAAACCTATCAGAAATTACTTTGAAAATCATATCATTCACATTCTCTCTTATTTCACCATGTATGTAGCACCCAAATAGCGTCCTTTAATGATTCAAATGTTGTAATGATTTAAAGTCCTCTAGTTGCTTTAATGTTGATCCTGGTCTTTATAGTTTTTTTTGTTATTTGCTAACCTGTATTTCTGAAAAATCTTGATAAAAAAACAACATCTCATCTAATAATCTTCCTCCCTTCACTTAGCAGAAACAGCAGCAGCTGCTTGGACAGCAGGCAGAGATGCACATTCCATCTGTTTTTCCCCTTCTCTCTCCAAACAGCAAAGAACCCAGTCAGCAGCGTGTGAAAAGATGGGGTTTCTCCATGGATGAGGTGCTGAAGGACCCAGTGGGACGAGACCAGTTCCTTCGTTTCCTGGAATCAGAATTCAGCTCAGAAAACCTCAGGTGAAATCTTTTCTGACTTGACTAAATGAATGGTCCTGATCCTATTCTCTTGCATAGGTGAAATGCAATGTTTGGTGTGTCTTGAACTGCTAAAAACACCCATTTAAATAAAGATGAGAATGGCAGGGTTTGGCCCATAGCACTGCTACAGACGCCTATACTAGACCTATGTGAGTAATCTCAGAAGCAGTTTAGCAGAGCCAGTGTTGTCAGGTATCTTCTGCATGCAAGGGCTTGAGGACTTGCATGATGTGGTGAGATGCAGCCCATTGCTCCTGAGCCCCCTAACAATATATAGTATTTACATGTGTCTGTGTGGGCAGGGCTTGTGGTAGGGAAACAGTACGGATATTGTGTGGCTATGAACTTTGCAGTTCCTAGTTGCAGTCAGGTGTGCAACAACTACTTTTAATTTTGGCATGTGCTAACTATCCAACAGCATATCTCACCTTAGCAGGACTCTCTGTGTGGGGATTCTGAGTACCTGACTTCTCAAGTTGTGAAGAAGTCAAAACTTCTGTTATGAAACATTATGTATTTATGCACATGATCCTACATCAGGCTGAGAGCCAGTAAGCCCACTTTTTTACTGAATAACACTACAGAGGTGTTGTAGTGGTGCTGTGGTTGTGTCTTAGCACAAGGATGGGTAAAGGGACAGGTTCTTGTGGGTTTTTTTGGGGCAGTCATTTTCCAGAAGGCTAAATGAGCATTTGCAGGGAAGGCCAGAGAAGCTTGCAGGTTCACTGACAGAACTGTGCCTGCTCTTGGGCTGAGGAAATCTGCTGTCAGTGATCACACAGTCAGTCCAGCTTTGGCCTGTGGTCGTAGTGAGCAGGCTTGATGTTCTCTATTTTTACAGAAGATAAGAACCTGACTGCACTGCCTTTTTTAGTTATGGTTTTTTCATTCTATTTCACTTAGAAAATAAAATACATTACTAAAGTATGTGAACAATTGTCACTGTAGTGCAGTTGGCTAACCTGCAAGACGGGTAAGAGGAATTCCCCAGAAAGTAATTTTTAACGACATTGGAACTTACCATCCTATTTATCAGGTTTCCCTGTCCAAGGAGAAGTACAGAAAGCATGCCAGCAGCAAAACAGTGAAAACTCAATGCACTTTATTGTTTTGAAAAATCCGAAAGATAACCTTAAAGAAAACAAGGGAGTGTTACTAATTACACAAATGAGCTTGAAATTTTATTGCTAAGCAGGTATTGAACTTGCATATGCTTACTGCAGTTATGTACAGCAGCACTCATTTGCAATTAAATTGTAGTGATGAAGTGCAAAATTAATATACTGTATTAAAATACTCTTCATATTAGTGCTCTGAAATTAATCTGGAGTTATGCTGATGAAATCCAGCAGGTTTTATGACTAGCGTCTGTCCCCCATGTTCATCCTACTCCAACAAATGGAGAAAGTTTGATTATGAGGAGGCAAACTTGTACCTTCCTTGGTCAGTTGGAGCTGCTCCTCCTGTTGATGCACATTCTCTTTGATTTTGAGATGTAGTGAAGGGAACTGGCAAAATCAGTGGGCTGGCATAGGCAGGTTAAATCCTGCCTCCTTTGCGGAAGACATTGGCATGATTCTTAGTATGGGAATTTTGCTATCATTCTTATGGTATCATTATGATGGTATTGCCTTACGTGGTATTCTTATCTCATATTGGATACATTAGCAAGCCTGCTTAAAGCCTTAAATAAAAGGATGCAAAGGCAGAAATATTAATGAAGAAACTGGAATAGAGTGAATTATTAGCAGTGATGCTAGAGAGAAGAAGGGTTCAGGTGAGGCAGAGAAAGCTCCCTAATTCTCACTAGGAATATGTACCAAAAAAAGAAAGCAACTGCTCGATGCTTACGCATGCAAACAAAATCCAAGTTAGACTCAACAGCAAAGTTGGGATCTGCCTCACGTAAACCAACAGCTCAGAAGCACATGCTTTCTTTTTATGAAATATCTTTCAGAGAGAGAGAAGAGAAGCTGAAGAGGAGTCAGTGAATCACCTGAGAAGGATTTGTTTCAGCTTTAAGTGCAAACAAAACTAAAAGCACCTAAATTACACTAGAAGGCATCCATCTGTTGTTATCATAAACCTGGAGAGACTGATTCAAATGAGTGCATGGCAGACAGCTACAGTAAAATGACACATATCCCACCCAAACCCTGGGAAGGTGTAAGAAATTTTCTGAGAGCACAGCACTTAGCATCTTGCTAGAAAAGTAACATACAGATTAACAAAAGTTAATCTTCTCTGAACTCTCTTCCCAGTAACTACCCAGAGATCTTGGAACTGTTGCAGCAGAGATGTATTATCTCTTGGGAGTGCCAGTAGGATCTTGGGACTATCCTTAAGATTAACACTGGCCGGAGCCCTATAAACTGTTGAATTTAAGGCAGATAATATGTTGAATTTAAGGCAGATCTGAGAAATTGACTGCTGGAAAACCTAGAAATTCATGGTACCACTAGAAAAGATTTTGTGAAGTGTGTGCTTGAGAATGCCTTAAAATGAATGTAATTCAGCAATACAGCAAGGGGACCAAATTCAGCTCTCATACCTTGTGGTGCGAGTCCCAAATCACAGGGCTGATGGTGGTGGGGTATTTCCATCTCTTCCTAGCTGAGAAAAATTGGTCCCGGTGGGGGCCTTGGGTGAGGCACTGCCAGAGATAGCAGCAGACGAGACTCAATGACCTCCCAGATCACCTTCCAGCTGTGTGTCTGTGTTCTAATAAACTTGCAGGATCTTGTCCACCAGTCTCCTGGGCTCGGCTGAGCCCTGTAACTTATTTATTGGCTGTCCATTATTTATGTGGGAGCAGGAAAGCCAGTCAGTTTGGTATATTTCTCTCTGTTTTTATTTTAACTCTTTTCCTTGCTCTTGTTTTCTTTCTCCTCTCTGTTGTTATCTTTCATCTAAAATTTGTTTTGACTTGGGTGATTTTTGAAGTACCCAAAATATAGCTGACAAAATGCCAAATTTAAAACAAAATAAATAAGAAAGGATAAGAACAGAAAGGGCATCAGAAAGTTATTATACATTTTTTTGTGACCTGGGAACCTTCTGAGACATCTTGAGATTGCTGAGATGTTCATTTAGCTGGTGGATTGAATTTTTTTCCCCCCTAACTTTTAAGAGTGTCAGCTGGAAACAGCAAGGTGGGAATATGGAACATGGGAATTTCACCCGAAGGGAAAGGAGGCTGCACACCTGTTTATAGACCTCAGTGGGAAGCACGTGACACTTTGTGGGAATGCACTGTGGAGCTGGCAGTGCATGGATGCAGGAGCCCTGGGCCTTACTGCTTGTGAGCATATGTTGAGCATGGAGATCGCGGGAAAGGAGTTCTAGCCGCAGAAAGTGTTTATAGCTTACATGACTCCTAATGGTTGAAAGTTGTTGCCAGGTTCCCCCCCCCCTCCCAGTTTTCATCAGGAAAGGTGAAGTTCAGGCAGTGAGGAGAGCTCATATATGCAGTAAACACACCGAGCCGCCCCAAAGCCCCGTGTTCCCTAAATTAAGACCGTTCCCCCAGCAGTTCCGAGGCAGTGCCAGAGCTGGAGGGCTAAGCGGGGTGCGGGCAGTGTCGGGATGGTGCGGGGCAGAGCCGGGATGGGGCGGATGGTGCCGGCAGGCGGCGCCATCGCCCCGCGCTGCGCGGGCCCCTCAGCGGGCCCGGGCAGGGCCTCTCGGCGGGCGCTGCGCACGGCCGGCGGGCGCTGCCCCGCGGCAGCGACAAAAGGGCTGTCCTGCCCCCCAGCACTGAAAGAAATTGCAGCAGAAGGAGGGACTTGCACCGTGGACGCCGGCGTGCACCGGGAGGGGAGGGGAGGGGAGGGGAGGGGAGGGGAGGGGAGGGGAGGGGAGGGGAGGGGAGGCCTGCGGGACGCTTGCCCCGTCCCCACCGACATTGCGGTCTCCTTGGCAGGTCCCCAGTGCCCCACCGTGCAGCTTTGCAGCATCTGCCAGACCCCAGCTTGCTCACCAAAGACAGATTTTTATTTGTCTTGGCCATGCCAAGCTCACCACGCCTAGGATCTGACCACTAAACAACACAAAGATGTGAATACTGCCCCTGTCTGAACTGCATTTTGATTTTTATCAATTGCTTTCATTCATTTCCTGGCTGAGATGTTCAAAGTTAGTTCTTGGTGAATGGAAGACGGTTTGTGAATGGTTAGAGATGTGAGACTGGAGGGGCATAGGATACTGTCATGGAACCACTGAGGCAAGGAGAGAAGCTTGGATTCTGACCTCAGATAGTCACTTGATGAATTCACTGTCCAGCTAGGGGTGTTGCGTCCACCCCCAAGTTGGGGATACAACACTGCCCTTATCTTGACTGTTGTTCCTCAGTTTCTGGAGTCATCCATATTTTGCCTCCTGATCATGATTTAAAATCAATTTTTGTTTTACAGTGTCCCTCAGAAGCAGCCACTCCCCCACTACGCACACTGTCCTTCCTTAGCAGCCTTTTCACTGGGGAACATCTTTGAACTGCAGTGACTAAACACCTCTGCAGTGCCCTGCAGGGAGGCAGAGTGCGCACGCAGAGGTCCAGGAGCTCTCTGTGCCTTGGGGGAGCTGTGGAGGATAAATGCCATTGTGGGATATCTTCTGCAAGTGACAGCAGTTTAATTACAAGCTGGATGAGGCTGAAATGGTTTTTGCCACTGACAACACTTTAGGACACCATATTATCAGCCTTCTCCAGTCCTTTCATGCTGTTTTATAAAGGACAAAGAACCTGTGATCAATGCTGCTGCTGCTCCCTCTGTGCAGACAGTCCCTATGCCAGTCCTGCTCTGCTTAAAGGGCACCTGTGGAGAGGACACACAAGGACATCTCCCTTCTCCCCTGCCCTGTGCAAAGGTGTCCACTGGACATCTGTCTCCTACAGAAAGAGAGGAGGCAATGCAGAATTTTCACCTGACTCCTTGTGAACTCGGGGCTGTGCTTGTGCTTCAGAAATTGCAGGATTCAGGGAGTGCATTTGCACTTTATAATTGAGCAGAATTTCCAGCACAGTCATTGTATGTCGGCTCCTTTCCTTAGTAGAAATACCTGCTTCTCTTTTGTAAATGCTATAAATCCCATAGGAAACCCTGCTTATGTGTTGGCTTCAGGTTGATTCCTCATGGCAAAGAATTTGCCTTGGAGTTGAAGCTGTGGGGCTGGATACCCCTCTTTGATGTTGCTTGATTTTTAGATGCCAGCTATAGTGAATAGCTTTGAAATTTTTACCAAGACAAAACTCCCCTTTCCCTTGAAGAGGACATCCAGCCTTGGGCATGAATTCACAATTGCTTGCAGTAAAAAGAGCTTGTTCTTGTTACTGTCAGGTTGGTCTGGTTGGTTGGTTTTCAGATTGAGCCAAATGGTTATTAAAATGGATGGTGCTCCTGTTCTGGCAAGCTGTCACTTCACAACGTTCCCAGCTCTCTCACAAGCGTGCTTTCCCAGCCTGCCTCCCCAGCTCCAGGGTCAGAAGATAAGCCAGAAGAAAAGGTTCTCTCTAGCCAAATGTTTGTCTGAAGTGTCCCAGCTACTCTGGAATGATTAGCATCTTTTCTTCCTATGCCTTTTCTGCATTCACATGTTCCTATTACATCTGAAATTGAATGCTAAAGTATTTTCAAATAACAGAAACCACATATGGCATCAGATTACTGTGCTGTGAGTGCCACCCTTTACTCTCTGCATGCGTGTGATAAGTGGGGATGTCACTGCTCAAATGACAAAGCAGGATATCAGGTGCACTAAACTCTCAAAGATGGAAAAGGACCAACCATACACACTCCTCCACCAACCCCAGATACTCTATTTCAGTTCATAAAATCAAATGTCACCTTGTTAGAACCACAAGTATGTGACTCCAAAGGTACTGATGTAGTGTTGGAGTGTACCCTAGTCTGTTTTAATGAGCCTGTCAAGGAAATGGAAAAACCATAGGAAGGAATATCGTCAAGTGGCTTGGGTGAGTCAGAGCTGTGGCATGATGCCCCCTGATGGTCGGAAAGAAGCAGCAGACAGGCAAGGAGGATTTAGCCTGGCCTTGCATGTAGTGTGGATGTCATTTTCCCCCTCAAACTGACTGTTTGCCTCTATTGCAGTTAGGATACCAGGCTAAATGGGGTAGCAGCCTTGTTTGCAATAACACCACTGATTCCAGGGTGTTTAGATACTGCCCACAGCCATTAAGGAAGCTAGAGTGAGGAACAGCACAGGAGTCCCCCTCACTGCCATTGGGATTTTTGTTTGGGACAGACTCTATCTTCCTCCTTCCACCATGGAGGAATATTTGCCTTAGTGGCAGCACACTGAAACCACTGAATCATTTGGGGTGAGAAATCAGGACTTCAGTTACAGTTCAACTGGTTTATAAGGGAGACACAGGATTTTCCAAGTTGTGCAGCTCTTGCAGATGCCCTGAACAAGCAATGACCCAGACATTCCCTGTCCCCTCTGCACAGTCTGCCCAGCAGAGAGAGTGTATAAGAGCAGTGCAGGGCAGGGACAGCCAAGGTGAACCCTGCCCTCCTTGTCAACCTGGACAATGGCCACCTTTTCCAGGGGGTAGGAAAGAGCTGGCTATTGCAGGTGACTGCAAAGGTGCCTTCAGTACCTGTTTGCCCCGTAGCACTCAGCACTCCCTGTGGAGCACTATTGTGCTTGTTCAACTAGGTTGCAGGGCCCAGGTACTCAGGGCAGATACTCTTCAGGGATGCCTTCTTGCTGGAAGATAGAGTTGACCAAAATAAAAGGCTACCGGGCACCATGCATCTTCTGAATTAAGCACCTGAAAGAGCATACCTCTTTCAGCAATAAATTAAACTAGCACCACCAAAAAAAGGTCTTTTCTTTTTCCTAGGATAAAAGACAAAAGACATGCATGTCACTCTTGCAAAATATTCTGTGGTCTTTGTTTTCACAGATCAAGATATGGATTATGTCCTTAGTCATCAAGGGGATTATCTTCTCAGTATTTATGAACTTACTTTAGTCTGTAAGCATAGCCTAGTCAAGAAAATACCCCTGTAAAATTGGAGTATGGCATGACAAGAGTCATCTTTTCTCATGGCATCCATCTGAATGCTGGTCAGTTTACAAGTAAAAAAAAATCTCTAAGTGGCATTGCTACAACTTCACACTGGAAATGATATGAATGTTAAGTTTGTTCTTCATTTTAATCCCCTGTGGATGACCAGTCCTGCAGGCAGGAATGACCAGCACATTGCAGTGGGGCTGTGGGAGGCAGAGCCTACTCCTCTCCTCCAGCTGCATAGCTCTGGAGGTTTCCTGTTTGCCTACCTAATCTGACACTTCTGCAGGGGCAGTTGAATAAGAATGTATCACTTCTTAAGGTCAGTGTTCTGGTCTTAGCCAAAATATAAGGGGTTGATATAAAGTACATCCCCTTGGAATCATGCTTACATGGAGAGTCTTCTGTGAATTCTGATAGATGCAGGATTAGGTTCTGTGTCTATTTTAGGGCTCTGCCTAGGCTTATTGCCAAAATCTTACCTAGATTTCTATCTTTTTCTCTTCTCTGCCCTTTTAATTTTTGCCTAGTACAGGTTTTGGTTGGCTGTCCAAGATCTCAAGAAACGACCTTTACAGGATGTGACCACAAGAGTGGAAGAAATCTGGCAAGAGTTTCTAGCTCCTGGGGCCCAAAGTGCTATTAACCTGGATTCCCACAGCTATGAAAAAACAAGCCAAAATGTCAAAGACCCAGGGAGATATACATATGAAGATGCACAGGTTAGTTTTTGGTTTTATGGAACTACTGCTAATGAAATTCTCAGTTTTAATGTGATATTCTACTATCACATTGTCACTGCTCACTTGTAAGAAAAAGGAGATGCACAGTTTGAAGTGACTTTGAGGATATCTATTCAAGCTGGGTAAATGATATTTTCATTGAATCTATCTGTTATAACAGGCTAAGGCTCCTCTGGGAACAAATGTTCCAAAATCTACAAGTCTGCAAGGCGCTGCAAGCTGGAGCCATGTCTCAGAGAAAGCACAGGTGAAAAAGTGCTATACAGTTCAGCTTGTCTGTCTGTGCTACCTGTCATCAAAGTCTGCCATATTTACAGAATGGCCAATGTCAGATCAAAACCCTGGCTAATACACTTTTTTCTATATTTTATTTATTTATACCTAATTATATCCCCCTGCCAAACCCCAAATGCAGCAGCTCCCTCCCACACAGCTAGAAATTTGTCCACCAGACAATACCTTAGAGTAATGATAGGACAGTAGGCAATGCAGTGAGCTTAATCCTTCCCTCCTAAGGCTCCAGATTTATCAGGGAAATTTTTACAGATAAACTGTACATGGAAAATTCCTTGAGGAAAACAAATAATTTGAGAAAAACTGCTATAAGCAAGGGTAAAGCTGCATAACCTTCTGGAAAGTGAAAATATAATTTTCTAATTTTTAAAAAAGAAAAATGAAGAAGAGATCATTTGGCAAATATTACTAGGGACACAATGAAAATATATCCTCCTCATATACATTTTTATCACAAGATGTAGTAAAACCAGCAGCAAATGAAAAGAATTCCTGGGTTTGGGGATTTTTTTAATTGGCATTCAAAAGCAATTCTTCAAAATGCTCCACTAACAAAATACTTTCATCTCAGGGGAGATGTTTTGGACCACTTATACAAGGTTAGGCAATGAATTTTTCAAACCAGCATCAAATACTCTATTTTCCTGAATGCAGTCTTGCTCCTTGGGGCCAGCAGAGAAGGAATGTGCATGAAGTTTCAGGGCAGTCCCCTGTGAATATCAGGCAACTTAAATGCCCTTTCTAAAGCTGAGAGATACAGGAGTGTGAAGACATTCTGGATAAGATGTATTCTTTGCTTGGCAGTTGCAGTGAAAAAGAACTGCATGCATCACCTGAAAAAAATGATGATGGCAAAATGCAGGCTAAAGTAGATAGGTGAGTAATGGGGGAATTGATTAAATTGATAAGTAGAAGTACTAAGAGTAAGACGAATATTTAGATGATGAGTATTTAATTAGAAGAAGACACAGAGGATTTAGCCTTGAACTGATCAGTTCACAATGTAATTGCCATTCAAAAGAGAGTTGATAAAATCAAGCTGGAGCCCTGGCAGTTAGACTGCAATTTTAGCTCCTTGGGTTAATTTTATTTAGTGGATTTTTGCACAGACAGATCTCTTCAATTCATCTGTTGTGGTTCATGGACACAGAAATATGAGGCAAGGGTAGACCTTCAAGGGCCAGCTATGGTTATCTTGGAGATTGAATCTACTGAATCCTCAAGAGAGGATAGCACAATGTGGAAGGTGAACCCAGTTACCTCCTTGGGCAGTGGGCTTCTGGTAGCTCTCCAAAGGCAAAGCAAGCTGTTTGTGACTGCTTGACTGGATAGCTGAGAAGGTGTTCTAACACAAGCAGGAAAAAGCAGGACATTGCTGAAGGGTGCAGTGCCCTGGTAGAGATTTTTTCTGGCTCATCCTGGAGAAGGGGAGTTTTTGTTTGCACATCAACTTCATGGGAGCCAATGCAGATGGTCCCAGGGTGCAGTAAATCTCCCAGGACCTGCCATGGTGTTTCTCACAGGTCAGCCTGCCACTGCAAAGGCTCTCATCCATGAATGTGCAGCAGCTGCCTTATCTCAGCACCCTGGCACCAGGAGTCCATGGGAGCTCCCACACATCCCACATTCCTAGGGACTCAACCAGATACAGCTAATCAAAACACCCTCTGTGGGAGGAGAAAATACAAGTGTTGTCCTGTCCTCAGTAGCTTTAGCACAAAGAGGAAAACAACTGAAATGTCCTTGTAAGTAAAAAACAAGAAAAAATTTAGTTTACTCAACAGCACATTCTTTGAGTGCCTGCAGGTCTGAGCCACTACAAGGAAGGAAGAGTGTTTGCTGATCTGAGAAAATTAGTTTGATACTCCTGCAGTGGAAGAATAGGAGAAAGTGATGTGGCACTCTAGTTGTGACTTGAGAGATCCACAAAATGCCAATTCTGTATAAAAACCACTGGAAATGGACACATTGCTGTACTTGGGAAAGGCAAGGTGTAGCAAAGCACATTCAGGCCAGCAAATGCTTTATAACAGGAAGTTGAAAGCAAAGCATCATTTGTTATTGGGTGCTTAACAGTCTACATTGATGTGCTTCTTTGCACACCCTTGGCTCCCAGCCCCAAAGAGCTCTCCCAGATGCTGCTCAACCATCTGGTAAGGCAACTAGCCTGGATAAAAACAGGGAGAAAAAAGGCTTTTGGCAAACATTCCTCTCACTTCAAACCTCTTTGTCCCTAGGCCAGTCATGGTCTGAAAGTAAATGGGTCCTCTGTTTAAAAAAATCTCAGCTTCAAATCTCAGTCCCCAAAGCGCTCCTAAACCTGAATTTGGTGTGCATTTATTATTTCAGACAGACCTCTCTCTGAGACGGATTTCTGTTCCACAGAAGCAAATGTTGTGCCATTTCCCCATCTCAGCTTGAGATACTGTGTCCCTCAGTGCTGCTGCACTCCACAGTCCTGCACTGCTGGGCTTGTATGGAGTTGCTCCTCCTGCTGTGGCTCCCGCAGGTGCCATCGCCCACCCCATGCCCAGCTCAAGCTGTGCCAGCACATCTCAGCTCTGAGCAGAGGGTGCAGTGCTGGCTCAGCCTGCACTCCCCTCCCCAGCTGTCCAGTTTGTTGGTGTCTCTGCCCTTGAGCAGCCCAGTGCTGCTCCGAGCTCTGTCCTCATCATCAGCTCTGCCAGCTATCTTGATCCGCAGCACCTTCTGTCATTTTAGTCCTGGGCCCCTCCGGAGGGGTGCCTACCAATTTAGCTGATTATTTTCTGCTCTTAAACAACTGTCCTCTGAGTAAAATATTATGATTATCAAACCATTTTCACTGGGGAGCAAAGCAGCTTTTAATACAAGGGGCATCGTCAGGAAAGGTCAGTTCAATTAAACAGTGAAGTACTTAGCAGGATGTAAGCTCCCACAGGAGTTATCAGCATCGTTGAACAACCAATGTGGGGCCCTGCAATATGAAGCAGGCACCACCAGCTCTAGAAAGTAAATAGGTTTGGGTCCATCTGAATGGCCTCTTTTGGCTAATGAAGCTGCTGACAGCCAAAGTAATTCATCTTTAAATGGGAGCACATAGCTGTGAGTGTGACAGTTATGGCTTATCTACATGTTATTAGTTTTTTAACCATTCTTCCACTACCCCCATCAAGCATCTCCTTGCCTCCTCTGAAATGTCTTTCTGCCTTCAGAAAATCTTTAATCCCTTCCTCTGTCCCTTGGTGTTGGGAGCTAGTATCACCAGGATGTATTGTGTTTCTTCACAGTAATGTTTGTAGGGTCATTTAGTCTACATTTACTAGTAGACTTCAGAGCTAGGTGTACCAGAGCCAGGTAAGCCACACAGTTGGCTTTGGAATTCCTTTCCTGTTTTCTTTTTTGATTTTTACTCTTTAATAAATAAAATAGAGTATTAGATTGACATTCATTTACCTGAACTAACCAGCTGTTGTTTCTATGAAGATAATTCAGGGAAATTCAGTTCTAATCCAGGCTCTGTTAGGAATTTTAGCTGTTCTTTTCAGATCCTTGGCTAATTCCAGAGCAGATTTAGACCATAATGCTCAATTCCAGGCAGCTCAAACCAGAAATTTACCTGTCCCAGATTTGAAACAGAATCATTTGGGACAGAAGGCACCTTTAAAGTTCATCTAGTCCAGCTCCCCTGAAATGAGCAGGGTAGATCTTTAACTAGATCAGGTTTCTCAGAGCCCTGTTCAACTTGACCTTGAATGTTTCCAAAGATATGGAATCCACCACCTCTCTGGACAATCTTGGCCAGAGTTTCATTATCTTTATTGTACAAACTTTCTTCCTTAAATCTAATCTTGAGATTTGAGCCCAGTTCTTGCTCTCAGCTGCCTCACGTGTAGTTCAGTTTGTTCTGGACTGTGGCAGAGATACAAGTCCTTGCAGGATTCATCAGTGGTCAGTTGTCAGTTCGCATTCTGGTTGTATCAGGAAGCTCAAGGTGCTGAGAGAATTTGACAGGATCCTGTTGAATTCAAAACCAAACTCCCAAGTTTAAGCAAGGATCTCTTGGAAGTGAAATGTTATTTTTTACCAAGAAGGGAAAAGGAGGGAGGACTTCTCCTAACTTTGTGTTTTCAAGCATGCACAGGATGTAAAAGTCCTGGTGTCTATTCAGTGGGCATAGAGAATTCCTTTTGTAGGTCTGGAGCTAAATCACAGCATGGAAGGAAGATGAGAAAATCATTCATTGCGTATCTGTATCATCTTTCATGTAAGAACTTGGAGAAGCATTATTCCTATTTTCTTAAAGTTTTGTGCAGTCACCCAAGTTATGTGCATGCATGTAAAGGACAATGACTAAGGGTTGGTTAGCAGTGCAGGCAGCCAGCAAGGGGACACGGGGCAGACCAAGGTGCTCTGCCTCTAAGAGGGGATCAAGTCCACATGAACCAATGCTGCTCAGAGACATTGAGCCTGTGCTGTGGGGAATTGAAAGCACTGCTACATGACATCACAGTACATGACATCAGCTCCAGAGGTCCTGGGGGCTTTTGACAGCCTGCACTTTCCTGTGGAGGTTAGGGACTGCACAAGGACTTGACCTTTATTCCCTTCTCCTTCTTTGACTCTGATTCTGTGGGACTGGAGGAAAAAATTGTTCCTTTCACTGCACTCTGGTTCTCTTCCTTGTATTTGGGTTATGGTGACTGCAGAAAACACACAGAGTCTCACTGTTGTGTGTATATTACAATTAGAAGCAAAAGTGCAAGCTCCTGCCCTCATGGATTTCACAAAACAACCTAAAAAGGAATCTAAAATCAAGAGCCCCACAAATACAGCCAGAAGAGTAGTTAGATGTCTGGAACAAAAATAGAAAGGGATGGTGGAGGCTTACGCTGCTGTGCCTGGTACTGTGGAAAGGAGGAAACAAAAAACTTGAAGCAGAGGTTTATATAGGAGCAGATAGTCTATGTTGTTATTTTCCTGTTTTGCTTTGTTGGGAGTTTTTTTTAAATGTACAGATGCGCCACACATTAGAAAGTACTTCTTTTATCTTCTGCCTTCCATTTTAATTTGTAGTTTAGCAGTCATGTTAACATCTACCATCCAGCCTTTGTCTTGCTGTTCCCTTTCTGTCTCTGAAGGCATCAGGGATCAAAATACTGTCTACGCTAATGTCCTTCTGTCACACACGAGCAGAAAAAGGGCCAGGAAAAAGTCACAAGTCACCCCTCTCCTTGCAGACACAGTGACAGAAGCCAACAGATCTCTTCAAATGAAAGATCATGGGAAATGGGGTAACAAGAACAGTCAGCATATTCCCACAGGACAATAGTCTGCCTGTTATTCAGGGTGCTGATCCTGCCAAGCTGTCTAAAACTACATACATGAGTATTAACAGTGCCTCAGTGCCAGACATTTCATACCTCCAAAAAATACCTTTAGATGGATTACATGGGAAAGTCTCTAGCTTGCTCAAAAATTGAATTCAGCACTCAGACTCTGGGACTCTTGTGTCAGTAGTGTCCACTGTGCTTCTTGAAAGCAAGAAACTACTGCATGTCAGATCCAGAGCAAGAGAATTTCCTCTTCATGTGAAGGTCAGGAAGCTGCTGATACTGTTTCTTTTCTCCCAAATAGGGAGTGAAAGTGCTTGCAAGTGTGTCCTTTCATCTCATCAAGAAGCCAGAACTCCAGGAATCCCCTTCTCATGGACTTTGAGGTTATGGTCTCTTCCTGCTAAACCCATGCACTGCAGGAACACCGTGGTCTTTAATTTTTTTAAGGGCTTGTTACCTTCCTGAGTGTTCACACTCCTAATTAAAAATTTTAGAAAAAATCCCTGGGAAGATCTATCAGCAATGCATTTCATATCCCTGCTCAGCCCACAGCAGGTATGAATGTGGGCTGTCAATATGGGGTTTGCTGGCAAACAGTTAAAAGATTTCAACATACATTTGGACTCTGAGATCTTGAGTTCAACCACTTAATGGCAGCCCAAGATGTTATAGCAGCAGATATCGTACAGTCAAAATGTTGATGAGGTATGGAAAACTGTTTATCTGTCCAGTACTTGTTCTCTAGGTAGGCATCCAAGCAGGGTTGGTGTTCCCTATCTCACCATAGCCACCTTTACTCAGAAGCTGTGTTCTGCTTGTTTCTGTGGGGCTGTATCCTGCTCTATCACCATCTCCTATGGAACAGAATGTCCCACTGAAATATAATTTCCTTCTGCTGTGTGAGGGGGTTCTGCATGTTCTTCTCCTTGGTACAATTCAGCTTTTTGGCAGGATTTTGCATGGAGCAAACAAGAAGGAAGTTGCTGACAGCTTGCAGGTGTCAAGGTATTGACCAAAAGGTTAACTAGTTACACCTCATAGCTGTACCACAGCATCTACAGGAGGGAAAAACCTCATCTTCATTGCTGCAACTCCTACCTATGGTATTGTTTGGAAAAGAAATGCCAGTCTCCTGAACGCTACAGAAGGTTGTCCCCTCCTCCCAGGCAAAACCTTCTCACTTGGGCTTTTTGCCAGTAGCCAGGATTTGGCCCATATTGAGAGAATCAGCCTCTTAGCCATGATCATTGTTCTCAAAACCTAAAGCTGCTCAT
This sequence comes from Agelaius phoeniceus, assembly GCF_051311805.1. Lineage (NCBI taxonomy): Eukaryota > Metazoa > Chordata > Aves > Passeriformes > Icteridae > Agelaius > Agelaius phoeniceus. The sequence goes on along the minus strand of NC_135270.1, from coordinate 28,860,363 downwards.
ATGGCGTTAGACTCCCGGCAGCCCACTCTTGTCTCCCAGGATAGCCCTTGCTATATTTAGGACTAAATCCTCCTGCAGTACCAGGCTGACCCCTTAACTGCACAGCAATCAACAGCCCTTTGCCTCTAGTCCTCTGCACTGCATCTGCCATTGACCCTCAACAGCTCTGCCCTCACATTTGTGTTTGAAGATATGAAGCAAACCAGTTGTCTCATCAATTTATAGAGGAACCATTGCTAAATTTATATGTTTCTTTTATCAATGTGCTTCTCCATGAAATATTTACATTGTGTTTCCAACTATGTATCTACAGGGCTAAACAAAGGATTTCTCTGTATTACTCAAAATGAGCTCTCATTGCTTAGTTATCCCTCTTGGTAAGGCTCTTTCTTACATTCCTGTGCCTTCAGCCCCGTGTAATTTCATTTGTGGGCTGAAAAAAAATTATGCTTTTTAGCTTAGCAGGGAGGTTGGTCTATATTACAGGATATTTATTCATCTTTTTTTCCCTTAGTAGTAAAAGCATCTTGGTTAAGTGTGAAGAAAATGCACCAGCTAAAACTTGGTTTAAATTATGTGCCTTGAGTACTTGAGACTGGCAAAAAAGATTTCCAGAGCAATTCACTCTTGACCAAGACCCTTATGTGCCATTTAGCAACCTGAAGCATTTCTTTTCCAACTGTAAATCCAGGCCAGCCACGCAGTCCCGCAGCAGCCAGAGCACCCGGTCCCTCCTGGCCCTGCTAGATGGCAGCACTGCCGGCCTCCGGGAAGGGGCTCACCCTGGTTCATGCAGGCAGGCAGCTCAAACAGGCACTACAGCATTTTTGAGAAGAGTGAAATCCTAAATGCAGAGACCAGAATAAGCAGATCCAGAAGTGCTTTTAGTGGGGATTTGGAAACATTAAAGGGAATTAGAATAAAAAATACGTGTTTCCCTGCTTTCTCACCCCTACTGGTGTTTTCCCATCAAGTTCAATCAGGGCAAATGTGAAGGTCTCTTCTGCAGCTTCTTCACTGTTTGGCTCATCTCAACTGTGCCTGCTACCAGCTACTTCAGCTTCCAGAGCTGATGCAGCAATTTTTACTGCTTTTTCCGAAGTGCATTTTAGCACCACCATTTAGGTTGAATGCAATTGATCATAATTGCTCCTAAAAAGCGTTGCATTCAGTTTTGGCACAAGCAATTGCTAAAGAGGGGTAGGTGTCCTTTCCTTTCTCTGGCTTTTTGGGAGATCCTGGTGGTGGTGTGGTAGGGGGTTCTGCTGGTCAAACAGGTTTCTTGAGGATGAGCTGGGAAGAGTGCAGCAGAATTAACAGGACACATCTCTAACAACCCATGGATAGCAGGTTTTGATGACTGCAGTATGTGTTTATGCTGGCACAGGGGTTAACCTCAGCTCCTTTGCCACAAATGTCTGTGCAGAGCAGGGGTGCTGACAGACAGCAGGCACTAGGCTGCTGCCAAGTGTAATTGGAAGGTGCAGCAGTCACACACCATGTGCTTGCAGAAGCGTCTGCTTTCTCCTTCCCACGTCCTCTTTGTACTATAGAGACAGCTTTTCCAAAAACAAACTCCAGGCAGGTTCTCAGCTGGCATCTCTTCCCATCCTTCCAGCAAAGGCCACAAGGCCTTCACTCAGGCAGCACTCTCTCAAGTGTGAATCTGCAGTAAATTCCTCCCCAGTGCCAAGCATACAGGTGGCACAAATATTAGCATTCATTGCAGTATGCTGTTATTTATTTAGTTGTTTAATCTACTGCTTTACATTGCTTGTGGCCTTTTCTTTTAATGGATTTGTCAGACATGCTGCAAATCTCCTTTGGAGTTGGCCAGAGGTTTGGCTGTGCGCTTGCAATACAAAAGGGGTCTCCAAATCAGCTCTCACTAGTTAATACCAGGTGTTGGTGACAGGGTGAATGAGTGCTCCAAAAGAATCCAGCTGTTAGTGGGATAACTACAGCAAGAACGTTTCTGACCAGTTTATGAAAGGCAAAGTGGATCCTTGCAGCTCAAGTACATCTCAACAGCTATCTAGCCTTAGTGTAAACTCCCCAAAATAAGCTAAAAATCGTGGAATAGAATCATTAAGGTGGGAAAATACCCCAAAAATCATGAAGCACAAGCTTTGACCAAACACCACCATGTCAATTAAATCACAGCACTAAGTGCCACCTCCATTCATTTCTTGAACACTTCCAGGGCTGGTGACTCCACTGTCTCCCTGGGCAGCCCATTCCATTGTTTAACCACTCTTTACTGAAAAAAATTATTCCTGATGTCCAACCTGAACCTCTGCCAGTATAGCTTGAGGCCATTTCTTCTCATTCTGTCACTAGCTGCCTTGGAGAAGATGCTGACCCCCACCTGGCTACATCATCCTTTCAGACAGTTGTAGAGTGATAAGATTTCCTCTGAGCCTCCTTTTCTCCAGGCTGAACAATCCCAGCTCCTTCAGCTGCTCCTTATCTGAGTAACTTTGTAGACTCATCACCATTTTCATTGCCCTTCTCTGGACATGCTCCAACACCTCAATTTCTTTCTTGCAGTGAGGGGCTCAAAACCGGACACAGGACTCAAAGTGTGCCCTCACCAGTACCAAGTACATGGGGACAATCCCTGCCCTGGTCCTTCTGGCCATGCTGTTGCTGCTACAGGCCAGGATGCCATTGGTCTTCTTGGCTACCTGAGCACACTCTGGCTCATGTTCAGCTACTGCAGACCAGCTCTCTCAGGTCCTTTTCTACCAGGCAGTTTTCCAGTCACTCATCCCCCAGCCTAAAGCACTGCATGGGGTTGTTGTGACCCAAGTGCAGGATCTGGCACTTGACCTTGCTGAACCTCTTACCACTGGCCTTGGCTCGTTGATCCTGCCTGTCCAGATCCCTCTGCAGAGCCTTCCTGCCCTCCAGCAGATCAACACTTCCACCCAGCTTAGTGTCATATGTGAACCTGCTGATGGTGCACTTGATCCCCTCATCATAAATAATCATCAATCAACAATAAAGATGGTAAACAGGGCTGACCCCAATACTGAGCTCTGGGGCCACCACTGGTGACTGACTGCCAGGATGTAACTCCATTCACCACCACTCTCTCAGCCCAGCCATTTTGATAGTTTTTAACCCATCAAAGAGTGCACCTCTCCAAACCAAGGGCTGCCAGCTTCTCCAGGAGAAGGCCATGGGAGACAGTATTGAAGGCTTTGCTGAAGTCCAGGTGACTTAATCCACAGCTTTTCCCTCATCCACCAGGCAGGTCACCTGGCTATAAAAGGAGATCAGGTTGGTCAGGCAGGATGTGCTTTTCCTATACCCATGCTAGCTGGGCCTGATCACTTGGTTGTTCTGTACATGCTGTGTAATGGTAGCCAAGATGATCTGTTCCATAAATGTGCTAAATGGGAAACCTGTTCCTGAAGTGAGCAAAGAATTGGCCATTTCCTTATTCCCCATCATCACCTAAAGTTTGCAGTTGTGTTTAGGCACAAACAGGGAAAAATTTATATCAGCAAGGTCAAATTTAAGGGCTTTCTGGAATCTAGCTGGTGTTCAGAGTTCATGAGAACATTGTGCTTGGCCTTCATAACTCCAAAATAATCTCAAGCCTGTCACAAAATATCAAGTTGAGTAAAATACTAGTGGAATTAGGAATGGATGTTTAGCCACCGATTCTCTTCTTGGTTCATATACACAAATCACAGGAAAGAACCAAGATTTTCTGCTAAAAAGAAACATTCTTAACAGAGAAGGTAATTCCTAGGATCTACCATGTGTCTTATGCAAGTCAGATGTTATTTTTTTATCATTCGGGTTTTTTCCCACATTTTTCTTGAGTGTTCCCAATGATCTGCTTATCTGGCAGCCATGCCCTCCTCAGGGTCACTGTGCTTTGACTGAGAGGGGGAAGAGAGACCTGAGATCACATTGCAGCACATTGATTTGGAGCAGGTGCAGCTTTGAGATGGTTTCTGCTATCTCAGCCACCTCCTATATTCCCGTCTGGACTGCAAACTTTATTTTTTCCTCCCCCTTTCCCCTCTTGTCAGGAATAATTTACTAAGCCTGTCCTTCATCTCTTTCCAAAGGTAAAGCTTGTGGAAGGAAAATAGCCAAGAGATGCCGAACCTTATCAGGGTTTACTTCCCTGCACTTAAGCTGTCAGCTGTCAGGGGTGGGATTTCCTGTTGGTTTCACTTAATTGTAAAAGAGAATTTTTTTGTGATTTATCTCATTGGTTCCCTTTTTTTTTTCTAGAAGGGACAACATTTCCCCCTTTTAAATGTACTGTTTTTTCTTCTTTATATCATATAATGGTTGTGGCAAGTAGAATGGTTATGTTGTGTGAAGTGTAACTCTCATGACAGAAGACCATGTACAGACAGTATGCTCAGTGAAGCTGGACAGCCCCCAGGACCACTGCCTATTTTCCCCACCATGGAGGACATGTGATTCAGGTGCATAAAACACAAATAAGGGTCTGCTTTTTTCTCATGACAAGATGCAAGCAGATCCCATTGCTTCTGTTGCCTTGGCTCAAGATCTGGGAAACAACAGTCATGGGGACATTTGATAGCAAACCCACTCTGCTTGCAGGAGTCTTGTAAGGGATTTGTTTGCTTCCTGGAGATTAAATCCACTGCACTTAGAAAAGCAGGTTCTTGTGTCACTTTCCATGTTAGACTGACATTTCCCAATGTGCACCCATTGTCACAGGGTAGTATCAGTACAGCCAGCACTCATCAGCAGCGTGCTGTGTGAGGGACTGAGTGACTGGTCAGCTCAAAAAGCCGGCTTGCCAGGGCTCCCTCACACACATCAAGTCAGTCTCTGTCTCCACTTGCAGCTGCCACTGCAGTGGCCTGAGATGGCAGCTCAGTGCTCGGAAAGAGCTGGCAAGGCTGCAGGGGAGACCAGTGGGACACGTGATGCCTGTCAATTGCTGGCCAAATCTTTAAAGACTTTTTTTTCCTGCCTTTTATCTGGTTTTATAAGCTACCTTGTTTAATGGTTTAATAGATCACTTGGGCAGTTTTGTTAGATGATTGTTTTAAATCCTTGGGTTTGCAATGTAACTCCCTAAAGGATTGCTGGAGCAGGGAGCTGTGAGACTGAGCCATACTTTGGAAGTGGTACATGGCAATGGCTGGGAGAGCCTACACCACCTAGAAGAAATGGTCCTCCTGCTCTTGTGCAGATGGGGCACAGGAACTTCCCATGGCACTTGTAAAGAAGTGTTGCAGGGATAATTCTGGACAGACTGCTCACAGTGCAAGAGACTAAAATGTCTGCAGCTGCATTGTTAAAAGTTACACAGGTAGTGAATTTACTTTTTCTATTTAGGGAACCAGCAGTAGTAAGCTCATCAGCCTAAAAAAAAAAAAAACTTAAAAAATTAAGAATTTTCTCAGTATAAGGATGGAAAAGCTCAAACTTCTTACCAGCACTATCGCGTAATGTCAGGGAGATTGTGCATGTTTATAAAGTACATTGCACTGGGAAATTTCAGGCTTTAATGTGGATGTCCTTTCTTTCCACCATGTGAGAAAAAGGTGGAAAAAAACCCAGCTGCTCAGTAAAATAAGACATGAGAGACCAGTGGGTTGCAATAATCCAAAGTGAGCTAAAAATCCATGACAGAGAAGGACAAGACAATTTGCACATGTTGCACAGAGAAACTAAATCCAAGCCCACACCTCTGCCTGTTGCTCAGGCTTCCACAGAAGATATGATCAGCTGTTAGATCTCCAGTAGCCTTCAAGGTATTTATGGAATGAGGAGCTGCTAAACACTAGCTGTAGGGTCTCCCTAGGAAGTTGCAGATTCTAGAATGCATAAGAGAAAATAGCTTCGTGGCAAAGAACAGAGTAGGCTACAGATCAAAACAAATGTTCTAGCCACCATCTTTTCCCATTCTGCAGCTGGATTTGTTGTGTAAATGGGCTGAACACACACCACTGCCACAATTTTAGCAGTAATCTTCAGGGTGCAGTCTCAGTAGGGATTTTCACTGTAGCAATGCAAGTTGTCCTGTACTGTTGCAAATTGGAAGGCAGTCTTTGCTGATCTGAGCAACTGGCTCAGATTTCCAGTAGGTGCTTCAGAAATGAAGTGTTGTAAATTAAATTACTAGTGTTTCATTCATGCCTTCAGTCTAGGGATTGTTGAAAGCAGGCCCTTTGAATTCTTACAATTAAAAAGTAAAGTTTGCTTCTGAAGCTATCATGTCTCCTATGCCCAACCTTCTTTCTTCATTAGCATTCAAAGCCTAGGAATACTATTCCCTGTTTGATTATATCTGTGGTGATCAGCTGAAAGGTAGCGCTGTTGTTGTTTAGGGATTCCAAGATGTGAAAAGCTGAGAAAATGCTTTATACCAATCAGCTAACTGCAGTGGCAGCAGAGCTGTGGCTGTGCAATAGTCCTGTTTCAGGGAAGGGCTTCAGTTAAGAAGGCAGCTTGTGGTTTATTTCATCTCAGGATCAAAGCATTTTTTTCTCTTTCTGACCACCATTTACTGAGTTTATACTGTTTTAAGGTCAAATACATGAAGTTCTCTTGACATGAGCAAGAATGATAGTTGTTGCTGGCATACAGGTGGGTCGTATGGCCAGCCTCATGTGTTGTCCTTTGCTTCTGTCTGTGTGGCAATGAAAACTGGAAGTTATTTTCCAAAAATGTTATCATCATGTTTCAGACCAGACACAGTTGTCTGACCACTGGTAAAGAAACCATTTGAAGCCCAAAGACAGTAAAAAAATTAATCACATCTAGCAAAATGTTATTATAAATATCCCTGTCACCCACCATGTTGGCTCAGCCACAGGACCTTCCTGCCCACCTCTGCACCTGTCCCACCAGCACTCTGCATGTACTGGCTGCTGTAAAGAGGACCACTAAGAGGATGAAGGCTCTGGAGACCCCTCAGGCCCTTTACTGTTGATGGGCTACAAGGTACCCACTTACTCATCAGTCTCCTCATGGTCCTGGAAAAGCACCAGTTAGGTGTTTTTTTTTCCCAAGTAGTTACAAAGAACTTATTAGGAGGACGTGGAGTCTCCTTGGAAACCTTAAGATGTAGCAGTACAGGCAAACTGGTTGAGGTATGGTTGGCTTTAAATCAACAGTCTTGAGTTTATGCTAGTTGAAGTATTTAAGAGAGAATACAAACCTTTTGATGATCATATCCATGATGTGCATTATTTTCCCTCTTCTTGTCTTAGGGCGTACTTGGCTCATTCTGTCCTGCATAAATAGAACAAATGTCCCACAGCTGGATATCAAATCTCATGGAAATGCTGTACATGAGGAGTATGAAACTGTGCCCTACCATGTGTTTTTTCTGAAGCAAGAAGGGTGACAGTTGCTAAATAGCTTTATATGAACGATTCTATTGCAAAATCTTGTGCTGTCCTTTGGATAGATAGTGCTGCACAAAGGAGGATCTGTCAAGACTAAAAGCAAGTATGGAAATTAACCAGTACAAATTGTTCATGCTCAAAGAATACATTTATGCTGTGTAAAAGGAAAACCAGTGGCCCTCATAGGACTGCACCAAATAGGGTAAGAAAGCTGGATTAAGCAGTTCTACTGTGTATAGACAGGTCATTGCTAATTACCTGTGATGGTAAAGATAAGGGAATTCTGCTTGGCTTGTTAACACACTGAAATAAGCTATGTGACTTCTGTCTGGTTTGGTTCTTCTAAAGTTTCATATACAATGGCTTTAGGGCTGGAGAGAATATTTCACATTGTATAATTCACTATAGATAAAACTGCTCATTGACTCTATAAAAGTGCTTCCTTGGGCAAAGTCTAAGAGAAAGGTCCAAGGTGCCTGTTTTTCTCTTGAGCCCTTTAGTGTGTTCTCAGTCATTATTTGGTCAAAGTATTTTGATTTTATTTTCCTGGTGTTTGGGATAATATCTTTTGTAAATCCAGGGATAACTAGGAGAAAAGCTGACTGTGTTAAGGGATTCTCAGCAGGAAAGTAAAGCTTAGCAAGGAAATTAGAAAAGGGTATGTATTAAGTTCTGCTGCAATGAAACAGCGCTTTTTAAATTTGAAGATACACATAGTAAGTGCTCTCAGAGCAAACTGGTAACAGCAGTTTGACTTAAGAGAAGACCCTAAGAGAGAGACTCACCCAATGTAACTTTATACATAGGATGTAGCCATCCACATCAGAGCTAGTCATGTAACTTCCCTTCATAGTCATCACAGACATGGGCTTCTTCAGGACATTAACATGTTGGCTTACTTAAGTGCATGTCTGAAGTGGAGATGAAATGTGTGCAAGTATCAGTTCCCCTCCATGAATAGAAAGGGATTGCTGAGTGATTGTTCAAGTATCTGTAGCTGGTAAAATGAAACCTAATCTATGAGACAATTTCTGGTGTTTATTTCTTCTTTCCAGGGTAGGCACTTTCTTATCATCTGGGGACTTCAGCGAGTTGCAATCTTTGCAGAATAATCCTGATGAGTGAATAATGTGTGCCAGCCTTTGGGGTGAGGGCTGTCTCTCTGTTTTGTGTTCATACAGCTCCAGGTACATCAGGGTCCTGTCCCAGGATGGACCTTGTGTACACTACCACAACACAGATAATCAATAACAGCAGACTTAATTAGAACTCTGATCAGTCTCTCTTCCTTTCAATTCTCTGTGTTTTAAGTTCCTGTGATGTTTAAATGAGGTTTGATAACAATTCTCTGTCTCTCATTCCCCCTATCCCACAGGAGCACATTTACAAGCTGATGAAGAGTGACAGCTACGCACGCTTTCTGCGTTCGAACGCTTACCAGGACTTACTGCTGGCAAAGAAGAAGGTATCTGTTGGAAAGGACATGCTTGCATCTCTTAGCACGTCTTGATTCTCGCCTGCTGCTTGCTGCTAGTGTGAAAGTGAAAATATTGTTTGCTTTTTTTTCCTTTAAGAAGGGAATGAGCACTTTATCTTCTTCACTGGGGGCATGGCATCCATGTGCACAGCCTCAGCATGAGTTTTGGGGAAAACATGGTGACCCGAGGTAAAAGTAGTATGGGAAGGTGTTTGTCTTGCACAGCTGTCTCCCAAATTCAGTGTAGGCAATATAAATTGTATTACCTCCTTCTCATGGAAAAGATGGTATGTGATTTGAGAAGCAGAACCCATCAATCTGTTCATTACTGGTGCAAAATTCACCTGTAAAGGTTTTTACCTCCCTAGTCTCACGTGATATTCCCTTTGGATGCCTTACCTATAGATCTCTCTGCAGCAATTCCCGTACTCCTTTTCCGTGCTTTTGTCTCCCCAATGATGCTACCTTTTCCTCAGAGACAGGAAATAATTGCAATGCATGTAGTAATCAAAAATTCCAGCCACAGTGTCTCACAGGAAATCTGGGTTTGAGCTCTTCTTAGCCTTTTTGGTATCTGCATGAGCTCTGCCAGCACCATGATTCTGTCAGGAGCCTCCAGATCAGGGTAGCAAAGGAATAGTTATGTAAGGTTACAACTCCTGTCCTCGAGTCCCCTCGTTCTAAGAGGTCTAGGAGATAAGCTACTGATTTCTGTGTTTGTGGCTGTGCTCAAATGCTTCCTGCAACTCCTGATTAATTCCCATAGCTCTATGTGTGTGTGTGTGTGCATGTGCACGCTATGTACATGTGTGTATGTCCCACTTGCATTTGGCTCCCAGGACTGCACATAAACTGATTCCTGACTCCTGCAGCCTGAGTGTGTGGTTTCCCATCACCATCTTCCCTGCTGTTTTTCTGCTGCATTCTCTGTGTGCTGCCAAATTACATTGCATCGGCACAATACAATGAAATCCCAGTGGTATTTTTGTCCTGATTGTCATTGTGTGGCCTAAAAGCATGCATATGGTGACAAAAGGAGACAAGCCCCTCTGTCTGCTGTGCCTGAGACTACTGGCAGGTGGATTAGCAAAAGGTAGTGGAGGGCAGCAGTCAACCTTCTGTTACAAAATGTCTGGTCTGAGACAACATAAACCAGTGCTGCTTACATTTAGAAGGGTTAGACCTGACTTAGTTCAGAGACTGGGTAATGAAGGGGGTGTGAGGCAAAGTCTTCTGATGGTACAAACCATAAAAGCCTCTGCCATCTTCCTACCCCCAGCAGCTTATGCCCCCCCTACCCCCCAGTCTCCATTGAAAACATGAGGGTACTTGTGCTTGAAAGCCAGGAGAGCTTTCTCCTCCCAGCCAAACCCATTCAAAACAAAGACTTATTTTTTGCAATCCTTGTTTGCTGTCAGATCAAGCCCTGGATGTGTCAGCATGACATCCTCATCCCCCTGCAAACTGCCTCAGGAGCAGGTTTTGGTGTCACATTAACGCAACCGTGAAAGTAAGAATCAAGTTTCTTTTAGAAAGAACTGTGGGTGCACAAGTAAACATATGAAGGCACAAAAAAGGCCAAAAAAAAGGCAGGAGTAAATCAGTGCAGATGTGCTGTTCAGCAGCTGCACATTATGCAGGAGGGGAGTTGGTGTTACTCCAGAGTCGGTAAAGTTCTTTGCAACCACATTACACTGTGTTGGGCAAGTGAATGTTTTGGAAACAGTAGGTACAGAGATTATGATAGAAAGAACATGACATTTCCGTACGCTGAACTACATGGTCCTATCTTTAGGATGTTTGGTGCAGCTTTGAAAGACAGCCTTTTGAAATTCCTCTAAATAGGTAGAAAGCAAGGGAATGAAAAGAGGAACTCAGTGACACATCAGAGCCAGCATGGATGGAGAATTTGGTTTAGAGCCTGCAAAAAAAGTCACGGATTTACTGATGTAAATAGAAATTCACTGCAGTTCTTTAAGTTGTGATGAGTACATCTCTCTGAGGCCTGTCTTTCCCCAGTGTCATTATCCTCACATGGCTTGTATACTACACTGATGTGACATAGCTTACTTTCATAACTGAAAATAAGTTTTGTCAGAAGCACAGCATGATGGACGGGGGGTAAAAAGAGTTGCCCGCACTAAGCAAATTAGCTACGGCTTCAGATTCCCACATTAATATTTTGTGGATAAGTTTGTGTCATTTGGGATCTTTTGCCTTCCAGCACTGGGTTATGGCACACTGAGAGGGCAGGCAAAAGGGAAAGGTGGACTGTGTGGCTAGAGCACAGAACTGGGAACCATAAAATCTGTATGCTTTCTGTGGTTACCCCACTTAATTTCATGTGTGAGCTTGGGGAAAAAAAAGTTCACCCTATATCCTCCTCTTTTTCAAAGGGCAATAATAATAGCGACCTGCTCAGCAGAGAGATGCCAAAGCTTGATTAGTGCTTCAAAACATACTTCACATTTCTGGTATTTGTCAAATACTGTAAGTTTGAAGAGTTACTTTCTTCCGCACCATACAATAACCACAGATGTGAGAGCTTTCCCTGCCTGCTCTGGGAGTACAGTAATGGAGAGAGAACTTCTGGGTTGGGATTGAGATACAATGACAGAATTATGAGGGGAACATATTGTTCACACCACTAACTGATGCAAGACAGCAGACATAGGCTGCGTACAGACCAGACATACATATTTTGTTAATCCGTTTTAGATGTTTTTTCTCTGTTCTTCCCAGTGTCATTATTGCGAGTAACCACAGTATTACTGGCCTGAATCCTGCAGATTCATGGTGCTCAGCAGGGAACATGAGGTTGGCCTCCAGCAAGGGTGTGATTAGAACCAGTGAGCTGCAGAGGGGAAAAACTGGGTACAGTGTTCTGCCTTGAACAGAAGGCCTCCTCCCTGCCAGGCTGGAGGAGAGATGAGAACACAGCCCTGTCCTCAGGAAGAAAGGCCACGTGCCCAGCCCAGCTGGAGCTCTGGGGCTCTATTCCCAACCCCCTCTCTGCAGCAGGTAGAAATCATGGATCTGCTGAAGGTGTCTGGCTCAGCAGTGAAGGGCTGGATGTGCTGAGATCCCCGAACAACTTGCTGCGTTTTATTTGTGCACCTATGCAACACGCCCTGCTGGTGCTAAGCAGAGTCAAGCACTGACCTGCTCCTGTTTCTGCTGATATGCACCTTGCTGCGGGGTACTTACAGCAGCTAATCACCACTGCATGGCCCTCCAGCCCTTCTCCACAGTAGCCAAAATGGTGGCTGGATGTCCTTAGACAGCAGTGATCCACCTGTCAGGACAAGTGCTGCGACAAACCTCCTCAGTCAAAGCAAGGAGGCATTGTGGCAGGGTGACTTGGCTGCAGAGCAGGGGTTTATTCCCTGGGGAAAGAGCATTGTAGATTAGCTAGTGCACGATGGAAAGGGATGTGAGTGCACAGGAACTTTTTTTGATGGTGAAGAAGCAGCCAGACACGTGCTCTGCTAGTTATTTGTGCAGGGGAGGGAGTGAAAGGAACAGAAAAGACCTCGAGGTACTTTCCATTACTCACTGTAAAGGTGAAACAATGACATTGGTTGGCATCTCTGCATTACTTAAGCGGCAGCTGAACTGTCACAGTGCTGGTGTTCATGTCAGCCTGGGATGGGGTGGCTTCCTACCACCCAGCCCTGCCCATAGGCAGGGAAGCATCCTGGAAAGACAGCCACAGCTGTCGTGCAGACAGGCTGTGAAGCCATGGGAGTGAGCCCTGGAGCACTGAGGGAAGAGCAGGTTGGTATTTTCTTGGTTTAGAGCATTGTTTTGTTCTCCAGCTGGTTCAGGGAATTGTGAATTCACCATGATCCTATTCAAATAAACACACAATATATGCAAAATACTCTGGCCACTTGGTAGCACTGTACATGCCCTTTGCTTTCTCACTTTGGACAGGTAGATGTGGCTGCCTGAGAAGCCCGGGATCTGCTCCTGGCCTTTTCTGAACCCAGGGTCAGGGATATTATTATCCTTTATTTTCATCTGATCCCATTCCCTCCAGAACACATTATTTTTCACCAAATTCAAAATAAACCCCACTTCAAACCCCAAAGCCATACCAAAAAAAAAGGATTCAATAGCCAACAAAATAAATCCATGGAGGGAGGGAGATAGAGAATTTTGTAGACCTTGTGTTCAGAAAACTGCGTTTCTGTATGTATTTCCCTAGCCCTTTTCAGATCCCTGGCAAAAAGTGTCAGCAAGGGAATACTTAGGAGATTCATGCCATGAGGAGCAGGCTCCATTTCCAGCACACACCTTTTGAAGCATTGCTTTTAACCACACCCCCTATTGCCAGCTGCTCTGTATTGCCCAGGAAGGTTTTTGTTGCAGATTATGCCCCCTTCTCAGTCCCATCAGGGCACACATGGCCAGTTTGATTCAGTGGCAGGACTTCTCTTGAATGTTATAAAGATGCTGAGCAATTTTCTCATAATTACTTTTAATAGTCAGTGTCAGCTGTTTTTCTTAAGCTTTCTTCTACTTAATTTCCATGCAAGCAGAATCTACACAAAGGAACTTAAAGTTTGGATGGCTGGGTAAATGATTAAGAAAAAAAAAAGGAAAATTCAGAGAAGCCAGTCAATAATTAGTGAATGGCATCTCTGTGGTGAGCTCTATTTTTCTGTTGCCTGCCTGGGCTGAGAGGTTTTCATCAGATGGTTGTTTCATATTTGATCCAAATGCATATGTCCTTTGCCATTAGCTGGTGGAGTCCATTGGTGTATTTACTGGCAAAGATTGCATCTTTTGCACCTGGGAGGACTGCATGACCTGGCATGCACATGTGTTTGTCTGCCCTTGTCCTTTTGCATACACAGTGTATGTTTGTGCAAAGGCTGCTGTGGCTGCTGCAGCAGGCAATGGCTCCAGGGTCCACACCCCAGGTCTGTTCCCAGGACTGGGATAGGTGTGATTCAGTCTTTCAATTATTTATTTCTTTTTTGCACTTTGTTATTTTTAAATTTCCTTCATCTGGTGTGCAAGGCAGCCTCTCCAGCTCAGCCCCGTGCTGCAGAGCTGTGGGCAGGCATTCCCTGCACGGCAGGCAGCCAGCCACACGGGCAGGCAGACAGGAAGAGCCAGCGAGCAGAGCAGCCAGCACCCACACCCACGGACATTCAAACTGCTCAAGCCAGCTCATCACTCTGCAGCCAGCCTGCCTCAGCTGCTTTTTATTTCACTAGAAAATGTCAGGCTTTGACTCAGAGCTGGATGTTACGGGGATGAGCTTTCCACTCATCCAGCTGGTCCCAGCCTGCCACCGCCATGCCAAATGTGCAAAGCACTGCAGACCGTGCTTTGCAAGGCACTTCTGTGAGCCACTGTCAGTGTTCTGTGTGCTGCTTCCCCACACGTCCTCAGCTGTGGTAGGCAGCAAACAGCCTTGTGTGGGAAGCTCTGCACCAGACAAGCTCTCAGCACCTCAACAAGGAGCTCATCGTCTTTGAAGACCACCATCCTGCCTTTCTGCTGGGTGGGAAGATGTATCACCTTGCTGGGAGAAAAAACAGATCTAAATTTTGACAGGGAGTGCAGGAGTGCAACGTGGCCTGTATAGCAGCTCACTCTCTTCTGACCCCAGTGCACACTAGAGCTCCACTTTAAAATGCAGCTGGGTCAGACACTGACTTTCCAGTCATACTGCAGACCCCAAGTGCCTTGCTCCCCTAAGGAGCCTTGCAGAACACTCAGTCTTTTGTTCAGATATTTCTTCTCCTCAAATTGTGTCTGTAACTTGGCTGCTGGTGGGTCTTACCACCCCTGCAGGAGACCTGCATAGAGGCCCAGTGCCCAGCTGGGCACTGCTCTCCTCAGTCCTGCTCCCTGGGACATGTCCAGCCAAAGTGGCAGGAATGCAGCTCCTCTCTGTCACCTCTGCTGTCTTGGGGTGTAGGGACACCACTGAGGCTACTTCCAAGAAGGAATCTGTGATGCTCTGAGCACTTGTATGACTCTAATACTCAGCCAAAGAGTGAGGCTGATGTTTCTTTTGCCTTTCCTCTCCTCTCACATCCAAAGAGAGGCAATTAACCCTTGGATTAGTGCATGATAAATACTCCTTTGGGAACCACTGGACTGGGTACATCACTGCCTTCCTGCCAGCCAGGAAGGCTCCTTTATTCCTTGGTACTTGCTTTGAGGCCTTGGCTCCATTCTCTGTCTGGGCTAAAATGATGTGCCTCTAGCTTTCACTTTTGATAGCACTTTGGGACATCAGAGCTGATTCTGTGGCTTCCTCAATTGGTTATAAGTGTGGAGGTTGCTTGTTTCTTTCTTCTGGATAAAAAATATTGTTTGTCTTAAAAGGGCCTTATGCTTTGGTCTCATATTTGGTGGTGCAGCAGGGATGATCTGTCCAATTTCTCCATGAGATGCTTAAGACTAACCTTATAGATATCAGAGAACAGTGAAAGCTGTGATAAACGTGCAGAAGAATCAAAAGGCTTTGCCTAGACTCAGCTACACAACTTCTCATCCAATTTATCTGGTATGGTTTTGGCTTCTTTATGTCTTCTCTATCGATTTTTGCATTGGTCCTTTGTTCTGGGGATTGTTACTGCAGCTGAATGTGTGGCAGATGGTATGTCAGGTAGGTGCCTCTCCAGTGCAGTGCTTGTTTCCAGTGCATTGTGATGCACCATCATTACTGTGGTTTTCCTTTACATGTAGCTCCTTATTCCCTTCATGGCAGTTTTACTTCCATCTTACCACCCCCATTTTGCTGGTTCACCACATTAAAATAAGTGTCTCTCCTGGAAATCTGCAGTGCTCACAGCTTCCTGACTGCAGTGAGCTTTCTTTTGTAGCATTGAGTTTCTTCTCTTCTCTATAACTATTTTTCTCTCTTAGATATTCCAGCAAACATGCCAATAAATTATTTAGTTCTTCCTTGTTAGTGGTGATTAGATCTCCCTTGTGCCAAATGAACGAAGCGCTGCAGTGAGAAACCTTCTCAGGGATATGTTAATGAAGCCATGATGCACACACTTGCTTTCTCAGTGCAATTGAATGTCTTCTTGCATATGAATAGTCCTGTACTCCAGGTACAAAAATATCAGTGCCCCGAACTTGTCTGTATCTTTCTGTTGTCTTGCAAAGACATGCATATGCTGTCTTGTGTTTTGACTTACTGGAAATACGCCTCTACTCTTTGGATAAATAGAATAGTATAGGTTTACTGGCAGTGAGTGCAGTGGTGGTTTTCTTCCCGTGCTGTGTCCACTCAGACATTGCTTTTTAATATTGCGAAAGCTACTGTGTTTTTTTCATCTCTCTACACAAGAAGATGGGAGCCTCTGATAGCTGTTTGGCAGATGTTAACCAGAATCAGGCGTCCCCACTTGAACAGTAACAGAAGGAAAATTCAGCGAACAAGAAATCAATACCAACAGCTGTAAGACACAGCAATGCACAGACATATATGGACCATTCAAAAAACTCACAGGGGAAAAGTGACATTCTCTGAGAGTACAAGTAGTGATGTCTCTCATTCTTTAAGGCGTTTTGATTTCTTATGTTTGCTGTTGCAAACATTGATTTCTGCTTTTTACATTTTTTAACAACTTTTTCTTCTTGCTGCTTCCTTATATTTTGCTGCTGTTTTAAAAGACTGCATTTAAGCTGAAGGGTTTTTTTCTGTATTTTTATCTCCCTTCTTCGTTCCCTGTTAAGCCAGAGAATGAGCAAGGTCGTAGAACTTCTCTAGAAAAGTTCACTCGCAGCGTGGTAAGTTCCTTTTCTTTTCCCTCCTCCCTTTCCTCAGAACTTCATTTTCAGCTGGGGGAAATGTGGATGCTTGACTTTTTATTTCATCCTTTATTTTTGCAGCAAGCATCTTTGCAGCTTCTCTCTTAATACTGTAGCTCATCTAACTAGTAGCTCTAAAGAAGGGGCTGGGGGTGGGGGGAGAAATGGCATAATGCTCATTCTAGCTTATCATCATTGCAAAACAAATTGATTTTTTTTGTCTAGAATTAAATACAAAGTTGCCTTTTTGCTGCATTCCCACTACAGTATTTGTTGTGGTTTTTCTTTGCACAATGAAGTAGAAGAGCATGGTTCTCATAGCTCCATTGCAACAGTATCTGTTTGGTTCTGTAGTGCATGGATAATGAAGCCCACATACATATCCACCCACAGCGCTGCAGCCGCTTCCTCCGTTGCGCCCATCTGTCAGCGCTCATGTAAATAGTGAGAGAAGTGCGATACCCTTTGCCTCATTCGTGATACCGATACCGGAAAAGGAGCCCAGTCACAGCAAGCAACATGACACTGTTAAATCTTTTAGACAAGGGGACAGCAGGACCTCAAGGGCAGCAGGCAGATGTCCTACCTCTTTGTCCTTCATTAGTCTCCAACCTCCAGTTGGTCTGTCCAGAGTTTGGGCAAGGCCTGCTTGCCCCACTTGCATTCAGGAATCTGTCTGTGCAGCAATTTTTCTACAGAGCAGGAGAAGCAGGAAGAGGGGGCAGGACCAGAGGCAGATACTGCAAGTGGAGTGGAGTAGCAGGGATGCTGGGCAGCACAGGTTGTGTTTTGAGCTGCATCAAAAACAGCATGACCAACAGGTTGTGAAAGGGGATTCTGCCCATCTACTCTGCTCTTGTGAGACTCTCACCTGGATCCACCTCTGGAGTCCCCAGGGCAGAAAAGACATCAACTGAATCCAGAGGAGGACCACAAAGTTGATTAGAGGAATAGAGTACCTCTTCTGCAAGGAAAGGTTGAGAAAATTAGGTTTGGTCAGTCTGAAAAGTGAAGAATTTGGGGTTATTTAATTGTGGTCATTCAGTACTTTAAAGGAACCTACAAGAAAGACGAGAAGGACTTTTTACAAGAGCACATTGTGACAGGACAAGGGCGAATGAATTCAAACTAAAACAGAGTAGGTTTAGATTGGATGTTAGGAAAAAATCTTTACTGTGAGGATGATGAGGCACTGGAACAGGCTACCCAGAGAACCTGCAGATGCTCCCTCCCAGGAGGTGTTCAAGGACAGGGTTAATGGAGCTCTGAGCAACCTAGTCTAATAAATGGTATCCCTGCCCGTGACAAGGGAGTTGGAACTACATCATATTTTGGTGGTTCCCACCCAAAGCATTCTATGAGTCATACTCTTGCAAGTGTGTATATATATTTGTATATTTATATGTATACTACATACACACTCATGGCATATAAATATAGCACCTTTGTACATCCTGAGAGAAACAGGA
This sequence comes from Agelaius phoeniceus, assembly GCF_051311805.1. Taxonomy (NCBI): domain Eukaryota; kingdom Metazoa; phylum Chordata; class Aves; order Passeriformes; family Icteridae; genus Agelaius; species Agelaius phoeniceus. The sequence goes on along the minus strand of NC_135270.1, from coordinate 28,842,265 downwards.
AGCTGTGCAGGTAAGTGTGAGCTGCTGTAGAGCAAATAAGCCGAGAGCAGTTCTTCCTGACACTGCTGTGCTACTGCACAAGCAAACCCAAATGTAACATACAAGGCTTTGTAGTACATCCACTGGCAGACTTCCTGGGGAATGTATTTATATAGCTAATGCATATGCACACATTTAAAATATGTTGATACAAAATATATCACTATGCCCATCTGCATATTTACTACTTTCTAAGAGTCTGCCAGGGAGAGGAGTAGGAAAGATTTTTTAATTTTTTTTTTAAACAAACTATGCAGAAATATTTACATCGAGTGGTAAATTCTGCTCCCAGATTTGCCAAGTATGTGGAAGAGTAACTCTCACTTTACTATACTGGCTGGGTTTATAGTTGCACAGCCAAGCATGGATTTTTCTCTTGCATTTGATTTGAAGAGTAACTTGACAAGCTAAGTTTGGGATGCTATGATTAGAATGTAAGTAGCTTTAAAGAAAATTGTAGTAGATTGGTTGGTACTTTAGTTCATTTTTATCTTACTGGCTAGCATGCTGTAAATAGTTTTTTTTCATTTCTCTTAATAAAGATATAAAATCTCATCTTCTGATGGCATGGTAGTTACCAGAACTAAGAAGAGTCTGAATTTTTTATACTTTTCATTATGGCAGTATGGCAGTTTTCTCATCAGATGAGAAAATAGTCACTATGTTGACATGTCATAATGTCCTCAGAGGACAGTATTACCAGTGAGAACTTTATGGCATACTCTGGGGACTGAATTAAGATGAAGTTAATTCTGTATGCTCTAGTTCTCCAATATGCAGTGCAGCTCCCTGACTGTGTAGGAGTGAGCAGTTCAACAGTCCATACTTCCAGAGCTCCACTGTGCTATGTGATTGCTCATTACAGGATCATATATTCAAGCTGGCCCTGCACAGGCATGACAAAGTTAAGTGTATGCTTAAGGTTTGGCTGGAACAGACCCCCAGTTTGTCTCTCTTCAAGGGAGGAGCACTGAGCCTATTTTGCAAGCAGATTAATATGAGATCACATTTCCAGTGATGGCTGTAAGAGAAATCTCAAAACTAGTAAGGGCTAAAAGTTTTGCCTTAAGGAGCCATAATTGAAGTGAAATTGTCACCCAAATTGACTAAACTATTAATTGCCTGTGGATCTGGGCCACCTCCAGACTGTGCTTCTCTGCCTGGCACTGGGGGGGCCAGTAGACCCCTAGGAAACTTTTCAGATTTGGCTATAGCATGTGATCCAGCATTTTGGGAAATCACAGAATCACAGTTGGAAGGGACCTCTGGAGATCACCTAGTCCAGTTCTCCTACTAAGGCAGGGTCACCTAGAGCAAGCTACACAGGCATGTGTCCAGGTGGCTTTGCACTGTCTCCAGAGGGAGACTCCATGGCCTCCTTGGGGAGCCTATTCCAATGCTCTGCTACCCTCAATGTAAAGAAGTTTATGGGACATAAGTCTATCAAGCCAATCTCTAACCCAGCCCTCTAAGTCCAAGGGGAAGTCTCCCTTTCTCCACCCTTCCTCTCTTACTTCCAAAGTCTGGGATTCCCAACTTCAGCACTAAAAACTGAGACATTCAGTAACCGGGCCTTCTCTGTGTCTTCTGTCACCGGGACATGCATCTGATTCAGCAGCAACCCCACATTTTCCCAAATTTTCCTTTTGCTGCTAATGTACTTTAGAAACCCTTCTTTTTGTCCTTCATATCCCTTGTCAGATTTAATTCTCCATAGGCTTTGGCCTTCTTTGTCACATCCCCACATACTCTGACTGTTCCTTCAGTCCTCCCACGCAGCCAGTTCCTTTTTCCACATCCCAGAATCTGTTTGAGATTTATTAGAAGCTCCCTGGTCATCCAAAGGGGTCTCCTGCCCCCTTGGCTTGGTTTCTTGCTCATGGCGATACCCTGGTCTTGAGCTTGGAAAATGTGATGCTTGAACATTGGCCAGTGCTCTTGGACACCCTTTCTTCTAGAGCCCTTCCTTTTACATCATTGTACTCAAATCTGGGGAACTTTGGGGAACACTGCAGGCATAGAGCCAGAGCAGGAGCATGGAGGTAGAGGTTCATGATCATTTCCTTGCTGAAAATACTGTACTTACAGTGTTGCTTTCCATATCAGAGAAAGCTGATTGTAGCCAGAAGACCAAACATGTCCAGCATCTTAGACAGGGAGTCTTCACCTGAGTGAAAAAAATCAGACGCTCTAAATTTGCCTTTTCTGGTTTCTTGGGTCTCACCATCTCTTGATTGACAAAGACAGGAAAAAATGCAATGCTTCAGAAAGAGAAACTGAAGAGAAACAGTAAAGTTTTGTGTTGACAAACTGCAAAGAGTATTGCAGGCTTTTTGTCTCTTACTTGAGTTAAGCCCCACCTGTGAAAAATCTTACAGGGCTCCCAGACTGGTCTCCTGCACTGGGTGGAAAGCTGTACACCTGGTTTTGGGTGCACAGACTTGGAGCAAGTGGAAGTTGTTTTACCCACAGGGCTCCTGCTTATTTCAGTCATAACTCAGGAGTCAGGGATTAGCTCCAGACCATTTGACATACTTTAGCAAGACACCATGAAGTTCTGCTAGGCAACCAGAGGCTCTCCACCTTCACATGGTTCAATGGGGAATAAGAAAGAACAGGGCTTTACATGATATTTTTTATACCAGTCTTCAACTCCTTCAAGACCCACTGTCTTGTCTTCCTTGGCTTGATACTTTTGGCCAACAGAAGGCATCTCATGACTAATGAATGCACCAAGTTTTTGCACCAAATCTTTCTGAAAGCCACATGCTATCTGGTCCACATTAAGCATGACACTAAGAGCAAGATTTTGACAGGGCAATTTTCCCTGTGGTGGTGGTTCACCTTTTACTTCCAGGTCCTTACAAAGTATCAGCTGACACCTTCGTGCAGTAGCCAAAAGGGGGTTTGGCCCACTGTGGTCAGATCCTTTTGTACCAAAGGGCATAGTTTGCAGTGCCTGTCTGGATTCCCCTTGGAGCAAGGGAACATCTGTCTGATCCAGCCCCCAACAAGCCAGGAACCCTCAGCCTCCTCAACTTACCTGACAGAAGTCTGAAGCTGTGATGTCCATGTGTTTCATGGCAGCTTTGTGGTCCCAGGACCAAACATGGTTTCAGTCATCTGGTGAGCATCAAAGGGCCACATCTGCATGGTGGAGCAGCGGAACACTACAGGGCACATGCTGCCCAGCACTGCTGGAGCAGAGGAGTGGCAGATGTCTTTTCTCCTCTCTTCAGGTCTTGAAGAGTCCTCACAAGTACATAGACAGCACAGTGGTAGGATAAACATCACAGTACCTGGCCCCTTTGGGCCTATGTCAGGTTCCCATGCTTTGGAATCTCAGGTATAAAGCTAGACTGGCACTTCATGCTCTCCAGGGTGCCCTGGGGAATGGTTGATATCCTGGAGCTGCAGAGCTGACAGAGCTTGGGAGCTTTTACTAATCCATCTCGTTTCAAAAAGGATGGCACTACACATGGTGGCAGGTTTATCTTATTACAATTTTCCTTTTGAATACAATGAGGACTGACATTATGAAAGCAGAGTTAGCCTGTCTTCTCTCCCAAGTGAAGATAAATGGCATCATAAAAATCAGACACCATGTATCATATATGTTATAAATAATATCTAGTATTGAGGTAATAACTTAATTTTAAAGACACACATACACACAAATCCATATATCTACATCTCTCTCTTCTGTCATATTTCATCATCTTACTAATTAAAAGGAGCCTGCTATACTATTTTTAGCCCTGCAGCCTCAGCCTAGCTGTTTAAACCACTGTAGTTTCCCATCTGCTTTAGAAATTATTTAATAATCAGATAGACAGAAGCTTAGTTCTCATAAGCTGAGATGATCCTTCAGGGCCAAGTGTAGAAGGAAAATATATTTTAATGAGTACATTTAGGGGAACTACTGCTGCTTTTGTCTCACAAAGGAAGCCACCAAGTCTCTGCCTAACTTGCGCTGGTAGCCATTTGCATTTAATAAAGGAGGAAATAGGAGGGGGCTCCTTTGTTGCATCTTAAGCACTATCTCTGAAAGCAGCAATGGGTACTTCAGCAATAACAGGGATTAAACCTATAGATACCAGCCTCAGCAGGTAACTTAGATAAGCCTGGGCCATCATACCCAAACTTGAATTCAACCTTTCCTAAAATGGCTATATTCCAGGGAAGGAATTTTCCCTGGAAGAAAACAGGTGTTAAAATTTCTGACTCAGTGTCCAGGTGGTGACTCAGTGCCAAGACCTCTGGATTTTATTCCCAACTGATATTTCTTTAAGAAAAAAGGCACACCCACATGAACCACTTTTTAGAGGATAAGACTTCTCAGTCTTTGTGCTTTAAAGGACAAGAGAGTGACCAGAGCAATGATCTATTCTTTAGGCAGAATTTTTACAAATTCTGGCTGAACTGACAGATGTGGGACGCTGTTATACATTATGTTCCTGGACTGGAAAAGGTCTTTACCTGAAGGAGGCAAAGAATCTCTTGTGTAAATTCAATGCAGTGTTGAAAGAAAATAAGGTAAAGGATGAGATGGTCTGTGTTTGAGCTGTGTGGGAAGTAGACTGTAGATTAAGGATGTAAGAATAAGGGTTTTTAAATGACCCTTTTCAAAGAATCCTGGACATTCTGGATGGAACGTTTTTTACAGCACATCAATGAAGATTGAAGATTGTCTCAGTTCCCAGGCACAGGTTAATAACTGCATCAACAGACTGGCCCAGCTTCATTAACCATAGCATAGGCAGAAGGAGAAGCTGGGAAGCAGGAGCTGCTGTCATCCTTGTGTTAGCAGCACCAGTCTAGTGCTTTTGTATTTTCACCCAGAAGCATTGTAGGCAAAGTCCCACATGACATCCTTAATGGCTGTGGAGCCAGTGCTCCACCTGGGTTTCTCATGCAAGGATAACTTTTCCAGAAACAAGAATGACTGGAGATCTTGTATTCAATGTATTTATCGTGCTCAGTGCCCAAGGTGCTTTTTGTCTGGAGCGTAAAATGCCCTCCTCCTCCTTGCAGTGATGCAAACTGACATTAGCATGGTAGCATTTCCTTTGCTTTAGTTTTCTGGTATCTTTTGGTAATTTTATATTGAACAATTCTTGTTTCAGGATGTAAATGCATCCCAGTTCAGTGCCCAGAGAAATCCACAGTTGCATATTTAATTTCAGTTCCATATGTATCTGTTCCCTTGCATTATACAGTTGTGAAAGTTTTAGTTTCTACCCTTATTGCCTGGCTGTCCCTTCCTTGATGTTCTCAGCTGTCTCCCAGCTCCATGTTGTGACTTCTGTTTTTCTCTGCTGCTGCTTCCCCATCTTCCTGACCCTGAGCTTAATCCCTTGGCCACTGCTATTCATGCTCTTTTTTATGTCTTCTTGGTTTGTGTACTGTTGGATCAGAGTCCCAGTCAGACTCAGTCCTATTCTTAATTCATGAGTGTGGTGTCACACATGTGAAATGTGTTGATAGAATCTTATCTTTCTCAGGTGAACTGTGTGATGTTTTGCACAGCTGTGTCACTGTGATGTATTATAAATAGTAACCATGAAAGTAGTGAAGAAGGTGTAAGGCTGGAGAAAGAATTGCTGCCCAATGTAATCTTTTTAACTAGTTCCTTGATAATCTCATAAAGCTGTCATATATTTACCACTTTCCCCACTTTTTCACTTCCCAGCTCTACCAGCTTGCATAAATAGATCACAGCATTTGAGAATATGGGAAGTATTCACAACCTCCAATAAAGACAAGAGTTTAAGCCATTATTGGTAGAGAATAGTGGTTGAAAAAGTGGAAAGTATAAAAAGATGATACACTGAGATGCTGGTGAAGTGGCTATCAGAGTAGATAGCAAGAAGGGAAGGGATACAGGAGTGTATTCCAAAGTTTTTTATATTTGTCATCAAGAAAAGACATCTGGGAAAAGGGTTATTTTATCTTTGGAAGGTATTTTACTTTAAAAGAAAATGTGCTTACTTGACTACTCCAATCATTACACTGGCTTGTGCTGAGAAAAGGAACTTGCATTACTGAGGTGGTGGGAAGCATCAGAATGTACCCAAAGCACAAAGGGGCTGCAGCCTGTGTTTGCAGCCTGCCCTGTGATTGTTCCCATGGTGTGACAGCCAGCCAGTGTGCACAGCTGGGGCTGCAGAGGGCTGCATGCATGTCCTGCACGGCGCATGCACTGACTCGCCGCTGCAGGCAGGGATGGACCACGCCTGCCCTGGGTATCGTCATGGTACCTTACCTGGTTTGGCCAGGGGTAAGGTGCATGTGTCACCTGTATGCTGCACAGTCTGCTCTAGATACAGGGCTTCCTTTAAGGGGTAAGTATTCATTGTTTCTAGTAAGTATTCTAGCTTCTAATCCTTCACTTCCTAAAAGCACTGCTGTGTCGTGCTGCTGGCACAGGATGGCAGCTTCCTTTTGCCCCTGCAAGGGCAAAGTGGGTGAGTGATCTTTGTGCATACCATTTGTGAAATTGCTTGGGGACCTTTCTAGATGAAAGGCACTATACAGAGTTCAAACACACCCACTAATTAATTTGCTGTATTTTATTTGAGCCACACACAAATCCTGGAAGACAAAAGCAGCTACCTTCTCGCTACAGACAGGTCTAGCTGCAGATACTAAACCATGACCTTAGCAAGGTGTTTGGGAGGGAGGGTGTGCTTAGCCCCTGCTGTGATTTTAGCCAAGTTTATTTTGATACTCCAGAGAGATTTGATATTTCAGTGGTGCATCCATTTTCCTCTGTACAAGACATTTACATATCTGGTTCCCAGTCATGCTGAAAACTGTCAGACAAGCTGAGTCCTTTGCACAGAATCACACCCTGCCCTAGAGGCAGACCAGCAACATTCAGTTAGGGCATTTCTGAGGTGGCTTGAAAAACCAGTCTGCTACACCACTGTATACTGGCTGCAATGATCCATCTGCTTCTCTGTCTTCCTGGGTTTGTGTCAAAGGGAGGAAAACATGCTTTATCTGCAGTCCACAGGCAGCTTCAACCAATGCCAAAACTGGTTCACTGTCAGCTATAAGAAGCCCAGACTGTACCACAAAAAAAGAGGATCATGTGGTGCTGGTGGGATGGTAGCGGAGGGCTGCAGCTATTATGAAGCTGTGCTAGGAGTGGGTGAATACAGAGATCCTGGTTTGTGCCATATGCAGTGGTGTACTGGTTTTTCTCCAAGCAAAGTGCAATGCCTCATTTAGGAAGCATAAGAAATCCTCACAACTTAAAATGGGAATAGATGATACTGGTTTTAATTGGACTGAAGCTCTGAACTGTTCCCATAAGAGATATGAGCTACAAGAGCAAAAAAGCAATATCATATGTGGGAATGTAACCCATGGTGGTCAAGTTTCACTGTGATGGGCAGGAATGGCAAGAAGCTCAGGTAACTTGTCAGTCAAGCCTTAGAAGAGGAGTGGAGCCCACTCTGCAGGAATTTGGGAGTAACTCATGAGACTGTAGTGGCAGGAACAGGTGAGCATTCCACATGCTGGGAGCATCTGGCTCCACCTTACCCTCTACAGCCACTTTGCAGCTCCTGTTTTCAGTTTGTGTCAGTGTGTAATTGGTGGTATTTTCCACCACATTTTGTGTGTTAATTTATGTTACTTATGTTCATAGTTTGTATGTCTGTGTTTATTTTGTGTTGAACTAAGTTATTTTCCAATATTATGTTTTTAATTCCGTTTCTTATTTAACTTCATTAATTTATGTTATGCTTATCTTATGTTGACAATGTATATCTTAATGAAAAAATCTAATAAAAGGATTATTTTTTAAATGGCACAAAAATAAAGCTTCCCCAAGCTCTGTATTGTAATATAACATTGAAAACCAAACAGTGCTGGCAGTGCTAAGGCCATCACAATCTCTTCAGAAGTAGAATTTGGTTGCAGGATGTTTTTTGCCCACTGCCAAATTTCTTGCAGTACGTTAGCTAACAGATAGGAAAACTGAGCATTGCCTGATGTGAAAAAAACTGAGCATTGATGATGTGAAAAAGATTCGAACCAATGGAAGGAGAATTATCTCACCTCCACTGGAGATGCAGACCAGCCCCAGTTCTCTGCAAAGGGGGATGGGGCAACAGTGCTCCCCATGAGATGACTTCTCTTCCAGGAAGGTGATGCTTCTGGCTGGAGCAGATTGGGCAGCAGGCTGGGAAAAGGAGAGCCCTGAACACAAATGAGGGGTAGAAAGCAAGAAGTGGGGGCAGCTGTAACAAACAAAGCCCCAAGCTGGTAGGTGAAAATTGTGGAGGTGAGCAGTCAGCTTGGTCTGTACTGACATGGCAGAGAGGAGCCTGTGCTGCCATCTCTCCTCTCTCCCCCTGCTGCAGCCACAAAGCTCATTATGGGATAAATCCTGCCTAGTGTTCAGGTAAGTTGTTGACAACATGCATGGGAGCTCAGGCTTGTGCATGCTGGGGTGGGGAATGTCTGCATGCTGAGTTGCACTGTGCTGGGCAGAGCATACCAACATTGTGTGAAGCCATGGGCACTGGACAGAACTAAACTTTCAATTTAAAAATATTTTTTAAATATTCTCCCAACTGTGCAAAGTGCTAGTTTTGGCCGATAAAAGCAAGGAGCAAGATGGAAACTCTGCTGCCTCATACAGTAGGTTTGAAAGGAGTGCTGTCCCTTTTTTGCATCAAATTCCAGACACCCTCTTTTTCCTTCTTACTTGGCTTCTTGGCTATGTTAAATTGCTGAATTTTGCTTCATTAAAATAATTGCTGATTGCACTTTACACTTTAACTTAGCAGCTGCTCAGCAAAGGCTCAGCCACTGAAGATGGTAACTATCTCCTGTCACCTGCAGGTTAATCTTTATTTCAGTGGGCCTCAGTGAGCTCTGATGGTCCACAAGTGCTGAGATCCAATCCTCTGCTGGACATGCAGCCAAGGAGTTAGGATGGCCACATACTTGGAAGTCATATTCTAGGGGACATTTTCATTAGGTTTATTAAGAATTCTCTGATTTTTTTTCCTTAGGATACTCCAGATCCACATTTTACACTGTCTTTAAGAAATGGCTCCTGTCATGGGGGTGTTCAAGGGCAAAAAAAAACAAAACAAAAATCCAAACCAGATTCATTCAGCAGTGCAGAGAGAACTGGACATTACCAAGGATGACATGACACGCAGTGAAGCTCCATGTCATCCTTGCCTGTAAGCTGTGGAACAGCTCAATTGCTTGCAGGACATGAGAGAGAAGGAAGCCTTCCTGCATCCAAGACAACACACAACATATGCTGTACAACATATGCCCTACTGCTTGTGCTGTGCTGTTTCAGTGACAACAGTCTGGGCTTTTAATTGTTGTAACCCTAATTAGTAATGACAAATATTTTGGGACTGGAGGACTTGGGATTTCTTTATAGACTTTAGACCCCATGTAAAAAGTTCACTCCTTACATCCACTCTAATCTTGCCTTAAGTTATTCAGCATATACATGTGGCACAGTAAAAGAAGCACTGAAGTGTGCTGAGCTTGAGATAGTACACTTTCCAAATCCCCTGCCAGCCTGGCTTAGATGAAATTTCTCCTGGAAATACAGCAGTTGTTGTTGACATTCTCTTACAGTGGGGAAAGGAGAGGCAGAGACAGCCGCTGGTTTCATGCTAAACAAAGATGCATGGAAGGAAAACATAATTTATTTTAGTTGAACCTTTTTAAAGAAATTAGGTGTTGCTTGTGCCAAATTTTCACATCATAATAATCAGAAACATCCTTGCTCTATCAGATATATCCCCCAGAGAATTCCACCCATTCCATGTGGTAGGTGAGACCCAACATGCTCTCCCGGACCTGAACTTTTTTGGCATGTGTTGTACCTGGTTAAGAACTATTTCAGCCACCTCCAGCTTTCTCAGAGCAGCCTTTCACCTGACTGACTCAGGCCCTCACACTATGCAGCCTCAGGGAAGGGTTGTGGGATCACAAAGAATACAGGGGTGCATCCCACCTCTGCTGTCTCAAGGTGGACACAGATCACCCTCTCAGTCACACAGACGCCTTTTTTCTGGACACTAAGCAATGACACTAAAGCATGCTGTCACCATCCTGGACTCTTTGGCCATGGACACCCTCTTGGCAAGGAGGGGCAGGCAGGTTTGGATGGATTGGCTGGGGGTCCTGGGGAGAGTGCTGGCTGCCTGCGGGGTGAGATGCTGCCCTATTCCAAAGAACCCATTGTGTGTGCTGCACTTACGTTTTTCTCAGTCAGCTGATGCAAACTTTTGTGTCTCTTGAAGGGCTTTGTGCCTTAGAAGCCCTGCAGGGCTAAACCTGACAGAGATACCATGGGCCAGCCTCTCAAGTGGTGGAAATCAGCAGCACTTCTGTAGAAACAACTGAGTCATGTTGATTTATATCAGCAGGTAGATTGCAGATCCCATCCAGCTTTTCCACATGTTATACACTGTTTTACTCCCTTCTTGTTCATTTTAGTAATAGGAAAGAGATACCAGTTTTCCTAATGAATTGCAATTTTTTCCTGATCCTCTTTTATTTTAATGAGGAGGTCTAAGATGGGAGAATCCTAACCCAAACACCTGCATCCCACCCAAGCCCAGCCTGCACATATCTGTATCACTCAGACTCATGCTGTGAGGCTGACACTTAGCCCTGCATTGGGTTGAAACAAAATCCCCTACATCAGTATGCCTCTAGTTGGGGGCTGAACATTACAGCACTTTTGCTTGTAGTCAAAAATGTCACAGCATTAATCCCTTTATGCAATTTCAGGGATTCTTTTGCCATCTGTCCTAACACAGAGGCGAACGCAACAGCCGAGCAGACAACATTGCTGCCTGCTTCTTGCTGTCTTAAAACAGAGCTTCTTGCACCCATCTGTTTGCATGTCCCTGCCCATGAGGCCGTTCCCTGGCACAGTTATCCTCCCAGACAGACGGGCTTTTGCACGGGGGACTCATCCCAGCCTGCAGGCGGGAAGTTTGCTGCAGTTCCCAGGGTAACGCCTTTCCCATGAGACGGGGGAGCTGCAGATGGAGGCCACTGCTTTTCCCCACAATGAGACGCAGTTTCCACTGGGAAACCCAAGAGCAAAGTTTCGCTCTGCACAAATCATGGCCATTGGCTCCGTTTCCAGCCCACCACCTTCTCCAGGGCAGCCATCCCCTCTCCTCAGCCTGGCCCACCACCGGTGTTTCTCCTTCCTGCTTTGAGCACAGCAATGTTGAAATGGGGGATGAGGAACAGTGTTTGCTCCTCAGCCCTGCTGGAACCTGACGCAGGGAGCTGGCATAGCCCCAAGCCACCTGCCTGTGAGAAGATAACAAGAGGAGCTGCCTGTCGCAGATTAGTTAGAGTCTGACTGAATAGGCATTATATAAACCAAGGATTATTTGTTTGGTTTTTTTTCCTGAAGAAGTACCCAAATATTAGTGGAAACTAACTTTTTTTTTTCCCTAAACTCAGCCATGTTATTCTTCCAGGAATTAACATCCAAATCTTTACCTTCTTCTTCCTATAAACAGGATTCAGGGACTGATAATTCCTTAGCACTCTCTCTCTGGTATTCCTCAAGAGCCACAAAATGACAGCCCTGGTCTTAGCACCCCCAAGCCATGTTGCTCTGCAGAAGACTTGGCCACCCCTGGGGTAGCACTGGGCCTAGCTGTACAAGAGTGCATTTAAAAATAGTGATAATCAAAAAATTGATTTATACTGCAAAAAACAAAACCAAAAAAAACCCCTGCATATCTTGAATGGTGTGTCTGCAGAGCTCTGGGATGCAGCTGGCCATTTCCATGCTGAGCTCTGTGTGTGAGGCACAGAGCAATGGCTGTGGGCCTCTCCTGCCAGGCAGGACAGTCAGCACAATGACAGTGTTTCCCTCAGCCAGCTGCTGGTATACAGAACACAGATTAGGCCGTGTGTGCTCATGCAGCTGAACAAATTATTTGGTGAAAGTCACACGTCTCAGTAATGAAATGCCACTTCTATAGGGAACAGCTACATCCTCCTTGAACAGCCCTACATGGGAAGAGATTAAAAATCAAAGGGAGGTGGGAAGTGTCTGTCTTTTCCTAGAGTGTTAACTTGTTTAAAAATATTTATTTCCAATAGCCTGCTAATTTTTACATTTCAGAATTTTTTCTACATTTTATGCTTACTTATTTTCACTGAATAATCCATTTCTCTTGCTCTTTTTGTGGCTCTTTCTTTGAAACAGCAATCAGTAAGACTTCCTATTGCAAAGGAAATCTTGGCTAAATATAGTAATGAAGAGGAGGTTGTTTAAGAGCTGCTAGGTATTCTACAGCTCTCTGGTATTCCCTGAATGTTTCTTTCAAGCCAGTCTTATTTTTTCCTTTAAGAAAACCATAATTTTTAAAGAGGAAAGTTCACCAAAGAAATACAGCAACTGGTGCAATATACCTGAGATAGTTTTTCACTGTTGTATCAGCAATTGCAAAGCCATCAGTGTTCCCTATGTGGATATACCCTGTCTGCAAATGGAGAACACTGGCTGCAGGTCTGTAAGCAGGTGCTGCATGGTGTAAGTTAGGGCAGGAGTTCAGATGTGCAGGTGATCTTCCTTCTTCCTAGTCCTTGGTCCTGCCAGTGGGAAAGCTCATGTGGATGACAGTAGGGCCTGTGCAGGGCTGTCACAGCCACACTCTTGCATTGGTGGCTTGGAAGAGGGCACAGGGACAGCAGGGAGGCCAAGCAGGAGAGAACAGACACCAACCCATGAGGCAAGTGACCAAGGAGTGTGCCAAGGTGAGTGACAGCAGCACAGGAACAGGCTAAACTGTTTCTGAAATTACTTTTTTCCTAGACCTGCTTGTGGTGAATGCTGTGCAGCTGATACGGAATCACAGACTGTGGGAGGGACATCCCAGTTTTCACAGCAGCCTTGGCTGTGCATCCCTCCCTAAGAGCTCTACCCCTGTGCTGGGTAGAGCTCTGCACCAGCAGGACAGCACGAGTAGCAGTGAGTGTAGGACAGGGCTTTGCTTTTACCAGTTCCCATGAAACTGGAGAAAGGAAGTATCTTCACGAGACCCAGGGCACATCCTTGAGTGATAGCCACTGGACATCAGGAGTTTTGCCACATTAGGCACAACTCCTCCTTTCCAAACCACTTTCCTGGAGCAGAACTGCAGGCGTATGAAATTCTAGAGGCAGGCTCACCCCACCTGCCTCCCTTGTCACAAGAGCCTTGTGCCCCACTCTGGGGGAAGGCCCTTGCCCCTCACTCCCAGAGAAACCATTCCAAGACATCACTTACACCTCTGGATCTCTTCTGTCTGTTTGTCCCTCCCTCCAGGGAAAGTCTCTGGCAAGCAAGCGCCTCACGGGCCTGATGCAGTCCTCCTGACAGCTCCGGCCGACCGCCCCGCGGGAGAGACAGCTGAGACCACTGCCGGGGACAGGGAGAGCAAGTCCCTGCTGGGGAGACAGCCTGAGCAACTGGAAGCAGAGAGCCACACACCAGTGGAGCACCTCTCTTCACAGTTTACACCAACACTTCCCTGTCTGCACAGCTCCTTAAGGACCCTGAGCTCTGTGCAGGTACTTTGTCTCCAGCTGAGGTTTGGAGAACACTTCACCATACACAGGAGGTCAACAAGGCGAGGGCTTGCTGTCTCATTATTTAAGGAAACAGACCCAACCACAGCTTGGAGAAAGAAGAGCTGAGAGAGATCAGTGTTTTTCCACATCTCTTTCCTCCCTGGCACAAACATGACTGTAATAAGATGGCACCACAATCTCACTTACTCCCTTTCATGTGGCCGTCTGGATCCAATAAAATATCTGGATATTTTAGCTGGAAGCTGCTTCTCCTTCTCACAAAATCCCAAAAGCATTTCACCTGCAGATTCACTGACTTTAACTTGGTTTTTCTTTCCTATGTTTCTCCTCCTTTAAAACAATGGGGGAAAAAAAAAGAAAGGCATTAAGTTCATCAGTCGTTGTCCTTCCAAAAGCATGTAGCATGTCCAGAGATGATACCAGATCCTCAGCTGAAGTGAGGAAAGCAGGAGTGGTTTTCATCACCTGAGGATCTTCCCCCTTGAGTCAGACTGATCCTGGTGCAAATTCTCTGACGTCGGCGGAATCGTTCTGCATGTGCGCGTAGTGTAAATGTGATCAGACTCTGCCTGATGCTCAAAAAGTCATGTTTGAGATGTGCAATGCACACACAAGCACACACACACCCACACACCCACCCACACACACACACACACACTCACACAGTATTTAAAGTGAGTTGGTTTATATTTTATTTAATTTTCTATTTATTTAAGATTTTGCATACCTAATCAATGATGGATGTTCAAACTTTTCTTCAAGCAAACCAAACAGGACTCCAGCTCTCCAATCGGAGAGGGCCAAAATCCATTCACTTGTGTCCAGGGAAAGGCAACTCTGATGTGGGCAGTGAGGAGGGAATTGATGGTGTGAATGGGCAAAGTGCCAAGTGACACTCCCTAAACAGCAGCATTCCCAGCTGTGATATCATGCTCAGATAACTGACCCTGCTGAGAAGCAGCATTCTGAGAGTGAAATTGTACCATTGGAGGAAATGAGCTTCCACTAAAACTCCTCTGACCTGCAGCTCATGAATGCAACAGCAAAACACGGCTCAGTGGCTTGTTTCAAGCTGTTGGAAGTATGGCGGTTAGGATGAGGACAGGACTGAAGTGACTTTATTATGAAATCCATTTATACTAGCAGCAGATAGGAAAATGGCCTGCATTCACATACAGTATACTATCTATATATAAAAAGAATTTCAAGACTCAGCTGACTCACAAAATCTCCTATATTTTGTAAGCAGTTCAGATCTGAAGCATACATGAAACTAGACATTTCTTGGTCTTCTTCACTCATGCCAAGGCAAATTGGCTTTTTGTACAGGTGGTAGAAACTGCTATATGGCTACAAGTCTGCATTCTTACCTAAGCAAAACCATCTAGCTAAGTAGACAGCTGGCTATTGACAACATTCACTTCTGAGGCAAGTATTATTCTAATATCTAAGGCCTATGTATGCACAAAAACATGCCAGCATAGTTTCTGTCAGAAAAAGAACCTTCCTCTTTGCCCATGACAGTTCTCATTCTGATATCTCTTTTCTTTCCTGCAGAAAAGTCCTAATATCAATTATACCTAAGGTCCATTCACCTGCATGAATGTACAGTAGATGACTGAGTATGATCTTTGTTCTTTACACATGCCTATACCCTAAACAGTCTGCTGTCTGACCTTCAGACCAAATTCATCCTACATATACATGACACACAAGCAAGTTCCAGGACTGCAGAACCATGAGTGTCCCTGACATCCTTGTGGTCTCCTGCCTCTGAAGAGAACATTTGTCACCCTCAAAATTGTCACTTAGCTGTCCTTGCAGGACCTATTTGTCCTCTGTTGCCCACCCAGCCAAAGAGTCCCCTTGGGAAATAGCAGGTCTTTGTTTAATAGGTTCACATGTCCGTTCATGCATATGCATATATGCCCCCTTGGTCATCCCTAGGAAAATGCAGAGGTTGTCTCTTCTCAGAGCCTTGTAGATGGTGTTTTTATCTCTGTCAAACCCTCCAGTGCCATGCATCACTGGAGCTCTGTAAACCAACAGCTGCTCGCACTCCAAGCGACTCTGCTGCCAGTGCTGCCCAGCCACAAGGCATTTCCCATGGGAGGTCTGTCTCGTGAACCCTCCAGCTGGTCTGCAGAGCATTCCTGAGCAACATATACACATAAAACATGAAACTGGTGTGTAGCAAGGAGCAGGGATAGTGAAGTGGTAGATGTGGGTCTCTGCTTTGCAGTGAGTTCCCATCACTGGAGAGGTCATCTCCTGGGGCAAGGATGGGGTAGCTCCACAGAGGTACTCCTCAGGACCTGCAGCATGGGGACACATGTGGGCAGGACTGGAGAGTGCTGGTGGGCAATGGGACAGGTGGAATTTGGGTTATGGTCTGTGCAGGCAGCAGAAATGCCAGACTTTAACCTGAAGATTAGCTGCTGCCCTGTGAGCCACACACTCTGCTTTGTCTTTCAGCTTTATTCCTGCAGGACGGTCATGTTGGCTGCTGCAGTATTTTGCCTGTGGGGAATATTCTGTGTTTGAACAGTTGAGCACATAGAGGGAATTCTTACAGACATGGAGAGTATGCATATGGGCGTGCATCAGGGGGCCTGGATGCTGAACAGCTTGCCATTTAAATGCACACTCGTGCAAACTAATCTGCTCAGCAATGGCTAGCTGAGCAGACAGAGCTGCATATCCTCTGGAGGGAAGAAAGCTCTGCTCCTTGTTTCCTGACTAAATTTCTCCAAAACAAACATGAGAGTAGACAAGGCCTCCTCCTGGGAATACATATTAACTGTTCTTCACATGTCTTTTACTTCACATATGGTGATATTAACATGTAACTACTTCCACATGAACCACATCTTTGAATTATTGCTTTTTAATGACCTTGCTTATTCCAAGTGATGCTACTTTTGTACACCTAATGGTATCCCATTGAGCATTGCAAGCAGTAATCTGCTGCTTTCTAAGTGTCCAGTGTCTTCCAACTACCTCATCATGCTGAAGATGAGTTAGGAAATCAGCTTTCCACCTCTGTTTATGTTCTAAATGGTATCAATTCAAGGAAGGACAGTCTGGAAAGCTTCTACAATGTCCAAGCTGTGCAAGTTAGCTACAAAACTACCCATACTTACAGGACTATGGCTGTGAAATATGGCTGTGCACTGTTATTTGGATAATACAGTATCCAGAGCACGCATGGCTATTGTGGCAAAACAGCAGCAGGACAAGCACTAGGAAAGGTTCGACAAGCCAGTGCAGACGGCGTTAGGCTGAAGCAAATGGATTAATGTACTCTCAGTATAACTCAGCACTAAGATCCCATAGAGTACTGTAATAAAATGGTAGCAGGGCAGCCATAAAAAGTGGCAGTAAACTGACATAATAATACCAGAATAAATGTAGCAATAAGGTAACACAGGCCACTGCAGTAAAGTAGCATTTTGATAATGCAGCAATAAGACACAACAGGATGCTGCAGTAAATTAGTATGGGGAACAAGGCAGTAATAACAGTGTGGACAAACAGTGGTACATTTGTACCAGGTACTGCAGCAATAAAGATAACACAAGATGTCCTAGTAATAAGTTACTACAGTAACAACAACATGATGCACTGTAAAGTTATATCAGGATGCTTCCATGCTGCAGTCAAATCCTACAAGAGGTGGTAGTGAGACAATGATGACAAAACATACCCCATTTCCAAATGCAGAATGTGAATCAATTTTCTGCACCATAACCCAGATTCTGGAATGATCTCAGCAATACCAATCCTCTCATTCCTGCTTTCAAGGAAGCTGAGGCAAGAGTGTTCCCTCACCTAGACAATTATTTTGGTCTGAAAATACAAAATTGACTCATTGTCTCTTCAGCCAAATTGTCACAGACTGTGGTGAAGTTCTTTGTTTAGTCCTACTCAGGTGAAACCCTGGTGGTTTTGGTAAGTCCTTTGCCTTTGAAAGGATTTGGCTCTCTCATCTTCTGGCATGGGTGATGCTTTTAGCCTAAAATTATTTCTGGTTTGGGTGGGAGAAGGGGAACCCAGGTACAGAACATTTGACTGTACCAGTCTGTTTCCTAAAATGCACAAATAAATGGAGCATCCTGGAAAAGTCAAAGCAACAAGGACCAAATCTGTTCTGTCTGTCATGCACTCATGCACACAAAAATAATCCTCCTGGAACCAGTGCAAGCTTTGGGTGCATCCATGGGCAGGACTTGGCCTAACCCTGTTCTCAGTGTCCGCAGCAGAGTGACAGAAGCAGTGTCTCTGTGTCTCTGTCTCCTTTCCTGTTTTTCCTTTTTTTTTTTTTTTTAAATCTAGCCTCACCCTCTCTATGGAATTGTCTTAGAAAAAAATCCATTTGCCATAACACAATATGCAGTATTGTGGCAAGGAATAGGTCTGTCCAAGGAATTTGCTGTCTTTTTACTCTTCAGCAGAGGGGTAAAGCATTCTGAAAAATAACCGGCAACCACTGTTATACTCAATAATCACCAGGAATAAGGGTTTAGTCAGAGCATCTACATCAACAAGAAGACTTGAGTGGAGTGTGTGTGCCAGATAACAAGATGGTCTCCTGGGAAAAGGATGTAAATAGGGCAAAACTGCAGAGTATTAACTCGCAAGAGCAGCTCACAGCTTCACAAGTCTCAACGGATACAAATTTTCTGCTACATCTTTCTGACCCTTTGCACCACAACTTTGTTATCCCTTTGTGTGGCTGCTTCTGTCTCAAGGGGACTGCTCAGTTCAAGTTTGGAGCAGTCCTCTGATACACCTTGGCTTGGCTCTTGCCTTAAACTCCTTAGCTTGCTTTTATTGTGGTTTAATGATTAAGCAGGATTATTAAAGTAGAGCTCACAGTAGGGTAAGATAGGCTAGGTTATCATGATTACGTTGTTTAAACTGTGAGCAATTTTGAGCTTCTCAACACTGTTTATAACCTGAGACGGGGAACAAGCAACGTGGCTGCTCAGCAGAACAGTGAGCTGGTGAACAATACACTATCTTCATGCCCACACATACTTTGAACTTACTGCTGAGGAGAAATGCTTTGTAGTGAGAAAAGTAATCTCACAGCAGGGGAGAGTCAGACCTGATCAACTTTTTCATGTGATACAGATTTTGCTTTGCCAGCCCCTAGTGTCTGCAAAGCTTGCAGCTAAGAGCCAGCAACCTCCTAATCCTGCTGCTAAGCTTTGGAAACAAGCTTTTCAAAGGCTGTCTTTACACAGCAATGCTATTACTTGAAGGCTTTTAATGTGAATTTATGGCTATTGCCACAAGTGTCAGTGTAGTTGCCCTCTGTATTTGCAATAGGAATTTGTGGATTCACCCCACACAGAGGGTGGATGTCAGTGGGCAGAATTTAGGGATGCACTTGCCTTCCTGTCTGGGGACCCAGAAGATATGCCGAAACATCTCATCTGGCAGAGGACAGCTCTCCTGTGGGCAATGGACATTGCTATCTGTCAGCAGAGATACTAAATGGAGCTTCTCTCTCTCATCTTTGCGGACTTGAACCATGCCATCCTTACATAAATAGTAGGTGACTGCTAGCCCTGAGCAGCACCTTTTATAGGTGGACTAGGAAGTGGAGTAGTGTGGACTGGGATTTCTAGAGTGGTTGTTTCCTTTTGGATCCTCAACAATATTTCTCATGTCCATCCATGTGCAGGTTATTCCTGCATGATGCAAAGGTTCACAGCCCAGAACTGTGGACGTCTGGTTCTTGCCATGGTTCTACATGAGGCTCATGCCACGTGGATTAAGGCACACCAGATTAAAAAAAAAAATCAAATTATGCTTTACACAACGCATCACTTCTCCAAAAAGCATCTGGGATTCTGGAATTTGCTCTTCGGGGATCATCTGGGGCCAAAGGAGACACTGTGGGATTTTCCTCTACAAGGGAAAAATTCTTCAGGGTCTGCTGCCCCTGTAGTGGGACTGGAGGCAGCCAGAGCTGCTTCTCCGCAAGGCCACGTCCCGTTGCCAGCAGAGGGCAAGGCCCGGGGAGGGTGGAGGGGCCCGGAGCAGTGGCGGTGGGTGGAGGGCGCTCCGGAGGGCACGTGGGGACACGGGCACCGTCCCGCAGGGCGGGCCCCGCACTGGAGGGGCAGCGGGCCCGGGGCTGCACGGCGCTGCCGCCGAGTGTTTCTGACCAGGCACAGGCACGGAGCCGCTCGGGACTCGGGCAGGGCCCGCAGCCAGCTGGCAGGGCCGGGCCGGGCCGGGCCGGGCCGGGCCGGGCCGCAGCTGCGCCCGCCGCGGGGAGGGCCCGCGCCGGCCCCGGCGCTGCGGGAGCGCGGCCCGGCTGCTCCGCCCGCGGGCCTGAACCCTTCTCGAGGAAGCTGATCGTATCCAGCCGCGTGGACAATGCCCAGCCGCAGCTAACACCGCAAACAAAGGCTGCACGCCCAGCTTGGAAGCTCGGTCCTATGCGAGGGACTGCAAAACGCACCTGGTTTGCTGCAGCGGGTGTCCATGCTGCTCAGTGACCCTCATCCTGCACCCTCTGGCACCAGCACCCGAGGCATGGCTCTGCTCCCCCCAAAAAAGCCAGAAAGCCGCCCATCAGCAAGCTCAGTGCGCTCTTGCAGAGGAGGACAAGACCTGTGGTTCTCAGGCTTTGAAGGTCCCAAAGACGAGCAGTGTTAGCAACCCAAGCCCTCCTCACCAGCAAGGACACCTGCAGAGCCAGGAGGTGTGACTGCCTGTCACCCTGCTCGAGGGTTGTGCTGCTTTCCCGACCTGCCTGTGATCCCCCACGGGGGAGCTCAGAGCTGCTGGGCTTACATCCTTCAGAGCATCTCTGTTTTCTGTGTGCCATTTGTCTCTTCAGGATGTGTAACATTTGCTGGTTTTGCAGGAAGGGACCAGTACAGGCCAGGGAAATTGTTACCTTCCTCAACTAGACCCCATGCTTAGTGCACACAGAGTCCATCATTAATATCTTGGGACTCAGAGAGTTGCAGTGTGCAATCCCTTGCCTTGCTTGACAGGCTTATTTGCTTTGTGTGTTTGCCTTCAAGCCATCCTGCAGCTCTGCTCATCAGAGCATCCGTGCTCCTCCACCCATCATGCTGCCAGCACACCACGTCACCATTGCCGTGGATCTTCCCCACATCCCCTTGCTTCAGCATCTGCAGTTCTCAGCTGCCTTTCCTTAACTCTTGCTTTCCCTGACCTCCTCTTAGAGAGGCTGGTCTGTACAGCTCATGAAGGGATTGCCAAACTAACATCTCACAAAAGCTGGCTGAAGAATCAGTTTATTCACTAAAAGAAACACTCCTCAAGGGCCGCCATGTGCAAGGCTACTGAGCTCTGAAATTGCTGAAGTGAGGTGAGGGGGATGCATGTGTGGTTTGGACTCACCCCTCTTTGAATCTCAACCCCACACTGCAACTGGGGCTGAGTTGAAATGGCACATCCTGAGCTCAGGCAGTGGCAACACCTTGGCAAAAGCAAGTTTGTAGCATTTGCCTGCGTACTGTGTTCAAGACTGCCTGGCTGTGTTGCCACCTCTGGGATATTTTCTTTATGTTTGTCTGTCAGTGCAGCTGCATATTTGTTTATACAGACAGTAGCGGGAAGGCCTCAAACCCTTCCCTCAGCTGACAGAAGTCTGATGCCATGTCAGATCCTCCATGCTGGAGCACAGACACATTTGGGGCATGGTCTGGACAAATCAAGCTAGGGCTTTTCACAGTCTGAAGAAAGTTTGTCTTGCCAGTTTCTTCAGCCGGCCCTGTACATATACTCCCACCTCCAACACATGGAAAAGAAAAATCTTTCTGTGCTTAGTGTGATAGATCATCCACTGTGGGCCACCTGCAAGCCCTATCTTTTAACTAAACTTCTGAGTTTCTGCATGTCATGCATTTTGGATAGGTAATACCCTACCCAAAAATGCCTGTCCTCCTGTGATGACCTGCCTCTGGATACAGAGATACTCTGCCATGATGCTGAACTCCTTTCATGGACCCTGCCTTCCCCTCTGCAAAACTGCCCTCACAGTGAGCTGGGCAGAGCTTATCTACCTTCTGCCATTTCTTAACTAGAAACTTGTCAGAGCTTTGTGAAAAGCAGCACAGCAAACCACAGATTTCTAAAATATGGAAGCACTGTTGAGAGCAGTGCTAGGAAAATAGGAAATTAAATTCACAGTGTGGGTTTTCTCTTTCCCACCTGGGTATTATTGACCTGATGAATATGGTGGCAATTCTGCATCACTCTAACAGTGGTTTGGGGGTGACCTTTCTTCTCATCTGCCAGGGCTTTGAGCTCTCTAATGGTTCACAGGAAAGATGTGCCTGGCTGTAGGTAGAGGGATCTGGATCAGCATCCTTTCCTTGGCTCCCTGCCTGTCAGGGCATCACTGGAGCCCACTCTCATGGGACTTGGCCTTCTCTCCCTGACTCTCTCTTCTGGGAACAGCAAGCAGTTCCCAGAAACAGTCAAGTCACTGTGTTAAGGTGATCCCACCCTCACTGTCTCTTTGTTTCTGGGGAGTCTTAAGCAAATCAGGTTGCAGAATATACACAGAACACCAGAGTCTCTATGTCAAATGAAAGGACAGTCCAAATGGAGAGAGAAGGCAAGAGAGAAAGCTCTGTGTTTGCATTCATCTCTGTCATGATGGATTCCCCCTTCCTGGAAGCAGCCTTGGCATAAATAAAGCCAGTAAAGGCTTTTATGCAAGAACTCCCTTCACTACCAATAGTCCTGGAGTCATAGATAATAAAAGACCTGGCAGCTCATCTTGCACTGCTCCCTTTCATCAGCAGGATTTTCCCTACTGAATATTCACTGAGGTTGCTTTATCTAGCACACCTCTGAAATCTCCATGGATGGGACCTTAGCAGATGCCCTCAGGAAAACATTTTTCCATACTTGAAACATTTACTGCAAGAAAAAAAAGAAGTCTGATATACAACATAAAATGTCATCTCTTGAGTAAGTTTAAAAACAGGGAGAGCCATCTGTAGGCCACAAATAGCAAAGGTGTTTAGCACAATAGATTTTTTTTCCTTCAGTATTTCCCTTAATGTATTTTTTGCATAGTCTTGAAAAAAATCTTGCACTTTTCATCAACATCCATTCCTCATCATGAGAAGTGTAGATATTTGTGGATTATCATGTCTCATTTCAGCCTTTTCCCCACTTCAGACTGTCATGGCTGAGGCTTTTCTTATATGCCAGTTTCTCAAAGACTGCTATCGATTTTCCTGCCATTGTCTTTCTTTAAAAGATCACTCAGGAAAAACATAGTAATGTGAAGACAGAAGGGCTGTGTTTGTCCATGCAGCACAATTACCCAGTGGTTTGTGTAAGTGGGGTATCACCCTGGCTTTGTGCTCTTTGTGGAAAACTGCATATAGTGTCACACATGTTGTGCTGTAACATATTTGTTAAATCTATTTATTGCACATCTTTGACCACTTTACCTACCTTCATCCCACACTGCCATCTGTTCTGTGGCTAACACCCCCCATCTACTCTCCTGAGTACCTGTGGAGGGCTGCCAGGAAAATGGTTCCTCCTTTTCTTGCCAAATTTGGAATTTCAGTTGCAAATTTACCCTAGCAAGAGTGCCAAGGGAAGACAGAGTCAATGCCAAACCCACCCTAGCTTTCCTGTTGGGCACATTTTCAATTCTGTCACAGTAGCTGAAAAGTGGAGCTGACTCCTATCAGAAAGGGGTCATGCCCAATACTGCAAGAGGGGTCAGCAGTTGTGCCCAGTCCCAGATGGGAATATCATCAAAGGCTTTAAAAATGTAAAGTCTGTAGTATCTGAAAAGAATTCTATTATTGACATACATGGCATTCTCAAAACCCTGCACAATTGTCTTCACAGCAACTAGTGCACCTGGCTGCAGAGTGAAGGTCTTTTTGAAAACAGTTCCAATAAAACATGTTAAAGCCATCTACATCACTCCTGGAATCATTTTTCCACAGAAAGTATACAGTATACAGGGATTATACAGTATATTATACAGTATACACAGGGATTTTTTTGTATGCATGTAATACAACCATCCTACAACCTCCCATGTTAAGAGAAATCTTTATATAACACTGCTGTGTGAAATATTGACCATCATACTTGGTCAATACATATATATGCAGACAAGCAGATATTCCCAAAATCAGTGGAAATATCTGCATGGACTTCCCATGCACGAGTTCCCCATAAAATAAGACAAATGTGGTTTTTTCCTGTACTGTGCCCTGCAGGAGTTCTGGCACAGAGATACCTGTGTTCCCCTTGGCGCTGCACAAGCACTGCAGCCAGGCAGACATTGCTGAGATTCCCAGCCTGCTCCTGGTGACTCATCCCAGCCCAGCAGTTGTGTGGGGGTGCACTTGAAATTATCCTATTTACTCATTCTCCTGGAAGACCACAGGAGCGCCCACTGCACTCTGCTGGCAATAGATACAGCAGAGGGAGCAGAGTTTGACTTGGTACAGCAGACTTCACCTCAGCAGGGCAGAAATAGGAGATGCACTTTGGCTGATGGAAGATCCCCATGGGAGAGGAGGTTGAGAAAGCGGTCCCAGTGAGTCAGTCCCCTTCCCACTTTGTCCCCATCCTAGGAAGCAAGAACAGAGCTGATGAGCTGGTGGCTCAGAAAGACCTTTGCTCTTCCTGGCCTGCTGCCTTCTCACTATTTCAGCTCCCTTGAGGCTGCTGAGCTCCTTCTTGTGTAAAGCTTGGCCATCACGTCCTGCCTCTCCAGCATGCTTAGATAACAGGATGGAATACAGGATCATTTCCCCAAGATACCCCTTCCATCAGGGATGCAATTCGTGATTGTCACAGAGGGGGATACCATCATCCATAGCGGGCTCATTACTGCTAACAACAGTGATGATGGGGGACTTGAAATTGCAGTCAGAGCACAAGAGCACAAAGTGTTAACCTCAAACATGCTGGAGGCAGCCTGTCCCTGCCTCAGTCACATCCTGAGAGTTCACATACCAAATGACCTCCCCCTAGTCAGGTGGGGACCATGCACCAATTCCACAATTTTACAGGGGACTTCAAAGCACGGTGCAGAGTCTGTGTGGGCCCAGTGGAGGTGTGAATTTGCTCCCATCAGGAAGCATTTTTCTATCCCCTTGGCTACACTGTAAATTTAAAAGCAAACACAAATTGCAACTGGCTGTTTTCAACATCACATGCCAAAGAACTGTCACGGGCTGTGATACCACACAGAAGTAGTGCCCAATATTAGAGATGGAAAATTAATTTCTATTAGCCTATGAGCCTGTCATTCCTGGGCAAAGGTGTTTTTGACAAACTCTATTTCTTTTGGTGTTAACAAATTACCCACAAGTACATTGCAGTATCTCCAAGATTCATTCACTATTAGAATATAATTGCCAAATATTTACTTGCCAGAGAGTTATTCCTAGGGAAATTGTTAATCTGCAGCTCATTCACAGAGTTTGCTACCAACATTGGATAGTTGAAGTGCAAGGAACTGTGTTTAGTTTTTCTTGGACATTCAAGTCACCTGGTACTGTCTCTGCCACTTTAGAATATGGATACAACTGTTACAGTGGGGTTTGCCAAATCTTTCTCTGATATTTAATTCTACGTTCCAGAAACATTCTTCTAAGCCAAGCTCTAATTCAAAATATTTCTGGAAAGAAGAGGGGTGTGAACACAGTCCAACCTAAACCATTGTTTATGCATTTGCTGAAAAACTGTAGTCAGTGTCAATCTCTGTTCTCCAGATGTAGGTGATATATGGGCCTGTATCCAGCTGCAGGGTAGGTGCCTACAGTATTTATGCAAAATAAAAATCAGCAAAGCCTGTATTTCAGCCTTGCCATCCAGTTGTTTTTTCATTTGGACAGATGATTGTATCTTAAGGCTACTAGAAATAGCCAATCCATAATTAAAAGGCTGCTGGGTTTAATGTACAGGCCTACCAATCACTTTAAAGGTTTAGAATAAATCAAACTGCATTTTCTTGCCACTGGCTAGCACTTCATTTCTTTGAGAGTTGGCACCACTCCAACACTCAATTTTTAGCTGGAAAAGAGAAATTGCTGGCCCCTTGGACTTCATGGAAGAGGTGGTTCATTATTTAAAAAAAAAAAAAAAAAAAAAAAACAACACAAAAAACCCCCATCCAGTCTGTTAAAAATGAGTAAAATATCAGGGATTTCAGTAATTTGTCTTGTCTTATTCCATCCATCCTCTACTCAAATTTAGAATAGGCACTTAGAAGGAAAAGGACCTCTTCTCTCACCATCCTGAGCAAAAGCATGCTTTCCTTAAAGTTTCTTTGGAGTTAATTCCACATGTGTGCTGTTTGTGTGCCTAAGAGCTATTTCATAGCAATGTGCACCCTGCTCCTGTTTTACAGGAACAGCCAAAACTACCAGACTTTGGGTATCCAATCAATTCTTGCTCCCATTTGTTAAAGCAGTCATTAAAGGGATGCAAGATACAGTTTTAATTAGCCTTGTGCTTGACATTGTGATCAAGTTAAGTTTCAAATAAAAGGCTGAGACCCATGAGCCTTCTCTGGCAGAGCTTCTTCTGGCTGACCTAGACCTGCTTGGTTCCCAAAAGGACTTGGCAAATCCTTTTGTTAGTGCAGTCCTGCAACCCTACCCTACTTACCTGTGGTGTAGCTGGGAACCTAAGCTCCCCTGCAGAGGAGCATATGCCTTTCTCCCCTCTGTAGTTAGGAATAGATATGTTTTTGTCTTGATCTCTAAAATATATATGCTTGTAAATCAGGAGAGCTTTTACAGAGACTCCAGCAGAATGCCACCAGAAAGACTACCTGGCTGTTGGATAGTGGAGCTAACTTACTTGTAAAAGTGGAGGATGCAAACAATAGAGCTGAGGGCACAGCCTCACTGACTGGAAAAATGAGGGAAGCAGTATGCCCAGAGTGATCAGTTACCCAAAACTGAAAGTATATAAGCAGATTGCTGTGAGTTAACAGTAAACAAAGAATGGTGTAGAATCTCCTTAGCACTGGAGGCAACATTTCTTCTGGAAGCTTCCCTTACCCTGGACATATTGAAGGACTTCCTGCAATTGCCTGTTGCAGGGAGAATATGAGTGGAAGTGTTTCTACAGAGTGTGCACATGGCCTCTATAGGCTCTTTCATGAGCCTTCACAGCAAGGCACCTGCTTTCTTCTTCCTAGAAGGGGAGTCAACCCTGGCCTCTCCTGGTTTTTAATGTATCGACCATTAGGCTAAACTAAAGTGGCAAATCCCCCTCTCCATACTAGTGAAGGTGTCACCTAATTTTGCATGACTAGTCCCCCACCTGGAGGTAGTGCCACTCTCCCTGGCTCCTGGTTTTCCTTGAGCTTCATTAGTGAGGTAATATCTAGCCCACAGAGGTATCCAGAAAACACCTGTGCCTTTGCAGGGCTTCCACAATGTTGCCATCTGCACAGCCCTTGATGCCAGCAAGGCAGAGGGAGTGACTCTCAGGTTAGCTCGCTAGCGATGGCACATGTAGTGACAAGGACTGAGTGTCTGCATATGCCAAAACACTGCAAACTCTTATTTGGGTTTTCAACCCATATTACATTGTCAGGCAACATGATTTCAAATAGGTTTTAACTAGAAGTTTGTGATTTATTGGTTGCAATGCAACCAACTCATTTCCTTACAGCCTCTGTGAAGGCAGCAGGCACTGAGCTGTCCAAGTTTCCCTACAAGAAGTAATATTTAATATTATTAAAACATCCATATTTTAAAAATTTCATTATTAAATGTTTTTTTTTCTGGTGTATGCAAATAAGTATGTTGGTTCACAGGGTGTGAAATTATTATTCACCCCAGAAGGAGGCCATGATTGGATGCTGTACAGCTGGACAGTGTGTTTAGGTACCACCTGAGTACAGCCTCCATGAATAGTGGCCTTCTTTCCTGTGCATGCAGCAATTGGCTGGTGGCAGAGGCAGCATTGGTACAAGAATGTACTCTGCAGCAACAGGCCAACAGCCTGGATTAGTCAGATATATGCAATCATAATTTTATTTAGGAGTCTGTGTCCTGGAATATAGCAAACACCTAAAATGAAGATTGTGATTGTGGACACTTTTGTAAATCAGAGTTTCAACTGTGCTGGAGGTGATGAAGCAATACTTGTTTCACCTGAGCATCCTGGAGGAGGTTGTGAGAGCTGATCTGTAGATGCTGTTTGGGTGCCTATGCTACCTGAACCACCCAAGAGATACTGGCCTCTCCAAGTCTTGTCCTGGTACACTCTCTCTTCCCTGTGGAAGCATTTCAAACAAGAAGCTGATTATTATTTCCGAGGCTATCCTTAGAGTGATTAATGTGTTTATTCTTTTAGAGGAATAAACTTAGCCCTGTTGGAGGTTGACACAGATTTAGGGAGTTCCTCTGAATAAGTGGCACAGGTTTCCAAGGAGGTGCAGCCATCAATTAAATCCTAAATAAAAGTTCTGTCAGTGGCACTGCTTATGCAAAAAACCTGTGCCAGATCTCACCACCTTTCACACACATCCCCCCCTTTCAAATCACAAACACAAGCTGGCAAATCATGTGAGAAGCTGTGCAGGAAAAAAAATGACATTCAGGTGGTGGTCCAGATGGTCCAATTTTGAGGAAGACATATAAGTGCATAACTGAACCCTGCATGCTCTGAGGCATGAAGGGCAGCCCACTGCTGCCAGCACAGGGGACCAGCAGAGCAGCAGCCATGCATGAGGCATTGGGGAAGGCCCAGACAAGAGGTTCAGCAGGAAACTTCACTGCAAAAACATCTGATTTATATTTTCTTATTCCTCTAGTTTTCCTCATGTCTGAGGAGGCACTTTGACTTGTTCACATCTTTCTCCAGCTGCAGCTGCAAAACAGCCCATAGATGGGGGTCAACATTAATGTTCCTGCAGCCTCACAGCAGCCAGGCAGGGTATCAGCCTGAAATCTGCATGTACCCCAAATGCTTTATCCTTCCTTTCCCTCCTCTTCCTCAAGCATACTGCATCCACATTCCTACCAAAATGGAGCATGGACTTCTGAGTGGGTCAGTGAGAAGC
Source organism: Agelaius phoeniceus (assembly GCF_051311805.1). NCBI lineage: Eukaryota > Metazoa > Chordata > Aves > Passeriformes > Icteridae > Agelaius > Agelaius phoeniceus. The sequence continues at coordinate 28,813,548 of NC_135270.1, read as the reverse complement.
AAAACATGTCTTTGGAGTTTCACATCCAAGCAGAAAGACAGCTAAATGAGTGGTGGACATCGTACCAAACCAGAAGCCACAATTTCTGCAAAACCCTTGGACATTCACTGGGCCTTCTCCCATCCAGTTGCTCTTGCAAATAAACAACACATGTCTGAGTGAGAAAATAACAATACTTAGATTTTTGTAAGAGAAAAGGTGGGAATCTGCTCATTGATATTTTCTTCTAGATTTATACATGTATCTGTTTTGCTCCATTATTAATTGTTTTTTGAGTAAAATTACAGCAAAAATAGGAAAATCTCAGCAAATGCAGTGGCAGAAGCCAGTGCTCCAGGACTCAGCCTCCTGCAGCTCTGATCATAACCCAATAACTTTTCTCCACTTGCAGAAGTTAATTTCTGGTCTGAAGCTTTGTCGTGCCTCCTTACACGCCCTGTCACGTCTGAGTGGCTAACAGCAAGGTCTAGGAATAAAAGGCATTCAAGAACAATTTTGCTTTTTTAAGTGCAGCCACTCTTTCACCCATCTGCCTCTGTTGGAACAAGAGACATCATCCAGTAGGATGGACAAAGCACTTCCCTCCTAAGTAGGAGAAGGAAGTTCAGTCAAGATAGAAATGGTTCATCACTAGGAAGTAGCAAAATCTTGAAATTCCACATCTCAGACTACTTTAAAAATGTACTTTAAAAAAACAAAACCCATTATCATTTAACTAAGGTGTTTATTATTGTCAGCAAGTTCCTGGCAAGAAAAATCAGTTGCTCCTCTTCTGGTTGCCACCATGGCTTGTTCAATCTATGATCCTTGCTGAGTTTGGTTAACTCGTTTCATAGTCACTCAGGAATGAGCAAGGATATGGAAAAATGTAGCATGTAATGGAAACTGTGACCTGTCACCTCATGTGGGCTGGTGCCAAGGAGGCTGCTAATTATAGCCTGACATGTAAATACTCCTGGAAGATGATTGTACTTATTTGGACTAGTGCAATATTAATTAAATACTTTGATTATTTCTGAGAAAGACTTTGGGAAGGAGGGGGAGGTGTTATCAAGGGAATTAACCTTTTAATTGTTGGGAATGAAGTTGTCTTTCTCAGAAACTGCAGCAGAAGAGCATCTGAATTTTCCTCCCTCTTTCCTCTGTCCTCTTGTCTTTGACCTACTCTTTTGAGAGCTCCCATCAGTTTTCTGCTTGCTTTTGGTCTCCTCTGGCTCTGTGCCCATGCCAGTTCCTCAAGATCATAACTCACTTGCCTCCTCAAGCAGGGAGAAACCTAAATGGCAGGGATAATGAAGAACTTCTGGCAGGGAACCAGGGTGGCTCTTGTCTGAGCCAGGGCCCTGGCTTTCCAGCCTTCTACACTCACAAAATTTCCAACTCAGAAATGGCCAGCTTCCAGCTCCTACATGGGTTCCTTTGGGTTCCCCATGCAAGTACCAACACAAAATCCTGGCTCAAGCTGCCTTGAAATGGGAGAGGGAAGGGGAAGCTGGTGCAACCCAGAGGAGTTGGAACCACCTCAGAAAAAAAAAAAATGCTGAAAACTTCAGTGGGTCCAGGAACATCAGGACAAGATGCCACTGCCTGTCTGACTCATCCCTAGGAGCAAACAAACAGCAGTGGCAGAGCACAGCAGAGGCAATGACAAGACCAGGAGGTGAGATGGGGCCAAGGAAAGTACTCCTGGCTTTTTACTTCATGCAAGACACAAAGCTAAGCACAGGCTCAGCTGCAGGCTGTCCAGGACTGATGAATGTTCACAGGGGGCCTGGGTTTGCAGGGAGCCCAGGGCTGCCTTACAGGCAAGTCTGCTCAGGTGGAGGCAGGCTGCAGTCAGCACTGCCCTGGGTGCTGGGCAGAGCAGACAGCTCAGCCCTGAGCTTGGCTTTCCAGCAAGCCTTGGGCCACATTTCAAATAAGCTTCTTGTTACCTTCTGAACAGCTCAACAGGAGGTGTTGAGCTGTTGAGTCCAGCAGTATCTTTCAGTGACCTTGAGGACAGTGTTTTCCAGCAAGTCCTGCATTTCAAGTGTGCCAAAGCTTTGTGTTGAATGACTCCTCTGTTACACTGTGTGGCCTTGGGACAGTCACATGTTTGTGCATTCAGCACAATCTGAACCTGCTATTCCTGTGCCACTCTTGAAGTACCACAGTATCCTTCAGTTTCTTTCTCCACTGAATGCCTGGGCAGTGCTCCCTGCTTTGCACATGCCCAGCACCAGAAAAGCCAGCAGCATGGAGGAGCCAAAATCTTGCACTTCCCAGGGATTTTGTGCCTGAATGAGGTCCTGCTCATTTACACATGGCTGAACAGGCAACTGGCACTGTTCTGACATTACCAAACCAAACTCTTCTGGTTGTCATCAACATACTTGAGTGGGAGTACTGAGGGGAAGGTGAACCTGTGCCTCTGCAGAGAGCATTGCAGCTCTGCTATACCCAGGAAACAATCCTGCTCTCCTGTTCATCTTTTCATTACAGTTTGTAGGATTGGAGAATTCAGTTCCTTGTATGGAGCAGGCAAGTAAGAGACAGTTGTGGGTTAGAGCTGCCAGTGATGCCACTAATGCACTCTCAAGGACTCTCCACAGCTGCACAGCATAATCTTCAAGATGAGGGGAAAGGACAAGTGTTATTTCTGCCCCAGGAAGGCAGAAGACATTAAATCAACATACTGAGAGCTGATGAGAAACAATAGAGGCAGGACAGCACAAAGAAATATGAGACCTGGATGCTGTCAGCCTGAGAGGCACAGGGACACGCATGCTGATTTCTCCTTTCTCTGCAGTCCTAAGGCTCACCACCATTGACTCTGTAAAAGCAGTGCAGCTGGGAAAGGATGATGCTGTGCCACTGCCTGCTATACCCCTGTGAGAGGTGGGGTGCCAAGTTCCCCTGCTGGGACAGGATTTTCAGGCTAGGGGACACCCTGGCTGAGGGATGGCTGCAGACTTCTTTCCCCTCACCCCCACAGGAAGCACAAGCCCTGGAGACTGTTGCTGAGGGGGACACATTTCCATGGAGGCAGCAGAAGCTGTCTCTCTGTATTGCAGCTTTGCTAGTAACCAAGGCAGAGGGCATAGAACTGCTCCCTCTCATTGTGTTGAAAAGCTCAGATCGTGCTCCAGACAGTTTCCTTGGGGCATATTCCCTGGACAGCAGTGCCTTCATCAACACCCCCTTGAAAATACTGAAGATGTGCAGGTTCTTCATGGTCTGTATGTGTGTGAGAGGAAGACAAAGCATGAGAAAGCACAGTTACAGGCCAAAGACAAAAGCCCAGACTCAGAAGGAGGTGAAGAAACACCAGGCATAAGCTTGGAGATGCTGTGCTAATCCTAAATGTCTCAAATGGAGACATGGAGGGGAAGAAAGGTTTTGGTGGTTTTTTTTTCCCCACATAGTCCTTTTCAGGGAAGAGCAGACTGAGTTTAATGGCTGGACTTGAAGTTAAGGGGTTACAGCCTCCCATGGAGGCAAATAAAAACACAAATTGATGAAAGCTGCCATTTTTTACCAATAACTTCTTTGTTCAGGGGCACTAGCCACTTCATGCTGATTGTCTCACTGCATAATCACCATTGGCAGCTTCCCTTGCCCTCTCCTAAAGATCCTCTGCATGGATTTCTTTCTTTGCAAATGCATTTCCAGGGACAGTAAGGAAGTTGTAGCATAAATTAAACAAGATGTCTGGAGACTCTGAATCAAAAATAATGTAGAGGAATCTCTGGGTGAGAAAGGAAGAAAGAGGTAAGCTAAATGCAGTGTCTGCCTGCTGGCTTCTCCCTTGCCACGCTCACACCAATTAAGCATAGCAGCACAGACAGGGTGGCCAAGGGAGCACCTTTGTGCACAGATGCTAATTTGTTCACAGGCCTCAGCACTTAATTAATGAAAATGCTCTTTTACACATTCCCAAAACCAAAGAAGGAATATTTGGAGGCACAGAGAGTGGAAAGGGTCCACGCATATCTGGATCAAAGGCAAGCTGGATTTAAGGAAGATTTGTACTGCTCATCTGGCACTTGCCATCAGGATCACCAGCCACTATAAATTTAAGTCCTCTTTCATCATTCATAATTTTATGCTACCATTACAAAATAAGCAGGGGGAGGAAGAAACACCACAGCATCTGTCACAGTTGAGATGGCCACGATACATAGAGTACCATCATATAATTTTAGAAGGCTCTAAGCATTTGCCCAAACTGAGTAACACCTACCTCATCAGAAAGCATCTGCCCAGATAGAGTAACATCAGATCACTTCAGAAGGCTTCAAGCAGCTACCCTTCTTCTTCTTTCACCCAACCTTTTATTCTCCTCATGGTTCATGCATTGCACCTGTGTGCCCTCTGTTCCCTTTCCTGATTGGTCAGTGCACCTCAGCACTCCAGGTCTCATTACCTTCAATGCTGTTCACCTGCTTTTCACAGCTGTAGCACACTGGGGATGAGGCTCAGGCACAGCCCCGCTCCCAATTACCATAAACTGTGTGCCTACAAAGAAACTGTTAAAGGCAGGTAAAAGAAGTGCAGGGGCATTGAACTTAAGTCCAGGAGACATGGACCTCTTGAGTCTTACTAGAGTCCTAATGTCAAGATGGTAGAGAGAGGACAAGGAGATACCTGTTTTCATAATAAAATACTGGGTTTAACTGTGACAGATGGACAGATGGATGGATGGAGAGTGAGATTGCTGTTTCTCTACTCCCCCCACTGCTCTTCCCCTTTATTAGCTTAAATGTTGGGTATTTTTAAAGGATAGGAGCATGCAGAAATTAAATGCTCACTCTCAAAATGAAGCTGACATGAGCCTCTGGCTTTGAGGATGGATTAGTTTTGAAGGCATAGTAGGCACAAAATGAGGCCGGTGAGGGCTGGCAGTGGAATTCCCAGTAGGGACAGGTTCCTTTAAAACACAGATTAAACAGGGAGGAAATGCACAGCGTATGAATATGAATTGGTGCTGGGCCTTGCCTGGTCTCACTTCATTTGATAAAACACATTTCCTTATTGCATGTCAATTGTTTACATTATTTAAATATGCATCATCAGATGAACATGCCAGCCCTGAAACAGATACACAAATGCACACAGAAACACACATGTGTAGCAGGGCGGGAGGACAGGAGTCACACACCAGTCTGTCAGGCAGATAATGAGCACAGGACACTCCTGTGCTCAGTGAGTTGTGAGGCACAGGCACCCCTTTGCCCAGTCCCTGATGCATTTTGTGTGCTGCCCCTGCAGAAGAGTCGGCTCTCCTCAGAATGATTTGAATGCAGGCTCTGCTCAGCACCGCAGGAATGTCAGCACCCGGCAGGAGCCCCGCTCCTCACAGGTGCCTCTGCTAATCTCCAGTACGTGGAACTGCTTGTCTGTGAGACAGTTATTCCTCTTTCATCTGCACAAGTTCACAGCAAAGGAAGCACAGGAGAGCTACATTTAAATTAGATAAAATCCCTGTGCCCAGCGATTCTCCAAAGTTAGTGTTATTAGTAAAGATGTTAGTAGTCGATATCACACTGTTCTGGCCTCTACCAATGTATAGAATCCTGCTCTGAATTCCCCTGAGACAAAATTGCTTTTCTTATGCGATTCCCATTCTTACAAGGAATTTCTGTCCATGGCTTCTGCTCCAGGTGTATGAAGGTATGGCACAGGCTTTGCAGCAAGCACTGCCACCCCTCAGTTCTGCTATTTGCCTCTAACTCATGAAGCAAAGTTAAGCTCTACTCTGAATACCCTGATGAGGCATCAAACAAAATGTGGACCCAAATTTTGCAGTTTGACTTGGCTGCATGGTCTGGCTGCAGAAGGAGTCAAATTTTTCCAAGAGCCATTTGTGCTCTCTGCACAAAGGCAGAGAGTGCTGTGCACAGCTCTTGCACACTGAAGGTTAGGACAAGGTTGGACTATGCATATATGGACAGGCCCAAGGCAAAACATAGATCCTCCTGAGCTTTACACTGTGTGATTCCACTGCCCCAGGCTCCTCCCAGCTCTGAGAAAGTTCAGAACAAGAAGGATGTTGACTGGATTTACTTAGTTCTGCTGAAATGCTCCTAAAAGAGCAAGTATATGGTATAACAGGTATAACAGAACAAGTATATGGTATATGGTACATATATAATTTTGCTGATAATTTTTCTAGGGGAAGAAGGATTAAGCACTTCCCTCAGCACAAAATTTGATGGATCAAATTTTTGGCATGTGTGAAGCAGCATAGTAGACTCAGTAGAAGTACTCCAGTATGAACAAGCCAAGGTGTTTCCCAGAAAAGCTGACCAAGGCAATTCCATTTACCCTCCTGGGCTCTTGGCCTGGTGCTGCCCACTGTGACAGGGGCTGCAGCAGCAGCCTGGGGAACAGCCAGCCATCCTCTACCAAAACAGCAAAGCCAAGGAAGCCCTGCACAGCATGCACAGGTGATTTGCATAATTGACACAAAGCAGCATCCTGCTGTACAAATCCTCTCCCTGCAATCAGGTAATCTTCCCTTCCCGCAGTCCTGAGACCCATCCTGCAGTCTCTTTGCTCCTCCTTTCCATCCTGTGAGGCTTCCTCCTACTCACCCATTACCATCCCTCATTCCCACCCAGGCCCTCAGCTTCTCCTCACACCAGGAACCTGATACCTTCATTGCATCTCTCCACCTCTCTGCTCTTCCAGCCACCTACCTACCACTCCCACAGGCAGAAAGATCCATGAGAAATGAGGACATTTACGTAACTGAAATGGAAAGGAAGGGGAGACTTTCAAACCGTCATTACCCATCTGAGTAGCCTGCCAAACCCCCCAGGGGAAATCACAACAAAATCTGTTCCTGGAGAAACATACTTAAATGCTGCAGCCATTGGTTTCAGATGGCAGCCAGGTGACAGTCATGTGTGGCATCTCAAAGCACAAGGCTTTGCCTGGGACTGAGCACTTAGCCTAGCCACAGTGGTGGCTGTTCTCCCCAGGCATAAGAAAAACTCTCTATGCTCCCGAGGTCAACCCAGTAAGTGATACTAGAGGCATACTGGGTGAAACATTAAAAAAACAAAACAAACAACAACAACAAAAACCCAAAAAACCCCAAACCAAACAAAAAAAACCAGAAAAAAAACACCAAACCAAACCAATAAAAGAACCCCAACAAAACCCAAACAAACAAAAAAATATCCACCACCATTTATGCTTTACATTCTGTGCAGCTACAGCAGGCCAGGTCTGGAGTCAGCATGCATCTCTCTACATCTCTCTCTGTCAGTGGGCATCTCTGCCTGCTGCTGCTCAGCGCCTGCACACAGCTGGTATGTGCCCATTTGTTGCACTGACATCTGTCCACAGCCACCTCCTTCAGCTGGAGAAGCTCAACTCCTGTTCATAAATAATTGCCCAAGCAGATGCTGGCAGGCCTGGGGAAAAGAACTCAAGAAGGTCACAGAGCAAATGCAGAGCCTTCTGCAGAGCACAGATGTGTCATGCCCCATGTCTGAGCTGTATGGACTCCTCCAGGCCCTCACTGGGGCATAACTCTTTCACTGCCAGGGGTGGCAACATCCTCAAGTCTCCCACTCCTTGTACAAAATACAGAGACAGGATGGGATGACCACCACTGTGCCTGGTAGGGCCATGGGAAATGGGCCCTGGGCTATGCCATCCTCTGGTTGAGGGGCAGAGTCTGTTTCTTTGTTTCTCTTCTCATCACCTGAACTGCCATTGGTTCAGATCAGTTGGAGCTCCTCTGTGGCTTTTTGTCACTGTCCTTTCCTTTCAAAGCACTCCTCAGGTCCCTGCTGCTCAGGGAAGCTGCTGGGGCTGGAGCTGGCCAGGATCTGACAGGGCCTTATGGTGGGGTGAGGCAGTAGGCACTGGGGAGGCCAACCTGCAGACTCCTGCCTGCTGTCTGTGTCCTGGGCAGGAGCCCACAAGCCCAAGCCTTTCCTAGGCAGAAAGAAATGGAGATTCTTGCTGCTGGCTTCCAAGCCACTGCTGCTCAGCAGCTCAGCCCAGCTCTCCGGCTGTCAGAAGCACTGGGGATTAAATACACCATCATGTGTAAATCCAGTGTTTAAACAAATAATTCTCTCAGAATAACAGGCAGGCTTTCCACATGAAGCAAAGCTGACACCTGACTTTTCACCTGACTTCTCCCAGGAGAATATTTTAATGAGGCCCACAGCTGTAATATCACACAGAGAACATTAACAATGCTAATTACCTAAAGTTTAGCCCATGAATACTCAAACAACCATACCTTGGAGACGAATTGTTGTTTTGGCCCAAACGAGGCAGCAATGGCTTGCACCAATGGTTTGCAAAGTGAATCAAGGCTCGTGAGAACAGCAGACAGCATTAGGCACAGAGACCTGGCAAGGCAGCCTCCACAGCAGGGCTGGTAAATGAAACAGGTGCCTGGACAGAAGGCAATCTGAGATTGCAGAGAGAAATTGCCTTCAGGTGGCCAAATCCCTCCTGAGAAAGCACAAAAGGTGTTGATAGGTCTCTCAGCATCATCCAGTAAAGGATCTGCACAAAGAAAAGGGGGAGAATATTGAAGGAATTCTTTGCCAGGCAGCTGTGGCTGGCACCAACTGAGCCTTGCACTGTGCTAGGAGAAGCCAGAAGTCTACACGGATATGCGATGTGTGAGCGAGGCCTTGCCTGGGGAGATCCAGGGCCTTTGCTTTGTGCCGTATGCGCAGCCATGCCGCAGCTCCGGCTCACCGCGGGGGTGCCGGCTGTGCGAGGATGAGGGCTCTGAACCGAGCAGCGCCGGGTGCTCTGCCCGGTGCCACGGCTCGGTCTGCGGCACCGCGAATTCAGCCCTGTGTGCTCTGCCCGCGAATACAGCGCTGTGTGCTCTGCCCGGTGCCACAGCTCCGTCTGTGGTGTGCTCGCCGCGCTGAGCTCCCGCTGCCCCGGCCTGCCGCTCCTCGGCACAAACGCTGCAGGGCCGTGCTCGACAAGGGCCATCGTGCAGCAGAAAAGGAGGCTTGGTCTACCCAGGTGTCTCTCAGAGGGAGATGGGAATTTTGAGCAGTCTGTCTTGCTCAGCTCTAATTGAGCACAAAAACATCCCATGGCAGGCAATAGCCCATTAGCAACACTGCATGCTGAGGGGCCTTTTAATTATTTTTGTGTTCCCAGAGGACTACAGAATGCTCTTCGTAAGCATGGTGTGGGAATGCCAATTAGGTGGCCTCCAGCCCTGCTAGACAAGGTCTGGTCACATCACCTTGCGTCACAGGCTGAACCCTGCCCTCCATTTTCTCCCCAAGTCTGCCGTTCTCTGCCATGAAATATTTATTAAAGGGAACTGCTGCCTGTCGCAAATGGCAAGTCTCCTGTCTCCTTGCCAAGGTCAGGCTGCTGGGGAGGTACCTCTGCTCTCCATAACGTCTCTTTGAGACTGATGGGTCTTTCTTCCATTCAGCATAGCCAGCCAGCCTTGGGAAGGATGCTCTTTCAGTTCCTATGGATTCATATTTCCCAAGAATAAGATGGGCATGTAAACAAATCACTAAAGCAGAGGCTGTACAACAGTGAGCTATTGTGGTATCAGAATAGATAGATGCCCTAGGGCATTGCAGGAGCACGTAATAAAAAGGCACTAAAGCAATTTCTACTCTGATGAAGAACCACCTTTAGTCTTTGCAAACACTGTTGTATCTTCTTAGGAAGCTTCTACACTTAGAGATGAAATCCTGGTCCGGCAGAAGTGGATGGGCGGTTCACCCTCTTCTGGTGTGCTGCTAGGTTTGCACCCACCCAGAGTTTAGGTGTGGTTTGCTGAATTTTGATTTACTGTTTCATATGGCTTTTGTACCAGAAAAATGGCGAAGGCTTCAACCACAAGCTGTTTGATTATCTTTATCAACTGTAGTGAATGAAATAAGCAGGCACAGCTTAACTTCCTTGAGGAACTACAGTTGGAAGTGTCAAATAGATTTTCTCCCTGTATGGACAGATACTAAAGGGGTAGGAAAGTAAATCTGAGATGAGGGATAAATTCTATTAAAATAAGATGTGAGAATCAAAGCATGGGATTGGATGTGGAGATAACCTTCCCTAATAATGACCTCTAGGAAGTTTGGGGGCCACAAATATGAGGACCAAGGTGCATACAGAGCATGTACCCCACAGCTGGACTGTGCCTACTCAGCTTCAGGGAGCCAGATGCTTCAGTACGGCTGGGGCTGGAAGTGCAGCTTGTTCTCTGTTCCTGGCAAACCTGTCTCTCCTTTGCCGTCACTCTTGACAGCCAGCGAGTCCCAGCACACTGGTTCTCTCCTTGCATGGCAGCTGTCCCATAGTGCCCCTGCTTTCTGGCTGTGCCTCTTCTGGCTCTTTGGATGTGTTGTGGGGATGAGAGGGTTGGTGCATGGAGAAGCTGCAAACACAACCTAGCACAGGACCACACCACACATTTATGCAGAGGCTTAATGATGTTTTCTGTTTTGTCTTTTTTTTTCCTCCCTTCCTAGTTATTCCTAACATTGTACTTGCTTTTTTGACACCTGCTCAGCCTTAACCTGTCATTTTCTCAAAATTAGCAACAATGCTGAGATCATTTTCCCGTGCAGTGATGGGTGATTTAGAGCCCCTCATTATGCATGTATAATTAGGGTGGTTTTTTCCCCCAAGAAGCTTTACTGTTCATTTATCGACAGTAGATTTCATCTGTCATTTTACAACCCAGTTCCTCATTATCATGAAAAACTTCTGCAGCTCTTCACAGTCAACTCTTGTTTTGACTGCCCAGAACAGTTTTTCATTCTCAGTAAACTTCTCACCTCACATTTCTTCTTCTTTTCCAAATCACTTTTAAAAAGACTTAAAAATACATGTCCATCTTAGGTCTTTGAATAATTTTCCTCCTCTGTGAAAACATATTACTTATTTACACCTTTTGCTCTACTATTACAAATACTTTGTGTCTTTTATTGCAATCACTCCACTGGCAATCACATTGTTATTCAATAGCATTGCATTGGAAAAAGTGGGGACAGACATTATAGAAATAAAACAAGCACCAGTCCCATTTTTAGGACTTAGCAGATAAGGTAGATTTGTTTTGTTCTGTTATTTTAATTATCTTGTAAATTCCCATCAGCAGTAAATTTCATCTCTCACTGTATGCTGTGTAATATAGCGTCTTTTTTTTTAATGTATCCATTTCAAAGTTCATTATGCCATTCCAGAGACTACTGCTGATAGAATCCTCATCTGGATTCAAGATATTGGCAGAAAGACTAACTTCTTAAGTCTCTAGCACCAAGGTAACATCTTGTCATCAATCCATAAGAAACCAGATTTCATTAGTTCCCTTGGTAATGGAATTAATTGTTTGCTCTGGCGTTGAGCACCTGAACACAGCTTTGGGCAGCAGGAAAACCAGAGGCATTTTAGTGCTGTTCCTCTGCTGTGTTTCACTTGATTTTTGTCTCAGGATTATGAGATGCCAGGGATGTAAAACAGCTACCAGGAAGACAACAGCTGCCAGAAACAGAGCCTTCTGGTTTGTACTTTGAGCTGTGCATACTGTGTAGAGTTAAAAAAAAATAGTGCTTAGAATAATTTAAAGCAGAAATCTGTTACGTTCCTTCAAAATTACCCGTGCTTGGTTTAATAGATGCTGGATTAATTGCGTGCTGTCTGAGAGCTTTTGTTCCCCTCCAGAGTGGCTGTGGTCTGTGCCACAGAGGTGAATGCTACTCTACTGTATGGCAAATTTGACATTGAAGGGCTCTTTGTAGAAATAAGACTGCCATTCTCTCCCATTGTCCCTTTGATTAAACAGTGCCAGCAAAAGAGACAGTTTTGATGGTTGTTTTCATATTATGGGCATCTGGCTACTAAGAGCTGGGCTGAGATCACCAAATCACAAGCTGCTTTAGAGATGTCTGTTTATGCATGCCGATCCCACAGTGATGTGATCCAGGAAAGTATTTGGATATGCACATTGAGAGGGGCCAGGGGGCAGGGAGGAGAGAGAAACAGTTTCTGGGGTGTGTGGTGAGGACCATTTGTTGCCTCTGTGTGCTGCTGTTTTCCAACACAACTCCTCTGGTACTCAAACCCACCACTTTCCAGTACCCCTGAAATAAACCTGAACTGGGAATGCTTTTCCTTCACTTTCACGTGAACTTGTGAAAGGCTTCCAGTGATCTCTGAAGGACTTTGTGATAAAAATAAAGGAAATCTAATGTACTACACATGGACTCATTCATTTGCTGCTCCCCATTTGAAACCTCTTTTGCAGATACTCACTGTGTGAATCAGCACTCGGAGCCATCCCTCAGATGCTTCAGCCTTGGTCCTAGGGACTCCGTAGGATTATAATGTCTTCTGGACTAGGTTGTTGGCACCTTCTGTGTGCTGAATAAACTTTAACACACAAAGTTCTTCCCAAAATTTTAACCATCTCTTTTGGTTAATACCAAAGCAAACAGGGAAGATCTTGGGAAGAGGGCACTCCCATCTCTTTCCACTCATCTATTATCCAAACAGATACAAAGGCTACAGAAGCATTTTTCCTTGAACTTTTAATTGAAGTGCTTTAATATAAAAAAACCAGTACATACAAGTTCTAAACTCCTGTTTTCTGCAGTTGTTTACACGTTTTCTAAGTTGCAACAGATTATTAGCTATGTAGGTAGTCAACACTGCTAACAAACTACAGTACAAGTTACTAATAACAGTACAAGATGCTTGGAATACATTCTTGCAAATGTGTATGAATACCAAAGAAATCCTGCGAAGTTGAGAGGCTTCCAACACCCATTTTCCTCTCCTCTCAAACCTCAGTAGGATTTTGCTCACAGGTTTCCTAACCACCAAAACACAGATCCTTGGCTAGTGCAAGCTGTGGTGGCTCCATTGGCATCCACAGAGCAGTGTGAGTTGCCATGGTTCACTGTGTGCTCAACAGACACCTTCTGGCAGGGTGAAACACCATGCAGGTTTCCATGCATGACAAGCTGATGGGCCTTCTTGGTCAGGGCTGGCTTAGCACATTAAACAATCCGGTTTTTTCCAAGGGTTTCAAGGCTGATCTCTTTCTCCAAGAAGCAATCAGATCAGGATGACTGCAGAACAGTCAGGAGCACCCCAGATTCTCATACTGCTCTAGGTAAAGCTGGGCTAATTTCCCTTTAAAAAAGCCAAAATTTGAAGCCACCCCATCACCTCTCCTCTCCCACAGAAGGCTGGCAAAGCTATCAAGCACTTAATAAAACTGAATGTGAGATAAAAAGAGTGAAGATCCTCCACACAAGCCGTGTTAAAACAAATCTCTACATACAAACATTGTAACAATACAGTCACTTCAGAGTTCCAAAGAAAGGTTCACACTTTACAAAAGAGGAAGAGGGAGGAAAAAGTAACACAGGAAGCTGTTCTTACAATTATGTACTGGTTCCCAAACCTGTGACCTTAGTCTGTGGCCGCCAAAAGTAAACAAATACCAAGAAAGACAGTGTACACTCCAATGAGGCCTCACAGGGTGTAGCAACAGGAAACCTGGAGGCAGTGTACAAAGCTGAAAAGGAATTTGAAAGAAAGACAGGCATTTTCTCCTATTCTGGTACATAACCAAAGACACAGTGACAAGCACACTACAGAAATGGGTCTTTCCAGCATTTGAGCCCACCTGCTTGTCACCCAGGATTGGTCACAGAAGGGTTTTTCCTCTGAAATGAGAGTGGTATGTTGGGTTTTCTTTGGGCAGGAGCCCTTAATTTTTTCCCCTAACTCAGTTGTTTTGACTTGTCTCTGTACCTGCCATGTGACTAATAGGACATTTGGGTTCATCTGAGACTGCTGGATTTTTCTTACAGGCATCAATATAAAACCTCGTGGCCCTGAAGACCAACATTACAGTGGCACACTTCAGTCAGCATCCAAAACTCCTCCAGGCTATTCATCAACTGGCATTGCATTATTTTGGTGGGAAGCTAAGGAAGCTGGCAAACCCATGACAAGGTTAGCGTTTCAATTCATCAGCACATTATGAAAAGACTGAGTACCAATGTCTCCAGTTCAGAGTACAGACACAACATTAAACTTCACTTCTGCTGCAGAGGATAAAAGGCTATTCAGAGGATGCAGAAGTTGGCATATTGTGGTAAACATGGTGGTGGCTCACAGTAAGAATTCTTCAGCTGTATTGCCTTTTCAGTGACTTTTAACTTTCTATTCCTGTTAATTTGTAAGTATAATTTTCTCCAACCACATTTTCTTGACACCACAGTTATTGCATTACAAAAGCCACTACAATGCAATCACTCAACATACACATACATGTTGTATAGATAGGGGTATGTACAGCCAGGAATTGGGGCCGTTTCCAACCCACAATTTGTTGTCTCCACAAGGGCAGGCAGATCCCAGTTAGGTGAGACAGAAGTAAGGTAGAGAGAAGTAACATCCTCAAATGTTGGAAAGAAGGCTGTGAGTATATGAGCAGACAGAAACCCCAACACCTAAACAACAAGAATTAATGCTAGTGGAACATCTCCTGCTTTGTAGCTCACTCAGTTGCTCTAAAATGGTTCTCACCTCAAATAATTTAAGATGCAGAATGTGCAGTAAGTGCAAAGAAAGAGGTGTCCTCCCCTGTGAATGCAGGGAGTGGATGTGCTTTCTCAGTATTGCTTAGAGGTTACCCAGTACACCTGCCCTTCCCTAGCCTATCTTTATAACAAGAAGTCTCTTGCTTCAATGCCTAACTGGTAAGGCTAGACTATTTACTTACAAACAAACTTCAAGGTTAATGTATTAGAAGACTGATTCTTTTAAAACGATCACACATTGTACACTTAGTGCTTCTCTGAATCCTTTTTCCACAGAGCAAAGCATCACAATGGCAAGCTTTCCATCAGTTCTGAGCTGGCACAGCCAGTTCTAAGAGTTAAAATCTTCACAGTCTTTGCTTCCCTGCCAAGAATGCTCCCTGCCCCCTGGAGAAAACTGTTTCTGTGATATATGTGATGAGACTATTTCTGTGATGTAGACACTTCTGCTCTGGGATCCATAGCAGATCATCAAATGCTCTTATGCTGGCCAGTCATCAGGAGCATTTTTTTGACCACTTTCTGTATTTCTTAAACTATGTGCGATAAAAATACAACTACATACAATGAATTTGAAGGACTCTTTATGCCATAGCCAAATTTATTTATTAGACTGGGAAAGAGCACAGGAAGGTACTCAGCTCCTCAAAAAGTTCTCAGAAATTAGGTCAGGAGCTTCCAGTACTGTGGGAAGTTTTTTCATCTTTATGCTGAGCCAAGCTTTGGCACATGAATTGTGCATGTCACTGGCCTTTCACTGACAAGGCCTTACACAAAAAAAATGTGATGAAACATGCTGATTTCATCACTGCAACACTGAGCATCATCCCAGGTAAATAACACTTCAAAGACCAAAAGAACCCTTGGGTACATTTGTCTAACAACCTTGTCTTCAGACCACCCTGGACCTTCAATGACCCATATAAAAGCCCTTCAATTTTTTGCAGAGGATTTCCAGCACACAATCTGTCAACAGGAGGCAAGCCACAGAAATGGGTGATGCCATGGCTGGACACACTCTATGGTTCTACTGTCTTTGACAGCAAGAAGTAGGATGGGAAGAGTCCAGCTGGTCCCCAGAGCTCAAAGCTAGACATTGTTTAAAATACCTTTTCATTTCCAAAATTAGGAGATGCAATAGCAAATTCAATAAGGTACCTCAAATAAAAGCCCTCAAGTTACTTTTTCAAGCCATTTTAAATGATAAACCAGTGCCAGATAAAGGAGTAAAACCCTCAAGTCAGAACCCATTTCTGGAGGTTTTGCTCTCAGACTGAATTATTCTTAAAAGGGGGAGTAACCTAAGAGTCTTTACAGTCTATTTTTAAATGAGAGGATATTTTTCATTTATGTGTCTGTAACAGAATAATTTGAAAATAACTGAGAAAACCATGCAATCACAGATGATCTGTGTTCAGTGTGCTCTGTTGAAGCTGCTGTGACTCCACTGCATTAAGAAAAGACATACATTATTCTGTAGCAATTGTCCATGACACTGAGGCTTACAGCATAAATATTGCAATACCTCATCCAGTTTCTGTATGACACACCAAGTTTTATTGCAGTAATGTCTCATAATAGATGAAGGTGCTGCAGGGTCCTGTTTGGCCAATTGCTATAGGACCCTGGAGTGCATTTCATAAGCAGAGAATATCTCCCATGGGAAGGGAGTTAAGATGAGGACTAGATGCCAAGAGAACCAGCTAAAAGCTTCATGTTCCTAGAAAAATATTTTCTGTTCCTCACACCCCCACCTTCTCCCAGCCCCTCCATTAAATGGGAGGTTCATTTCCTTGCTTGCAGATAGTGCTGGATGCAAGATAATGGAGCATTGCCCTGCCACGCACAGCAGAATGCCTCTAAATCAAGAAACCAGTGTTCTTTGCCAATGTGACAGATTGAAAAATGCTTCTGGTACTTCCATGAGTGGGTTACTAAGCAACACTTTGGCTTCCAGGGAGTAGCCCTGCTGGATGTGATCTCATGCACCAGCAGCCTGACCACATCTCCAGCTGGAGCACTGGGGAAGGAGGGTGTGTGTGCCAGCAGCAAGGCTGCATGGCTTTGCTGGGCTGTAACACAGGTTCCTTTTGGGTTGAGCTGTAATCACAAAGGAAAAATATCCTAGAGATGACCATGGGCCTACTCATGGGATGGCTAAAAGGCAAAGACATACTGTCAGGACACACTGTTGGGAGAGAAGCAAAGCTTGGAAGTAAAGCTTTAAACACCTGTGGCGTATCCTGTGTGGCTGTCTCAGAGCAAATGATGCTGAAGAGGACTGACTCCAGGGAGAGATGCTAAAATGAGAGGGGCTGGAAAAGATTTCCATGTGAAGAGATAGAACAAAAATACTAGAACAGATTTAGAAATGAGTAAGAGATGGGAGGGTGGAACTGGCTGAAGTGAGGTCTCATACAGGTGAGGAAGATAATGTCCTGCTGTCCACTGTTTCCTGATATAGCAGTGAGGAGTTGTTCACAGAAAATCAGAAGGCAGTATACTGAAAACTGGTGAAACTCAAGCTCAAACTCCATGAAGTTAGAGAGACATTTGCCCTGGTGGCTGACTGTTCCATCATTATCTTTTGCTGAGATTTCTCACTTTCCTTTGGAGCTTGTGACATGGCATCACCAGAACCAGGTTGAGCCAGAACAGGGCATAAACAGACCAGACTTATAGACAGAGATAGAAATAACTGTTTTCTTGCATGTGTTGAGTGTGCTCAACTATTAAGCAGCCACACACCTTTTCATAAAAACTAAAGTCCAAGACTTAGACTTGGCATCTTTTTAAGGATACCAGGCCAACCATAAAGTCAGAGTACGAATGTTGACTAAGAGCAGCTGAGAATCAGTCCCACATTTTAGAGCATTGGTTCTCTTTAATGTGCTGGTAAGTTATGCTCCAAATACAATTCAGATTAAGTTGTAAGGGATAATGTTTTGCCCTATTTTTTAGAATTTTAAACCTTTCCAAAACAAGTAGGATTTGCTCTTTCCTTCTTCTTCAGTAATGCTTACTATAGGACTCTAGGTCTATTCCTAATCAGTGAGCAATGTTTACAGTAAATAACATTAGGATGATACACAAATATATATGTATATATATATTTGTATATATAACTTAAAGCCTCCTAATTAAAAATTAATACCATAGCATCACGCAGCAAGGCTGTGCTAGTGTCACTATTCAGAGATCATTACTTCAGCATTTTAAAAGTGAATTTACAAGATGATGAGAAAACAGCTTTTATGTGGGAGAAGGGCATGATGTCACAGATTTATTCTCTTTCTATTTTCCTTTAGAATAATGGGGACAATGTTGTCCCAAATCAAATAAAGGATCAATAGCAAAGATTGTAACTCAATCGTCCTCACCCCCAATTTTAATTGCTGTGATTTTCTTTTCAACCGCTTTTATTGGAAAAAAAAAAAAGGCGTATATCAATGGCACATTCAACCTGAAATGGCAGATGAAGAGCAGGTGATCCAATAAATTAGCATGTACACAAGCTTCTGGTTCTTAGAAGATCTGACTGAGTCACACAGATGACAATTTACTTAGATACTCTTGAGCTTCTCTTTCCATCTGCAGTTCAATGAAATACATTGTTTCCAGGCCTATGCCCATCACTGATCCAGGCTGCAGTGCTGGAAGGAAGTCCAAGTAAACAGGAAGACTGTTGATTTCTGCTGCAGCAGAAGAAAAGGAAAGCCATCAAGGTAAAGAGTAAATACCTCTCACTTTTTTTAAAGAACATTTTATGACTGAAAAGTCTTTATGAGCTACTGTATGGCCTTAATGTTGAATTGAGATTAAATAAGCTCACAAGTTTGATTCTCTGCAATGATCAAAGGTTTGTTGAACACTTCTAAGGGAGAGATAAAAACTAATGATTTGATTTGGACCTGTCTATTTCTGAATTGTTCTAAACCTTTCAAATCAGTTTTACTATACACAGTCTCTGAAATACTGTAAGAAAATGAGAATGAACAAGGAAAGATACTGTTAAGAAGATCAAAGGAGATGACACTTGGAAATTCCTCAAGCACAGCCTTCCCAAGAGTATGCAGGGGCACATCTCTAGTGTTGCACTCCAGGAGAGCTACAAAGGAAGAGTAGGTTAGGTATAACATTCATGTCTTGTTCTTTGTTTTTCACCAGATACTTCCTTTTTCACTGCTGCTCACAAATTCTGCAGTGGGAGTACATTGTGAGCATCCAAATGTGGTCCTGTGTCCAGCAGAAGCACATGTTGAGGCTGGAAACAGATCTGTGCTCCATCAGAGTTCATTGGCAGCAGGGGGTTTGGTCTTCCAGGCAGAAGATCTTGAGAAATGGAAGGGGTGTCCTTATCTTCTAGGCACAAGGGTCCCTGATGAGAATCAGCAGTTCCAAAGTCTTATATGGCAGTAGCAGGAGGAGTCCTGAACAAAATGCTGGACTGGGCCTTCTCATAGAGAGGTGAGCCATGGCAGCACTTCAGACCACTACAGAAAGGAATGCTCTCACAGCCAGCCAATTCAATCATTCAAGACATGGAAAGGAGATGAACATGAAATGAATGTGTCATCCTTTATCAATCTTTCCAAATACAAAGAATAAAACCTGCTCTCCTTTCTCCCTAACTTCTGAAAGCAGGAAGAGATGAAATATTTCCTGAGTCACCATGGAGGTGAAACCTGTAGTTTGTTACAATGAATTGTATCAGATGGATAACTAGATTGACAGGAATCTGAAATAAAATATCAATACCTGAAAAATCAGCAATTTTCCAGCATGAAGTGTTTTATTTTTAACTTCATGCACACAAAGGGCAGTAAGCTGATCTGAAAATAGTCATTTTTCTCATTTCAAAACATCAGTAACAACATATATTCTAAATGCACTACAGTAGTAACACTTTACACTTTCACCCAACATGGCAGAAATACACAACAAATATTAATAAACTGTTGGCCTGATTCCCCAGCTGCTAAATGCCTGGCATTCTCACTGGCATACAATAGAAGGGTAAAGCCTAAAACCCCTTCTGTCCCCTGGAGGCACTTGCTGTTCTTTACCTTCCCCTTGCCCTCAGTTAAGTGCCTCAATGCACAGTGGTGGAGGAATGTCCAAACACCCCAGTGCAGGAGAGTGCAGGAGAGTGCAGGAGAGTGCAGGAGAGTGATGCACCTCTCCTCTACCCTGTGCTAAGGCTTGGCCATCAGGACAGCAAAATTGTGCTTGCACAACCGGCAGCCCTGCCTCCTTCAAGACAGCCACTGACCCCAGGGGCCCAGGACAGTGCCTGGGAGCGTCAGTCACTCTCACCCTTGTCTGCAGGGCAGAGAGACCTTGTGCCCCCTTGTGCCCCGGGCAGCCCTGCCAGAGACAGAGCTGAGACAGTGCCAGCACTCTGCAAAGCTGCTCCCAGGAGCGGGGACGTGATGCTTTGGCCCTGGAGGATGGCACAGGCACTGGTAGGACAGGGACATTCCCTGAGCCTCCAGAGCCAGGGCAACACAATGGGGAGTGGGCTGGGCAGTTGCACTTGTAAATCAGTCCCCTTCAAACCACAGACACCCCCTCCTCTCCCTGCCCCTCCAGCAAACCTGAGTTTATCTTACATAAACCAGACCAGGTTTGGTGCCTGCCCTGAAAAGCCATTTAACTACTGCTGTGGCTGGAGGTCATTGCTAGTAATTGCATCACCAGCAAAGATGGATTTGGCTGCCTGCCAGTCACAATTCCTGCCCTCTTTTACCAGAGGAGAGGCACAGTGCAGCAACTAAACTTTTTTGTTCCTTCTGCAGGGTCTTGGATCTTTGACATCCACCTCCTGCCTTGTCACCTGTTCCTATCTCCCAGAAGTGTCATGGGCCTGTGGCTGGCAGAAATAAATGGTGTAAGGAACAGCCCAGAAGAGCTGGCTCTTCTTGTTCTGCCACAGCCTGGGTGTGCAGCACTGTGGTAAATAGCAGCACTTAAGGCTTGTACACTGTTTGTAGGCTCCAAATGCTTTGCAGGAGCAGCTAAGGATTGCTATCCTGCCTTTTTTCCAGAAGCAAGGCACAGATTTGAGCACCTGCCCACAGCGGTGCCACAACCCTTGTTGTAAGTGGAAATAAGCCCAGTGTGTGGGGAATGTCCCACCCCAGACTGGCTCAGAGCAGCTCTGAGTGCCCCTGTGATGGGCACAGCCCCCACAGCACTGCAGGACAGGCTGTCCCCATGTGGGTCAGTGCTGGGAACTGAGCTCCAGGTGTGCTCAGTCCGTGTGCATCCCTGCCAGCTTGGCTGGGGGCTCCTTCTGCAGATCCCCTGATTTGGGGGGCTGGGGCAGCACCCCCCTGCTCCTGCCTGGCAGCCCTGGTCACCCTGCTCAGCTGCACACTCCCCTCCTCCTGTCATGTAAAAGTGGGAGATGGTAAGATCATAATGAACCCAGAACTGGTTAGAGAAGAGCTTTCCTAACCTGTCTGCCTGCTCCTCTCCACAGAACTTATTTTCAAAAAATTATGGAACTGGTCAACTGTTAAAATGTCAGGTGACCTCCTCGTGATCATCTCACAGCCTCCCATAACAACATTGAAAAGAAAATCTATCTTTTACTCATGTCCTCCATAAGATCTGCACTTTCTTCCCTCTGGAAGACTGGTGCCAGATTTTTCCCAATATAAATTATATTAACTTTAAAATTTAAATATGGAAGTGATTTTTTTCTAAAAAGATTGAAACAATGATTTTCAACTCTTTTGATTGTTTCCCCTTAGTTTTTGTATTAAATAATTTTCCAGCTTGGACTTTGATATATGAATAATCATGGTTCTCTCAAAAGCACATTTTTTAAAAATAAATTCATTCCACGCAGAAAAAATCATGTCCAGCTCTACCTGGAATTTTCTTGCCCACAATGCACACTATCCCTCTAGCAGTGACAAGCTTAATTAATATTCCTTTCTACCCCCATCCACTCCTCACCTCCCAAATGACCCCTCTCAAAACAGGGGTGTAGGTGTAAAGAAAATGCTACAGCCCCATAACACTGCATGGTGCAGGAGAATCTTCCTTTGGGGCAGAATTGACTAAGCTCCTTCTAAAGAGAGATGAAAAATCATGATTTCAAAGTTATTTAGAGTAACATTTGCTTCAAAAGAACACACTCAATGGTGGCTTTCTTAGCTCAAGAGCTGGTCTGAGGTACATTTACAGAATGTAAACTCTGTGCACTGTAAACTTGATGCAACAACACAGCTATGGAAGCACAGTTTGGGGGCAGATTAGGACCCATCTCATGTTTCTCAAAGGTATTGCCTTTTCCAAGCTATGGGGGAGGCTCTGTGCTGGCAACACGAGTTCACTTCCTCAGTGGCACTATTTGCATGCCCCTGTTCAGTGGTCATTTCTCCACCCCTCTGGTTTCTGAGTCTGCCCCTGCAGGTGCTGCCCTCCCCAGCCAGTCTTCCCACAATGGACAGAAAACTGGGCAGAGCAGCACACAAATGTGATGGAGGGAGAGCCAGAGGCAAGCTATGGTTTCACACAATACAGTCTGAATTGTTCAGTTTCTGGAACAGCCCGAGGTAGCCAATACCAAAGTAGATGCCATTGTGGGCATGAAGGAGGTAATGTACAATTTACTGCATCAGTAAAGATGATTTTCTCTAACTGACCTTTTTTAGTTTATCCAAAAGGAGTCAAAAGTATAAGGATCAAGTGCATATGTTTAACTAACATACTTTAAGGCCATTATGCAGACATGTTTGTATTTAAATACATCCTCTCCCACAGTAAACATCTGTTTTTATAATAAGGCCAGGAAGAACAATTACATCATCCAGCCTGACTTCCTTTGTAACACAAACCTTTTTCAGTCAGACATTCCTGTGATTAAATAAGATTGTGTTCAATTAAAATACATCTAGGAATCTGTCCGTTCTTGATTTGAGGTCTTCAAGGCATGCAGGATCTACCATCTTCTGGTAGTTTGCCATGATTTGTGCTAAAATATTAATTGCCTTGCTTACACAGAGGAGTTTTGAAAAAACACTAGAGTTTGTTCACCTCAGGGACTGCCAACAAACTTGCATATCCTGCCATAGCAAGAGAGAGAGCAGCACACTGAGCCAGAGCCCTCACACTGTTTAGTGGCCAGACCAGATCAGTGACAGGATTTGCCTGACAGCAGATGGTGTTGCCCACGTTACACATCCCAGCAGTCATGCAGGAGACTATCCCCAGTGGGGCAGCAGGTGACAGGGAATCAGTTATCAGACTTTCTAAACTCCTCTTCCTCACCCCCATGGTAGTGCCACAACCTCTCCTCTTCTCAGCAAAGCTGGTGCATTTTTCACCTGGGAGGCCAGTCAGTATTTCTAACGTGCACCAACACACATGGCTCTGAATGCATGGTAAATATGCCACTGAGAGGTCCATTCCAGCCCCTTTTCTTGGACTCAGCTAACAAAGAAGGGAGGCTGTAGCTGGAGGAAGTTCTCCACATGGGAGAGCTTGTATTTAATCTGCTGCCAAAGTTACCTGGAGCTGCCTGGCTACACAGAACGCAGCATAAAGCTGGAGAGATGAAACACAGCTGGTCCACGGTGGGCAAGCACCCTGTCACACTGATCTCAGGTGGCAAACAGTGCTTTGGCATTGAAGATCTAGCAATCTGTCCTTCTGTCATACCCCATTCTGATGAAACCTCAGCATGGCCACGGAGGAGTATTTCTGAACGTGAAAGATATTGTTGGCTGCAGAACGGTTGTGGGAGGGAAAAACAGCTCTGGATCAAAACCACAAAATAGGAAAGCAGGTGTGCACAGAGAGCACAGCTCCTTTAGCAATGTCTCTGTCACAGGAATGGAGACCACTGAAATTCTGCACCAGCTGGTTCCATCAACCAGGCTACCTGAGACTTACATGATGAGCCACCAGTGTCTGCTAAACACACAGGCCAAAACAACATGCATGTCCTCTCTGTTTAGGAATGCAGACATTGTCCTACTCCTCCAAGGTCAGAGTAAACATCAGGACACTGGAAGGCAATGGAGATTTTTATGATGGAAGTCTCTAGGTGCTGGTAGCTGAGGACCAGCCAAAATACTAACCCACATCTGCTGATCCCACCAGTAGCACCACCACAGAAGTTTCCTGCAGCACACACACTTCTCATTTCCAGTCACTCTTCCCAAAACACCCGTTTTCTGTAACAGAGCCCAGTGGTGTCTCTGGTGAATACACACTTGCACTCCTAGCCACAACAGCAACAGGATTTTGTATCAGACAGAACCATGTGATGGTCCCAAAATGCCACATCAGCAGGGTTCAACCACACCAACAGATGGGTGTAAATGCAAATGCAGATCAGCTGTGTCCTCCAAGTGCTACCCAGGGCCAGGGCAGTTCCAGACTGGGAGGAAGATGCTTTATTTCACATTTGCTCAAGGGTCTTGTCCCAACAGGTATCAGACACCTGATGCAAGTGCACAGGCTTTCACATTGCTCTCTCCAGACTTGATGCTCAAATTTTTTTGTGTTCTTAGCTCATTGAAGGGCTGTCACATGGAAAGCACAAGATATTGAATGAATTTTACAGATAGCCAGTGGACCTGCTCCAGGAGAGAATTGGTCCAATACAATTAGGGTAAATACTTTCTACATTTTTTTTTCTAACAGGTTAAAATACTTCTGCTGCAGCCTGAGAAGAGGCTGCAACAGTAGGTGGGAGAATCCAGTAGCTGACACAGCTACTTTTGGTGTGTAAGCTGAACAAAAGGGGAAGAAACCATCTAAATAATGAGGAAAAAGTGCACTAGGTCAGTATAGCTCATCCTAACTAAGTGTAACTAGCAGGAGAAGGAAGAAAAAATATCTTACCAATATTGCTTCACAATGTCTTTTAAGTGTTTGGGGACATTTCATTTTGCAGAAGAGTTTCAACCAATATAAACATGCCAAATATAATCTTCAGTATCCTTACCTACTTGTACCAGCAACATGAGTCACATGCTGCTCTATAAATTTATATTATAAACCCACTTAAATCTATGCATAGAAAGTGATATACATCATACCCAAAAAAATGGTTATTCTGGGCTACTTGGCAGTTCAGGGAGTGGTAGGTTTTTAACCTTAAAAATGTGTTTTGTAGAAAATATTTGATGTACTTATTCTCCTAGTAACGTCTTAAATTATTCAGAGAGATTCAACTGCAATAATTTTTTTTTTCAATGGATGGTCTCACTTAAAATTTCTTCATTTCACATGTAAAGCTTTGTTTAAATAAAGTAGAACTATTCCTATTTAATTTTTTTTATCATTATGAAAATTCTTCTTTTCATGTTAGGTTCAGCAAATGATTCTTTTCTTTAGAGCTAGGGAAGGTTTTTAAACAAAATATGTCATTGGCCAAAGATGCAGTTGTAGAGAATTTGGGGGAAAATTATTGGGAAATTTAGTTAGATCTTGATAATTACTTTGATAAAAAGAGTAACGCTTTGGAAATGCTGAAAGCCCAGATTAGGCAATGCCCAGAAAATTCAGCTTTCATTTGCAGAACATTTTTATTTAGAAATTTCAAAAAATTAATCAAAGTGCTTCATTTGACCTTAAGCCAAATTTGTTCCTTTTTGCAACTTATATTAGATCCCTCAGGAAGCCGACAATTTTTTACTTTCTATTATCAACTTAAGATGATAATTTTTCTTTTGTCCAATTTTCTGAGCTAAACAGAATGTCAGTTGCATATACATAGGATTTTTCACTCAGAATTTTCTGAACAAAAAGAAATTATGTCTGAAAGGTATTGCTGGCATTGCAGTGGGACAGTATGCCTGAATACACTGAATACCAAAGGCTTTTCTAAGCATTTGAGTGTGTACATACCAGTACTTCTCTTTCTTACACTTAAAACAGATTCCTAATGATCTGCCAAATCAGGACATTTGATTCAATGGAGAAAGTGTCACCCCAAGAAGTTTTGATCAGTGCTTCTCTTAGTGACAATGTGCTGTTCATGAACTGGGAAATATTGAACTAAATGCAATTCTCAGAGCACCCCTCTTAAGCACCCATGAATCTACAGAGTGGTTGCAGTAAAGAGATTTCCAGTCAAGCCTTTGAAGAGAAACACCTGGTGCTGCTCCTAGCTGAAATACTCACCAATAATTCCTTGGGAAATATCTTACTACTTTTTCATTTAAAAAAAGACTAAACAGAAAGCACAAGGCCACACAAAATTGACTTCTCCATGTTGGTATAACAACCCTCCCTTCCATAACGCATGTGAGCCTGTTAATGGCAAGCAGCAACCATGCACAGCAGTGAAGAGATTTCATCCAGATCATTGGGAAAGTACACAGTCCTAGCAGAGCCCAGGAGGTCTGGCTTAGTGACAGTGAATTCCACAGATACCTCTTCCTGTATTTGAGTGTCCGTTCACTTGGATGTGGGTCGTGTCTTTGTGTTCTGGGTGGGAATTGTGTGCTGGTATGGCAACACCAGGAGCAAGGTGTTTCTTGACTGCTGGAGCTCCTCAGGCCTGGTAGCCAAAAGCTGATGCTCTCTCTCTGAGCAGCTCCTGGCACAAATGACAACTCCAGCTCCCTGCAAATGAAGAAATCCTTCTTATAGGATTGACATGAAATCAAGGCTCTCAGAGTTTCTGTCAAGATTGGGTTGAATAGTATATGAGATATTCCTAATATTGGAATTGCCTGTACTTTTGTGAAGCAGACTCTGCTGCCCTTGCCTTTGCATCCATAGGCTTTCTACGTGAGCTGCAATGCTGCTGGGGTGTGCACTGCAATGAGGTGTTTTATATTTTCACACTTCCAATAAACCACTTCCCAGTGGAAACCTTTAGATAATTATTAGCTGCATTTCAAGATTTTCCCCTCCTGATTTAGCTTCCTTTTTACCAAAGTTACAAACATTAGCTCCTGAATGCACGATTAATTTGTAATTATTCTTGTCCTTCCCCTCATGTAAACCGCAGTCACTCGCACTCACAAGCCTCCAATTCTACTGCTCTCTGAGGATTTCAGTCAGAGAACCTCTAGTGATAAGAGACTGGTTCCTCTGCTCCACAGCCAAGTGACAAATTCCAACCAGTCATAGTATAGTCCAATTGAACCCCCTGCAGAGGTTATAACTACATACCAAATATAATACAGACCACCAAACCCTCACCCTGCCAAAACAGAAGCATATCATAGAGAAAGGAAGGTAATTCCCTTTAATCCAGTCTCCTGCCAACAGGCTCTCAGAGGTTCCAGAGAGGACCTCCCTGCATGAGGCTCTCTCTCCAGGACTTTGACTTCTTAAGAAGTCCAAAGTTACATTTCACAGGCGCTCAATTCAGCTGACTAAATTGAGGTGACCAGTGACATGTGAGACATCCATGACCCACAAAAGAGCCATGTTCTGGAAGAGGAGGAGACCAGGCAAGACTGAATAGGATATCACAGATCACACTAGCGCTTCACATCTATTAATTTTGTTTCTTTCCAGTGCTACCTCCCTTTACTTCACTACTGTTTCCTTAACCCTGTATGGTTCAAAACACCTTTCTGAAATTTTTCCCTTCTCCACAAAGACTTTATTGTTATTTTCAAAGCAGACTTCAGTCATATGTTACCTTCTGGGGGCTCAAAGACTGGTGGATTCAAGCAATACATGTGATAGCCACGGTCACAGTCATCACAGAAGAGCAGCTGGTCCTGAGGCAGGTTTGTTGGAGAGACAGTAGGGAAACAGGGAGAGAAGGAGAGGAAAAGAGAGAAATTATGTAAATTAGTCTCTTGCCAAGATGAAAACTTAAGTAGGGTAACCAGCAATGTTCAGTTGGGAATGCAGATCTGCAACAACAGAGACTAAGAGACTGCTGGGAATGTAAAGGCTACAAGCATCACATTTGTCCATCCATGATTAGCCACCATATTCCTGAGAGGCTGCAGAAAGCCTCTCTCAGCACAAGACAGCTCAGTTTCTAAGTAGAAAATCACTATGAGAAGTGGAGGAGTTCCAGTCCTAGATGGCCTCATAATGCAGGAGTAAAAGCTGTTATGCCGGGGATATGCTGTACTGAGAAGAGGGCAGGTTTTGCTGGGCTCCAGTGTCACCATGTGCTGATCTCATTCCTTCAGAGGAAACCTTTGACTTAGACAGTTTTCCAAAACTCAGCTGAGTAAATTTTTTGTGAAACAGATGGAAATTACATGACCCCACCATGTGGTCTGCAGCTCTTTCATATATTTGGGGTGAAAAAAGCTGCTCTGAAGTATCCTGTGATTCCTAAGCTCCCCGGATTCTGATTTTTTTATGCTAAAGCAAAAACAAAATCTCAGGCTTCAAATTTATTCTGCTGTAGGGAATATAGTGTTAGCTAATCACCTCCAAAGTTCTCCAGCCACTGTCAATTTTCCAAGGTTCTCATGGGCTGCCAAGGACCCTTAGCATCAGATTTTAACTGCAAACCCCACAGGGAGGACACTGCTCAGCTGCAGGCTCTGGAAATCACTGGAGTTGGTGATTAGGTGAGGCTTAGCCATCCTACTTCAAATAGTTTCATGTTTCCCAAGTCTTGTAATTAAGTTTAAAAAATCATACCAAGAAAGTAAAGAAAATCAGGGACAGAAGGAGCATACTTGCCTCTCTTGGGTTATCATGTATTCACATCTGCTTCTGACTATCATGCTGAAAGCTCCCTGCAACATGAATTCATGGCCCCCAGCTAATTTCTATTGAATAAGTATACAAACCACAAGTATCAGCATCTTAAGTGGTATATATGATACCTGTGGTAATTTCATCAGAGACCAGTGGCTGAATGGGGACACTGGGGAGAATTTCTGTGCTCAGGGATGGCTCTTCCTTGGAGATGCATGGAAGCAGCAGTGAAACAATGACCCACACCAGTGCCACATGCTTCTCAAGGGTGGGCATGGCAGCGGCTTGCAGTGATGCTTATTTGCATGTAAAGGTAAATGGACTCACGTCGTTCTCTGAGGTCCCACAAAGGCTGCAGGATTTGCACTCAATGCATTGCCACTGATAGGTTTTTACAGCCTCAGTCATGTTTGTGGTGAACTGCAGGCAGGTCGGGTGTCCTGAGGAAGATCGGAAACAATGGTCATTGTTAAGGCTCACTTATTGCTTGTTAATTAACCAGCATTAAATTTGGGAACAAAACACACACGGACATGGACTGATCACAACATGGGCTGCAACTAACAGATACCAAAGAGGAAAGCAGGCATTAACCCTTTCGCTGCCGGGCACAAGAGAAAATCATAGTTATTTCCACCCCATTGGCAAAGCAGTTTTATTCAGAGCTCTTAAAAATGGTTTGGCTTTGAGTTCGTTATTTGTGGGGATGTTTGGTTTTTTTTTTAAGAAAACATGAAAAAGGATGAAATCAGAAACAAACCCAATTTCAGAGAGAGATCATCTGTCTTAATAGAAATTGGACTACAGTTTCAATTAGCGCTGTTTCGACCGGAACGAAGGACCTGGTGGAAATGAGGTTATTCTCCATTTCACAGCTTCCTTTCCTGGTGTCCAAATGGGTGGAGCAATTCTGTAAACTTTGCTTAAATGGAAGCAGTAGCGTACAGAGAAGACACAAGACTTCTTTTATTTATTTTTTTTTTTTAAGAGCTCTGCCACTAAAGTTGGTTGGCACAGAAGAAACCAAATTGCACAGCTAACCTTCCAGGATCAAAACAGGAAACCGAAAGGAAAAAAAACCCCAAGCCAATTCCCACAATGAACTAAATGAAAGGAATAAAGAAGGGAAAGCTAGCAGAACAGTCACATCTAATCGGGAAGGACAAATTGCCAGAGTTACAACCCCCGCCCCTACATGCGTGTCGACTTCAGCTTTGCAAAACAGCGGTACCACAGTAGCAGGGTCAGCAATGGGCTTTCTGGAGGGGAAAATACAAACAAACAAACAAACCAAAGGTAGGATGAGTGTTCCTTCTGCAAAACAAAACGAGACAAATACACCGCTGAAATAAAGTACTGTACTCCCAAACCACCCTTACCTGGCTGAAACATTATCTAAGTCTCCTGCAATAAGCTCCTGCCTGCCTTCTTGGAAAGCCCCATATTTAGAACCCTTCTCTGACACACTTAAACATTAAACTGTGCATGGTCAGAGCAGGGAGAGTCAATTGCTCGTCTGTAGAAAGACTAGGAACACAGGAACGCACATCTCGCACTGCTGCCTGCTTCTTCTAGAAACTGGCACCATAAGTTGTGGGGGGGGGGGGGGGTTCACCTCTACCCAATCTGCTGTTCTTAGACTACAACCAATGGAGTGGAAAAAATCTTTTCCACTTCCAGCAGCCTAAGTGCCTTTTTAAGAGAGGAGAAAGAAAGACTGTTTCTCCAGTAAGAAAAAAAAGGCATGTCTATGGTAGATGTGGGCACAGATGTGTCATCTTCATTACCAGACCTATCAGTAATATTTTGCTGCATCATCACAGTGCCCATCACCACCCTACAAAAACTTTCTGTATTTTCCAGCTAGTGAAGCAAAGAGTTGCTGAGAATTGCTGGATAAGGAAGTAATGCTGCAGGGGATGTATTTCTTTTATGTGTCCATTATACCACCAAATGCTGTAATAAGAATTTTTGCTCTCCAGTTATATTTGCATGGTTGTGATACAACAACTAAACCTGTCCAGCAAAGAAATGTATATGCATAATTATTAAAGAAATTGAAT
The DNA here is from genome assembly GCF_051311805.1 of Agelaius phoeniceus. Taxonomy (NCBI): domain Eukaryota; kingdom Metazoa; phylum Chordata; class Aves; order Passeriformes; family Icteridae; genus Agelaius; species Agelaius phoeniceus. The sequence goes on along the minus strand of NC_135270.1, from coordinate 28,783,262 downwards.
TGAAAATAAAGGAGATATTTAGAGAAGGAGGGATCAATCAAATTGCTCATATCACTCTTAAGCCTTTGAATAAAGAAAGATCTTGACAATACTGATGGGCTCAGATAGGCTGAGAAGATCATGGGGTTTTGGAGCCCTTGAAATGTCAGCACAACAAGTGACAGTTTTTGCTGAGATTTACAGTGGACCAACTAAAGTTCTGGGGGCCTTGAGACTGCAACTAAACAAAAGGAGATGTGACAAGATGCCTTTTCTTGCTGAGAGGACCACATATACTTTCTGATACTACCAAACTAGCAGAACCTGATATGACATTGAAATGTTTCTACAGATCTGATTTACATTGAATGCAAACCTTATTTCAACACCAGTAAATAGAACAAGTGTGCCATGCTACACATCAGGGAGGAATTCATCCCAACAGCAGAGAGTTGCTTCCAGAAATGTTGCACAGTGCTGGAATATATCAAGAAAACAACTCATATAGGGAGGTGAATTAATCAGAGACTTAAATAGCTTCAGTCACATTTGAAAAGAAACAGAAAGAATGGAATCAAACTTACAGAAATAAATCCCAGCTAAATGCATGCACATCCTCACATGCTCACTTGCCTGTGCACACACATTGCTCATTGCAGAGTCCAGCTGAGGACCCTCCCTTTCTAACACAACATGAGGGTCAGGTCCTGTTCACTGCTTTATCTCTATCCCTTTATAGCCATTCCTGCTCTCTTCCAGTTATCAGTCTTGCCTGTTTTGTTCCTCATTTAGCTCAAAAACACCTCTGCAGGTCTCCTCTTTGGCATCTCACATCAGTGGTGCTTCATCCTTGAAGTGAAGCATCCTGCCTATATTACAGAGCACTTCTTAAGAAGTGCCTACCACACCTACCACAAGCCTGAAAGAAATGGTCTCTTGTGGGCTCTTGTGGGAGTATTCCTTAGAAAAATCAGGAATAGAGCGAGGGCCACAGTGGTTTCTTTCTAGTAGCAAAGCAGAAGTATTTTGCAAGAACATACCAATTCATTCACCCAAATAGGCTCTCTCTCCAAGTACTGTGACTGCAAGAGTTGAGTCTGCATAGCTGCAGGTTGCCCTCTGTTAGCCCAGGGCTTATACCATGTGTAAGGCAAAAATAATGCCTTTCTTCAGCCTCTAAGTCAGATGCTCTTTCACATTAAGCAACATTCCTTGTGGTACCATGACCCCAGCTTAATGTCATTGGAAAGACTATTTTTACTTATGCTATCAGCACGGTGAGGCACTGTAGCATATGGCAAGCAGACCACTAGATACTCAAAATATTAAAATTCTTTTTCCTTTCCTCCCTGGTTTCTCCTTCTTCATGATCTCTTTCTCTTTCTTTTCCTGCTACTTTTGTTCCAAACCTAGTGTTTTACATGCTATGAGAAAATTCACACATCCAAGACTTCCTGAGGCAGTGTTAGTGAACACCATCCCTGCTCCATATCACAGAACTTCTTAGCGTTCCTTCTGTGTCAGAATACCTGAACACAAAGTCCTGTAGCTGCATGTTGCAAGCTACTACAGGTAGATTCAAATTCCCTTTCTTTTTTCCTTAAAAATAAAAAGGCTAATTCAGGCCACAATTATCTTTTACACACAAGGCAGTCCAAAATGTGATTCAAGTTACGAACACCGCGGTAGCACACAAGTCAGAGAGCTGACAGTCTTCTTGCTATGTGTTTAAGATGGAGAAGCAGTCTTATTTCACCTAATGGTGTGATGAACAGTGTTTGCTGTGGCTAAGGTGTGCAGCAGAGTCTGCAGCTGAAAGCCAGTTAATAATTCAGGTGATGGCTCCACCCTAGCAAACCCTGGATCACTCGCACAAGTCTGTATCAGCTCTGCAGATCTAATTGGGGGAGGAAGTAACCCATATTTATGGTGTCACCGAAGTCAATAGACAGACCTCTGAAATACACCCTGGGAGCAGTTCTGTTGAAGGAGAAGGCAATATGTTAACACTGATGGTTTCTAATCTACCACAACTATTGTCTACCTAAACTTTTGCTATGCTGCAATAGCTATAAGCAACTGACAGAGACAATAAAACTTGAAGCAGGGTTTTCAACAGCTCATCCCTTTGTCTTAAAACAATATTTTAAAGTGTAGATCAGGTTTGAAAGCTCTCTCATCTTTGTCAAAACTCTCTTCTGGATGTGAACTTTGAGACTGAGACCATATTTTATAGTGACATCAGTGTTTCACATGCCACTGGCTTTTATTGTACATTATGTCCACCAGACATCTGGTCAGAAGAGCAGAGAGGTGAGCACATTCATAGACCATTTCTTGTATCCTGCACCTGCTACAATTGCAGGCTGATGGGAAGGATAATTTTAACATAAATACCCTAAAAATATCCAAAAATCTCTCCTGCTTACACTGGCTGCATAACACTAAAGACCAAAACTGACATTAAAGGGCAGGAGCAATCTGCTGCTTCCAGTCGCTCTGTGACCAGTGAAGGCCTTAGAATGGCTCATTAGTGCCTTTTCAATAATGGATTCTGCATTGCAAGATTAATTGCAGCCATGTGCTCTGTCACACCCGCCACAGACTATTTAAGTTAACAATCCAATCAATAACCTTTTTCAAACAAAGGCAGAGATTATCTTGAGGGGAAAAAATAAGCAAATACTCTTTTTAAAAAACAAATGTGAAATTATTTATACAGAATAAAAGGAATTTTTACCCAGTTTCCAATTCTTTCCATTATCTTCACAGTGTAGTGGTGGGCTTTTTAATCAATAGCGTGATGAAAACTCACAGGCCTCCTGGCTATATTGCATCAGATTTATTCCATAAACTTTCAGGTCTTTAAACAACTATAAATACATATTACAGATATAATGGCCTATATCACAGGAGCCCCATCCAAATAATGGAAGTTTACATGCAAAGAAAATGCAAAATTTCTTCCTGCTAAGGCCCTTAAAAACTCAGACTATCCAGGAACGCTGAAGAACTTGGCTCTGCCAGAATCCCAGGGCTAAAGAAGCTGCAACTCTCACAAAAAGACCGAACATTCCTAAGGGATGAGACTGGGGAGCTCTTGGCATTTCCTGGCCCTTCCCATCTTGCACTGTGAAGGTGTTACAGTCTAGAGACATATGCTTGCCTGCTCAAATGGAGGTACTCATTAACAGAAGCCTTCAAAAGTGTTCATGGGGTGAGGAGCCAAGGCACCACCTGCCACACTATCTCTGTGATATGGAGAAGCAGGAGTATTTCATTATAGAAAAATAAAACAGCTTTCCTGGCAGCCAAGACAGGGGTAGATGTTGGAGGCTGCAGGTGAAGAGCTCTTGTCTCATCCCCTTCAGTACAGGGCCCTACTGAATCCGGCTTCTTAAGAAAAACATACAAACAAACAAAAGAAAGTCTCACAGGCACCATATTGGGGTTTATTATTATCAGACAGGACAGGAAATATCACCACTGTGAATTTCTGTGTCCTGGCTGAAGTGAGAAAACCTAGCTGTTTCTCCCAGTGTGTTCTAGCACTGCCAACTCTACTAAAGAAGTGAGTCCAAAAAGACTCAGTGGTTTCACTGAATAGTCTGGTCGGTCTGATTTGGTCAGAGACCAACTCTCTTCTATTCTAATATGTCACAACGTGCCAGTAATTTTGGAAGAATTAATGCCTTTAATAATTGATGGATCTCTGAAACCACTCAGCTGTAGAAGAGCTTATAGTTCCTATTATTTCATTTTCTGGCCCTACAGTTGTTCTGGCCAGCATGGACAGAACTGAGTCCACAAAAAGAGAAGGGCACTCTGCTGCATTAGCAGCAGGACTGGTGGCCAGCTGCACTCTGAGGGTGGTGGTTTGCTTCTCAGTACTGCCAGTTCCAGAGGAAGAACTTATATAAATTACAAGCAATTGCTCAAATATTTGGCACTGATACAAGAGAGCCCACTTTAATTGTTTGCCCAGGGGATAAATAAAACCCCTGTGCAAATGGTGGTCATTCAGCCCCAGCTGCAGTCTGGCAGGTGTAATTGGAGAAAGCAGGACAGACCTGTGTTTGAAAGCAAGGCCAAGGATCTTGGGGAAGTTATAAAATGGTGGAGTGAGGCAGGTAGCACTTGCAGCTCACTCTCCTGCACTGCCCTGCTGTTTCTTTAGCCATGAAAACGCCAAAGGGCATGGGGAGCAAAGGAGTAAGTTCCTGCCAAAAGACCCCTCATCTCCAGGCACTTGCCAGAAAATTTCATTGCCTGAGGAAAGCCTACTCACCAGCTCTACTCACGCATAGCTTTGACTCTACAATGCTGCATAATTTCCTCCGAAATCATTTGAAGTATCGAGAGCATCAGCTGGCATAAGGAGCCTGGGTTACAGAGGGTATAGAAGAGCAAAGCTTGGCTGAGGCCACTCATGTGCATAAACAAAATTAAGTATGCACAAATGTGTATGCAGAGACCCACGTGCACCCAAGGAGATGGGCTGTGGACAAGGCAGTGTAGCTCTGTCTGACACAGGGTGGCAGGAGGAACTGGGTGGGATTCAGGGGTGACCTCTGGAGCATGCAAAGGGACAAGCCAGGAGTGAGTTATTCCGAATGGTTCATCAGTCAAATCACTTCCCACACACCCATTCCCGTGATAGCAGATGCCCCATCTGCTAAAGGAAAACTCCTTGAGAAAAGTTTTAAAACAGTTTTACTGCAATGGGTCTGTGTGTGCCTCTCCCTGAGTATGCCACTTCCTCAGCACGCACAATCCAGCCATACATATGTTAGCAGGGAGAAATGAAAATAAATTAGAGATTTTAAAAGTCTCTAAAAACTAATAATAGTTTAGTTAATATAGTTATAGTTAATAATAGTTTAGTTAATAAAATTAATAGTCTCGATTAACTTTGGTGCACACAAATCATTGCCCTTGGAGAACACCCAGATTTGGGCTGGTGATGCTGCAGCCAGGCCCTCTGCCCTGTGTTCAGGTTTGCCAGAGGGAGGATGAGCCCTGCCAAGTTTTCTGCTGCTGTGTGGGTGTCCCCCTCTGGCCAGGCACACCTGCCCTTCCAAAACTGCCTGGACAGGCTGAAATCTGCACCTCCATTTCATATCTCCCAGAGGTTTGGACTGGGGCAGATCTGGGGCACAGGCCCATCCCTCTGTCCTCCCCTCTGAAGCCGAGCCATGGGGACTGAGGCACACCTGGCACAGGCTGCTCTTTACATTGGGAACACGCTGTGGGAACACAGAACTGAGGTAGCAAAATGAGACCTGAGCATTTGCAACCTGGGGTGCCAGAAACAGTGCCCAGCTTTAAAGCCAAAGAGATCCCCCATGCCCCGATGGCTCATCTCAAAACCAGACAGCCCTCGGCCCCCTCTTCTTCCAGACTAGCCCCTATTAACCACTGTTGGCCGCCTGACAAAATGGCTAGTTCTTGCCTAAGAAAAATAATGTGGGAGCACTCAAATAACCTTGTACTGAAGCATCAGCTTGTTAATGCACTGGTAAGTCATGCCAGCGCTGTACAATTCCTGGGGGTGAATTAGGTCAGAGTGACCTCCAGAAAAACCACCAGGCTGCATCGCTGCGTGCTGCATTATGGGTAACGATCTGCTAATTGCCAGGAGGCACTTGGGCTGCTTACCAACACCAACAGGAAGGAAACCTGCCTGCAGGCACCGCACGGACTCCATATGCCAGGGACATCGCTCCTAATGACGAGAATGAACCCATTTATAGAACATGAACTGGGCAGGAGGACAGGCACTGCATGCTAATGCTGCCCAGGCGGTGCCGCTCACCGGGGCTGCTGCCGGAGACCCCCAGCAAAACCTCTGCGTGGACAGGGGCTGGCGTTGCATTTGGACACACAGTGGAGTGGGGGTGAGGTAGATGGAGATGAAAATGCAGGAATGGGAGAAAGACTGCTTATCCAGGCAAGATGAATCACCACAACCTGGAAAGCCAGCATCCCCTTTGCCCGGGGGACATTTTCGTTACCCTTCAACAAACTGCAGTGGAAAAAAACCTCCGGCACAGCTCCGACCTCGTCGCTATGCACTGCAGGCTCCCCAGCCAGGCCAGCTCACACACCACAGAGCTTTCAATCAACTGGCAGGCTCACTAAACCCTTTCAAATTGAGCAACCAAGCAAAAATACTTGGTCATAAACACTAAAAATAGGAATGGAGGATTGGGTTTTGTTTTGCTTTTTAACTTGGTGAAGCCAGCTCTTCCTAGTGCATTAAATCCACCTCCCTGGCAGCCCATTTAGAACATCTCCTCCCCCCTGGGAGAGCCAAAATCCCCAGCTGTAATGAGAGGAGTGGGGTGGTATTTAAAATGCTAGGGAAATGGCAGCCTGAATAGCCTTCTGCAAGCACAGTGCCTTTGTTAAATCCCCCATAAAATAAGATATCAGCGCTGCCCCTCCTCCCCTCTCTTTAACATGAACAAGGACTCTGCTACCTGCTTGAACCCACATTTGCTGTCCAAATACCTGGTCCCTCCCCAGTAGCTCTCGTGTTAAACTGCCCTGCTAACACAGCCACAGATGGCAGCACGCCTGCAGGGCTGCCCGGCACTGCCCAGAGCTGCTCATGGTATCAAGGCAGCATTTGAAAAGATTCCAGAGTTTCCCCACTGACCCAACAAAGGGGGTCTAACCTGAGCCAGTGGCAGCAGTAGATGGGACATGTCATTGCCCCAGAGCACTCCATCTGGGCTTCTCCACTGGGATTAAGCAGGAGAGAGTGATAAAGGTGATGTATCATGACAAGGACACCTCTTCACTAAAACCAGGCCATGCTCACCCAGTCAGTTCAGAGAGCACTAAGACAACCCCACTGCACCAATATGGTCCTCCTCAAGCACCAAGGACTGTGGGCAGAACTCCAGTGGGGATTTCACCCATGAGTCGTGGAACAGACATCTCATAAACACACCTGGAAACTTGGAAACAGGGCAAGCTGATTAATTTGGGGAAAGGAAAGGGGAAAAGGAGACAGTATTACTAATCTCTGGACTAACTTTCTAGAAAGATTAAGGAATGACTCTAGAGTAATTCCCTGCCAGCAGGTTTCCAGAAATTTCAAATCAAATGGCAAACTCCAGAGAAATTATTTAAATTTTAATATTAAAGAAACTTAACTATGCAGAACTTAACCATGCCGTTGCATAGACAGTGACCTCATTGCTCTTGCATGAGGTAACCACATACCATCTAGGTAAAGATATTCAGCACATGATGGGTAAATGACTGATAATTGATGTGTACATACTGAAAATGCAAGAGGTCTGTCTTTCTCACAGAAGCATAATTTACACTTGTTAATGTGACTGTATATTCAGACATAAGTAGAACTGCCTCACTCAACACAAACAAGACCAGTTTGGACCAAGGTACTTCAGTCTCTTGTTGAGTTAAGGAATCCTTTTCAGCTGCCAAACAGGCAGTCATCCCCATGCACACTCTCCATTGTTTGTAATGCAGTGCCAGAAGCTGGAAAACACTTATTTTTTTCCCTTCTCTGTCACTGAAAACCCCTGTTTGGTTGGGAATTTTAAAGTGTCAATACAGATTTCATCAACAAGACAGCCAGTTTTTGCTTCCCCACCAAACTCCCAGCAACATCAATATCTAGAGGGAAGTGCGTGCTATAAGCACATGTTGAACAACATCAGTATGAGCATGGTAGGAGGGAGTGAAATGTCTTTGTTTGCTCTCTAAAAAATGCAGTCTCAAGGTGATCTAAACATTTGAGTGAAGGAGTGAATTTGAACAAAGTAGTTTCAGTCAAAAGTAAGTGGGAGGGAAGAAAGGATTAAGAGGTGGCAGGGCAAAAAACTGATTTTCAGAAAGGTTGAGACATTTTGTACCAGTGTCTCACAAATAAGAAGCTGGACTTTCATTTTGGAGCAGTACCTTGTTTCAAAGGAACTCAAGGGAATTGTTTTTAAGAAAGAGAAAAAATAGCTGCAAATGAAATGTTTCATTCAAGCCTGTGCACTGTTGGCAATGGGAAAGGGTCATTTCATTGAGGAGAGATTGTGTTTCATTTTGAATCAAACCAAAATCTTTTATTCTCACCATGGTATTTTTCAGTTCAGTTGTTTCAATGGCTTTTTTGAGTAAATGTCCAACAAAATGCTGACAGAGATTTAAAAAGTAGGTTTGTATTTTTTTTTCCAGTGGAAGACCACATGATTAAAATCAATGATCTCTTTTCTTAGAGCTCACTAGACCTTCGAGCCCAGATTAGTTAAGTCAAAGTCCTGGCCATTCCTTAACCTGTAACAAGTGAGTAGTGCTGCTTTAACCTACATAACCAATAACTCATAGCAGCTAAATACCTTGTCAGACCAAACAAGAAATCAGGTAGTTCCATGGTGGTGGACACTAATGTCCCTCATTAAGCAGTTCATTAGTCTTGCTATTTTTCAACACCAAAGGAATAATTTAACAAAGCCTATACAGAAGCAGAATATTATTGTATTTAATTAAAGAAAATTATCTTCTACAGCACTACAACAATCTCTGACTCTTCTGACCCTGCTTTTAACTGGCTGCTCCATTGGCCAGCAGGTCTGTTGCTTAGTGTTCTGTTAATGGCCAGGAAGCTGGGAAGTCCTCTCCTATAGGTTGGTTTGACCAAGCTCTGGGTACCCCAAATCCTTTCACTTTAAACAGTTGCTGAGGGTGTTCATCACCTGCAATGTTCACTTGTTAGGTGGGATCTCACCAGCCACAAGATGTCTGGCAATTCTCAGTGATAGCTACACTGAGCCTAATGGGGACTAATTCTTCTTCACATATTGCCAGACCTGTAAAATGGCTGTGGATATCCTTAGGAAATTTATCTCTGTTCTTTCAGCTCACTAAGTACTTGTAAAATCTCGCCCTTAATGGAAGTCAAGAAAGGGTCTTGGAGAGGAAGTTAATGAAGAGGCTGCAAGGGAAATGAAGTCCCCTAAGCCGGGGAATGTCCTTTTCTCCAGATGAAGGAATACACAATTCTGGACCATCTGCATGCTTGAACAGTACAACAGCAAATTCAATTCAGAGAGAGTCTGTGGACAGTTAAAAAACTATCCTAAGCCTCTAGACTGATAGATGCATTCAGAGACACAGTCAATATAGAAAGATCTGAGAAGTCCTGGAACTTTCTCTTTAAGAATCCAAAGTCCAGGTATTCCAGAAAAGGATGAGACTTCTGACCCAGAATTCACTGTACTGTTAAACAAGTTGTTGAGCCCAGGGAAAGGGCTGAAAGACTTTAGTGTTGTTTAACATATTTAAGCCACTCCCAGCAGAACACTGATATGAAGCAGCTATGATGTGTACCAACAGAGAAGATAAATTTTTCCAACATTGACTTAAAACCATTCCATGCAAACTCTACTGCACAAACTGATACATGAATTTGAAAGTTATGTCACAGTGGTTAACACTAAAATAAAAATACCCCTTTAGTGACAGGATGGCTTTCCACTATTTCCCATCCAATGACTTCCTCTCACCTTGGGGAGTTTGCCTCAATACTGATTCCTGAAATCATCATATGAAGAATTTAATGGCTGTTGGTTACGGAAAGAAATACAAAATAGCAAGCTAAGTCTGCAGTGATGTTTGAGAAAACTACCTCCAGTATTACTTAAAATCTCTATTTTGTTTCAAAAAAGGGAGGCTGTATTGAAAAATTTGGTCCTCTTCATTCACTTCTTGCAGTCCACAATGAAGTTAATGACATGAGGACACTTCACAGCAAAGACTGAAGAAATTTAATGGGAAGGGCTTCAGTCCAAATAAAAAATTACTCTTAATACCTCTGCAAACCTAGATATAAACTAGGTATTACTGACAACTGGTTATAGAAGATGAGCAGCACTGAGAAATTAAATCCTACTCCAAAAAATCTCAAACCACTCAATTTCAAGATACTGAAGGGGGGCTGTGTCTGTTCCTACTCAAGAGGTACCATCCATCAGCTGAGTTGCAAAAAAAAAAAAAAAAAGGTACCTTCTGCAAGCTCTCTCAGGTAGGCAGCAGAAGTTCCAAGAGCTTTAGCCCACTGGCCAGCTTCAGTGTTTAAATCATGTTGCCTTTTCCTTAACAGTGCCATGGTTGGCTTGTACATCATTTAAAGTTACCACAGCTGGCTCAGGCAACATTAAGCAAACCTGTTTCTAATTATGGATGGCAATATCAGCCACAACACTGTGCTTCAGAAATCTGTGCTTTCATGAAAGTAAATGCCATCCTTCTCCCACCATGGTTCACCCCCCATGGAATCATGCAGAGTTACAAGCTGCAGAGACAAAACATCATGAAATGACAGATGTGATAGAAGTTTCTAACAGGCATTGCAAGAGCATTTGTTGAAACAGCAAACAATGTAGTTAGGTCTTCAAAATATTCTGGTGAGGTGCCACAGATGGATGGCTCTCATATTATGTCATTAAAATCAAAGTTAGGGCTTAACTATGGCAAATGTCCAGCTTTAGTGCAGCAAACAATACAATCTTTATACAACAATTTCCAAGGGATAATAGAGGTCTTAAAAACATCAAGCCACGATTTGGACACACCCAGCCCAGTAGTCATTGCTTATGTGCTCTGCTATGCATGCCTTATGTAGTTGAGGTCTTACTCATTCACCTTCAACACCGGGGATGGGATGGGGTACAGAGAAGTCTATGCCATTGCTAATGAGAATTAAAAGCTTGGGTTTAGAAAGAAAGTGTTATGGGTTTTCTTTGTCATCTATAGGCTGATGGATTTAAATACAAGTAGGCCTTACAAATCCAAGATGCAAATTTAATCAGATTTTCTTTTTTTCTGATTGTAGACAAAAATTTGGAATAAATCTTAAACCAGTGCAATATTCTAGTTCAGGCCAAAGCAAATTAGCTGATGCTGTTTTCACTCCACCCAGAGAAAACAGGATTCCAGCCTTCAGACTTGCCAGCCTTCAGCTCAATCTCAGTCCAGGGAAATACAGCTTTGGGGGCACCCATTGACTGCTGCAGTGCTGAAAGACACTTTTAGTCCCTCCTGCTGCCATCCCTCACTCTCACTGGCAAGAGCCATTCTCCAAACAAGAAAATAAGATCTATTTATGTCAGCATAAACCTGTCCCGGGGCTTATCTGTTCAGATTCTGTTTCTGCAAAACTAAACTTTTTCTTTAACATTTCTAATTCCAGGCCCGTGGCTTAAAAAAAAAAAAAAAAGAAAGAAAAAGAGAAAAGAAAAAAGGCACAAAAATATTCAAAGTAATAAGACTTATGTGGAGACATTCCTTGGACTCTGACAGCCTATAACAACAGCTCTGCTGTGGTGGGAAGGATCCCATTCATCTCAACCAGGTGTTGACAGACATCCATAAAGGCCAATTTCAACATGCATGTTCACTCCTGGCTACTTTAGCAAAAATGTCTCACTCTGCACTGTGCATCATCACACTGAGGACAATAAAAATGGCAATGGATGTTAAATGGCAGATGACCTAGTGCACTGGTGCCACAAGCAGTTTCCTTCCTTCCTTCCTTCCTTCCTTCCTTCCTTCCTTCCTTCCTTCCTTCCTTCCTTCCTTCCTTCCTTCCTTCCTTCCTTCCTTCCTTCCTTCCTTCCTTCCTTCCTTCCTTCCTCCCTCCCTCCCTCCCTCCCTCCCTGTTAGTAGTTAATTATCTGCCACAACGACACACAGTCCATCACACACATGTTAAGAATAAGACAGGTAGGACCCCATCTGTAGAACAGAGCTTTATAAAAAATAACACATTAGGGAAGAGGTCACACACAGAGTTTCCTAAAAAGATAGCATCTAATCTAAAACAGTATTTCCTCTTTCTCTTTTCATTCTATACAACCATATCATTAATCTAATACATGTAAAGGGAAAGGGAAGGTTCATGCCAGCACTGTGAAATGCAAAGGGAATCACAGCTTCCAGTTACTCCAATGGCTGGACTGGAAACTGGCATAGGTAGGGGCAAGACTCCTTAAGGCAATGTCACTAAAATCTATGCAAACAGCTATCATATAGCTTAGACTCCACCTTTGACTCCAGACCACCTTAATGTAATTCTACTAATCTCATAAAGAAGGCTACTAAAATACAAACACACTTAGGAAGATCATCTATTATCACCAAAGGATAGAAAACACTCTTATAATGAGCCCTATACAGAAACACTTTTTTATTTCCTGCCTACCTTCTCTATAGCAAGCAACAGGACCATTTTCTGCAGTCCAATGAATGTAGAAGAGAAAGTAAAAGAGAAAAATTAAGATAATTCTTGGTTAATGTCATGGTTCATTAGGAAGTACAAAACAAAATCCAGGGACAAAAGTCATAATTTACAAAATGGAAAAGGGAAACAAAATCAATAGAGGAGGAAGTTTTATTTTAAGCTTCAAAGAGAGAATTATAAACAATGGAGAACTTAGAAAATTAAATGTACATATATGTTACTCAACAATGTCTTTTTAAAAGAAGATTATTTGCACTAAAAAAGACATTATGGAATTGCTTTGGGAAAGTAATATTTACAGAGGAATATACAGTAGGGATGCTAGAAGCATTACTTTTATTTGGAAGGAATATTACACAAACTGAACACAGACCCTACAGTTTTCAAATCTTCATTACAGTTGTGCGTCTTATATTTTGATGAAATTATTTTTATTTTTTTTTTCTCTAGAGGCAGCTCCCCACTGCATGTTTAGAAATCAACAACATGAGCAAAGCAAATTCATCCTGCTAAAGAGCCCAATTAGGACACAAATTGTCATTTAATTCAGTTTGAGCAGGACTACCTTACATGGTTATTTTTGACTTTATGTTTTAATCTGGGAAGAAGTGGGAAAAGGGAGAGGGAGAAAACTAAAAAATCTGCTGCTACTGATACATGGAAACCTCTCAATGAGGTGAGTTTGTGTTCTAGATGTGCAGGAAGCACAAGACAGTATCAGGTTTTCTGTCAGCTTCACCTAGTCAACATGCATTTTTGTAGACATAGTTTTTTCATTCTGAAAGACAACATAAGCCACATTAACAAAACTACTTTTTTTCTGCCTAAACCCTGAGGGTCAATCCCAATAACTGTTGGTGTGCTTTGCCCTCAGTTTGCTTCTCCTCTATAACAGGGGTGCCAGACAGAGCCAAGTCCAATACTCTTCTCCTAGGACACAAGGCTATCCTGCATCTCTCCTAGACCTCATCACACAAGACAATGAGCAGACCTTGCTATCCACTGCGAGTAGATCTGGCCAACAAAACCCTCCTTTTTCACTGGGACAATGCCTAATGATTCAGAAGTTGGGATGTGACCATCCTTCCCTGCTGCCTCACAGGACAACTTAGGATTGCAGCTGTGGGAACTTGTATTTTTCTCCTGCATAGTAACCTCTGTCGCTTATTGCAGACGTGTGGTTGCACCTGTATGCTTTTCAAAGTCCACTACCAGTTCAGAAAAGGCTGAAATACACAAGTTTTCTACATATGACATCATCCTTGACAGCTAGATCCATGCCAAGGGCACCTAACATTTAGATACTTCCCTTACAACCAACTCAAAATCAGCTGTGGAATTACCAGAGCAAAAAATAATGCAAAAATGATCAGAGTTGTTTTCAATTCTCAAAGCCCTCTTTCAGCAGAAGTATTTCACAGAGTTGCTCAAGAGCAAACCTCTTTTGCCATGCAGAAGAGACAGATCAATCCTACTGGGAGGACAGTCCTTTGAAATGGACACAAAATCTGGTAACAAAGAAATTCAACCACTGAGCCTGGTCTTTGCTACTCCAACAGTTTTTGTGCCTAACACAGCACAGCAAAGTAGGTTTTAAGCATCTAACAGGATAATATTTTTTAAAAGAAAATAAATCAGAACAATCTTAACTTACCACATCCAATTTTCAAAAAACAAAGATACCCAGCACATGTATGAATGGCTTCTTTAAAGTAAGAGAGAGAGCAGAGTTGACCTTTATTTTCATTATTTAAAAAAAGTTTTTTCCTTAAAGTAAATATTCAGTCTTTATTTTACAGTAAGTGCTTTTTAAAATTTCATGTCTTCACAAAATTGCATTAAAATTTGAAGTAAAATGTATTTCAAACAAAAATACTGTGCAACTTCAGCACTTCTTTCTTAAATATTGAAATAAATAAAATAGTTGTCTTTTTCAGTTTGTTTGTTTTTCAGTCAGTTCTACTGTAGATCAATTCCAGTCTGACCTGGGTTTATACACACACTTAAAAGAAAGTGAAATCAAGACTTCAAAAAACTTCTTTGTATTGCACCAGCTTAGGGCATCCCCAGAACTTCTCTCAACAGATGGCAGCCAACTTCCCACAGTCCAGACTCCTGTGCCAGATGGAACTCAGGTACAGATGACTCAGGGCAAGGAAAGAAGTATCAAAGCATCCTGGCTTCTCTCGGTCTTCTTCTGAAATGTTTTGCTTGAAGGCTGCTGGAATCCACGAGGGCAGGGCTGACTGCAGAGGAAAAGGCAATACAAAGTAAAACTAAACAAACTCAAGCAGATAAAAAAAGCACATGATCAGAAAAAAAAAAAAACAGAAACAGCACAAACCAAACTTCCAACATTGCTTGAATTCGTGTTCCTTGAAAGTATAGCTCAACAGACTCAGTTTCAACTGACTGTGGAAGCCATAAATGAACACAAAGCAAACAAATAGGATAAGAAAAAGCATATTGACAAGAAAGGCACTGCACACTGTCAATCTTTCTTCTCGGGAACATTATTAAAGAACCTTCATCATTCAGCTTAGAGAGCTGTGTCTTCAGTAGAGGTTAAGACCTTTGCTTATGAAATCCTGCTCTAATTACCTTCCTCTATTATTAATTATTTGTAGGGAGCCACAAGCATATACAGCATGGCACAAAAGACATTTTCCAAAGTCTAAACAATACACATGGGGTGGCAGTAATGCAATAACTTCTGGAAAGAATGAAAGATTGCATTTTTCATTGCATTTATTTAATGAATTGACTAAGTTACATACTGCTAAGATCCTGAGCAGGATTAGATAGCAAATAAAATCATCTCTATTTTCACAAAATGCAAGTGCCTCTTCCCATATCTTCCCACATGTCTCATATCAGTTCTAGACTAAATGAAGGTCCAAAATCTTAGGAACTGCCAGACACCAAAAGAATAAATCAAAGATATGAACTGGCAGCATCTTCTTAACAGAGCTATCACGCCTAGAAATCCCAAGAGCTGGGTTTTGTCCTAAATGTTATTGCCACTTGTCTTCTCTGAAATTGGCAACTTAGCATTCGTGGAAATACAGACAGGGACATCAAAATAGTTCTGACTCAATTTCAGTATTGTATGGTATTTATACAGGTTGGGGTTTTTTTCAACACTGGTAGATATCTGGCAAAGAGAACAAAGATTGGTAGGGTTTATTGTAGTGGCTTAGTCAGCAAAAACTCATCCCAGCTGAATTCCTGCACGCAGAGGTTTGTCAAAATAACCCTATGTGAGCATGAACTCATGCATGTGCCTCATACTTTTACTTATAGCTACAAATTTCATATAAATAAGAAAAACAATATAATATGAAATGGGTGTTTATTGGAAACATCTACATATGTAGCAACACAAAACACACTGGGCATATTTTGCAGGTTTTATAATAAGATGACTCCCAGTGGGGTCAATACAATGTTTGCTTGAGGATTTGATTCAGTAAAACTGCTTGCCATGGGGAAGAGGCAAATTGCACAAAGAGCCAGGCTTTGAAAGCTCCATAGTTTTACGGTATTTGAACTATTATTTTAGGGCCCATCTCAAAATATCATTGCAAGAATTAACCTAAGAAAGGCAAAGTGGGCACGAGAGAACACAGTGGTGCCCCAGCACTGTCCGGACTCTAACTCTCTGGGTGCAGTTCTTGTTTTCTCCATGCACCAGCAGGCAGCAAACTGAGTCTCTGTCTTCAATCAAGAGCCTAAGCTGAGGTCTCTAACATAGCAAAATGGAACTCAAAATGAATAACTAATGTAAAAGCTCAAAGGCAAAACAATGCGGGGAGGGGACTCTAATAACACATTCTGCTGAAACAAATGACCATCTCAGAGCTTGTCTACACCATACCAGCAAGCATATTAATAGAGAGGTTTCATTCAATAAAAGCAATAGCTAAGAAAGCCCAGTGGTAATCCTTCTGAGGTCAGTGGTAGAGTTCTCTCTGGCCCTTTTTTCAGCAGCCTAGGCTCATCATTTATGACCTTACCACATATTTACGATGTTATTCCAAGCACCATTACATATTCAATAAATAAATATATAGCACACAAAACTGGGGGGTGTCTGAGTGAAGGGAAGAGATGCAAAGTGAAGTAAGTTAGATTTCAGTTCCTCTTCCACCACATGCCCATTTCTCTTTTTACTTTTTAACTTCTATGCCAGAATCTTGTATTTGCTTTAAATTTTCTCAATGTATATTATCATGCTTGAAATTTTATATTGTTTTCATGGAAGAGCTGAGGTCTGTCCCTGCTAAAATTTTAAGTAATTAAATGCCTCAAAAGGGAATAGGCTGAGGATCAGTGCCCACTCCATGTAGCCTTTCTTTTCCCTTATCAGCTGCTTAAGTAGCATGCCACTTCATTCTCCTGCTCCCATCTGTGAATCAGAGTTAGCAGAGGATGACTCCAGAAACTATGTGTGTTTTCTAAGATCCTTTAGTATGGAGCAGTGGAAAGGTGCCTGAGGAGACAGCTTACATGATTTAACATAGAAAAGTCTGCATTTAGGGCCTGAAATGAAACACCCCTTTGTTCGCATTTCACATTGGGTTTGTCTTATTTTGGTATGTGGTTTGTTGGGAACATGTGTTTCAGGATACTCTTTGGAAAGCCTTGTGCCAACCTTCCTGTAATAAGAAGGACATCTGGAAGATGAGAACTGGAGAACTGGAATAGCCAGGGTTGTAATTAGTTGAAGGACTACACCTTTGAAGAATTTATGAAGAACAGAAAGTTTCATTGAACTGCTGAAATCACTGGGGAATAAAGAGCATCACAATTCATTCTGATTTCAAAGATAAATGTTTAGTTACAAAACAGAACTCACACTGCAAACTTTTTTTATGCCTCCCTAGTTTGGTTTGGGACCTATGTGCCCTTTAAGATACAATTGACACTGTGCAGTTCTCTCATTTATGAGTTGGTTATGCTAGTGTCAGAGTTTTTTGGGTTTTTTTTTATTTCACTCATGAAACATTCTCCTACACATTTTCTGCCTAATTAACATTGTCATCTTCCCCTCATGAGAGGGTCTTGCACAGCAGCCCCTTTGCTTTGCTTTCATCTTCCTTCAGCTCAGAACTACCAACCTTCTTTCCCTGTTCCCAGCCTTCACTCCAGCACTACATATCCTGAGAATATTTTATTTCCATATTATCACTCCATGCCATATTCACCATTAACTCTACTTTACAACCTAGCTTAAACAAGTACTCTTTTAGCTTCCAACTCTACATCCTAATTTCTTCACTATGATCAAAGCCTTCCTATGGTCAGCACCACACTGCTCATTCTGCTGGACTAAACTCATGTTGGTTATCTCAATCTCATAAGGCATCTTGAGGAATTCAAGAACTACTCTCACTACATAAAAGTGAATTAATATTATCTTACTTGGTCTTTTAGGACTGTATAGAATGAGTGAGCATCCATATACACAGTAATGATATAAATAACTGTGAGGATATTTTCTATGCTATCTGTAATAAATGTCAGCTGGCAAATTTTATGCACTTCGTGAGCTGTTGTGGCTTCTTTCTGAGGGTACTGTGCTACCCAGTTGTCACAAAGATGGGTGGTTTAGTTGCAAAAGGATTAAGACTGTATGCATTGTTATAGTAACTCCATTTGTGAAACTAATTCAAGACTTAATGAATTATGGGCATCTGATTATTGTTTGTATTCCAAAAGAGCCCACAATGCGCTAGGCATGGTTCACAAAAGACAATGTTAAGGACTCCACTTGGAAATACTCCATTTAGAGTATGCCTGTTCTGCAGTTTATACAGTGATGGGAGTTCTTCCGAAAGATGTACTTGGGTAGGTTTCAGCTACCTAATTCAGGTGCTGTAAGGACTGAGCTTTAGTAAATACAGCAGAGTAGCAAAACATTATCTATTTATCTTGCACTATTTTGGATGAAAAAAAGGACTGGTTGTGGAAGAAATCAATGTTTTTATCAGTTGAAGTACACTTCTCATTGACGGCATTATGTCAAAATATAATTGATTTGACACTTGATTGATTACAATAAATCAGGAGCAACACAATAGCAACAGAAAAGAATTATCAAAATGGGGAAAGCTTAAACAAGGCTCTCTCCTGGCAAGTGTGCATGGCTCTGGCATGCATTGTCCTTTCATGTACACATACAGAGGAATTTGTAATGTTTTCTAACAGCATCCTGAAGGTGGATTATTAATGTAATCTAGACATCAGTTACTTTATATTCTGGATTTATGCCTGTATACCTAAAAGCAGAATTTAGCCACTGCTCATTCCATGTCTAAAGAGGACAATAAAAAAATCAAGAGACTGAATTATTTCTCTTTTTTCTACAAGGTTGGAAGGTGGAGGAGGGAGTTGAAATTGCTCTCACAGACAGACTACCCTAGCAAAGAAGCAGGAAAAATGGAGTCCACTTGGTCTGACTTGTTTCATTGTACATATCCAAATTCCTTATTGCAAGGCTAAGACTTTTACTCTGGTATCAATAACACACACCTACAGTTTAAGGATTAGGCACTGTCCAGAGAAATGTCTATTTTGCCTTTGCTCTTAATCAGGTCATGATTTCACCCTGTTTGCATTATGTACATCAGTAAAAATAGATCTTTAGAACTTAACCTTGCTCCTGCTCCAGGGAGATTTTTGCCTGCACTAGGACAGCAAAACATAACTACACAGTGACTCTTTTTGCATCATTTCTGACTGTATGCAAGTGTGGATCCTGCTCTCACAGAACTTCCATTAGTTTCACCAGGGGCATGAATGTGGCCTATATCTATAATACAGTTTAATCCATGGGACTTGCTGCTACAACAAAGCTCAGTCAGGGGTCTGCTGAAAAGCCAGGGCAAGAAATTTCACAATTGAGTGAAAGACATTTCAGCTCGGACATACCTTTCAAATCCTGCTGCATGTTTCCTCCTTTCTGGGAAAGTCGCTGGGAAGGGAGTCACTCTCTTCTCCATTGCCCTTGGAACTTTAATTAGTATTGCTTTGGTTTATTTCAAAAGAAGCCATTAAAAAGCAAATAAAGTGTCTTGTGAGACACTACAGAGAGAAAAAGAGGGCAACACAGGAAAAAATGCTGTGAATTGTAATTTAAAAATTGAAAGAAAAGAATAGGTGAGGTATTTTTCCATGTCATTTCTTCCAGGATTCTGCTCCTCCTTTTTTTGTTTTTCTGTGATGTCTATGACTTGCCATTCATATTCCATCTCTATGCTTGGAAATTGCTGTCCATCAAGTGAAAGGTGAAGGAAAAGAAAAAAAAAGTGGAACAGTGTGGGGAAGACATGAAGGGATGCAGAGAGGAGATTTATTGAGTGTAAAGGTGTCCAAAGGAGATGGAAATGTGTTCCCCAAGGCCATGGTCTTCGATGGTGCTGCTTGTATTTTCAGGCTGTAGCGTAGCAGATGTAAGAGCCAGACTTCACATGCTACAGTAAGTGCAAAATCTCAAGACGCAGATGCCATCACATCAAGGGTTTCCTTGTCCCCTGATAGAGTCCGCCCACAGTGGTTCTCTAGAAACAGTTCTATTACCAAGTAGACATCCATTGCTTTTTTGTTGTTTTTTTTTCTATTTTTATTTAAAAAGTATTTTTTTCTAATAATACATAGAATATATAAATAATAATAATAATTAAAAAAAACTATTTGGGTTTACTTTCTGTTCTCCAACCCATCTGTATTTTTTGTGGTTTGCCGATATATATATATTAAAAGACAAGAAAATCAACTCTGCTCACTATTAAAAAAAATATTAAATCCACTTTTTATGTTTCCAAAGAGAAAGAGAAGGAGGGGAGATGTGATAAAACCAAATTAAAGTGAAAAAAAAAAAAGAGAAAGAAACAAAAACAAAACAGGAAAATCAAAAACCTTCTGTCTCTTCAAAGTAGTTGTCAAGAGCTTTAAATGCTTGTGCTTTCAGTGTACACCCCCACAGGGAAAACATAATAAAAATGACAAAAAACAAAAGAAAAGGCGGGGAGGAGGAAAAAAACCAACCAAACAAAAACCCAAGAGGACCTAAAAAATAAAAAATGTAATAATAATCTTAGTAGTGAAAAGGACAGCTCAGAGTTTCTGTGTCTTTTTAGTTATTTTAGCAGCCGCCCTTTTTGTCTGCAGAGGGAGACCTGCCACCACAGCCACCTCCTCGGCTCAAGAGAGGCTCTTCTGCATCGTCCTCGTCAAAGCCATGAAAGGTCGAGGTGTCGCTTTCTGACGTGGAACCGAACAAGTCCTCCGTAGTGCGTGCTGGCGCTGCTTCGTCCCTCCTGCCTTCTCTTCCCAAATGAGCTGACATGTATGATGAATATATCAGCACATGGGTTAAGCAACAGGCATCATCATCATCATTTTTTTCATCATTTTCATTACCATTAAGCAAGTCAGACTATCAAGCTCATAGGTGTGTGCTTGTATGTGCCCGTGCACCCCAACAACATAGCATAGGTAGAACTGCAGTAAGAAAAATAACAAAGGATCAGTTTCTCTTTCCAAGAAAAAAATCTACAAACACCACAGGTGCCCATAGCTACAGCAGCGAAAGGGTTAATCATGTTTTCCTCTCTTCAAAAGACAGTAAAATATTTCCTCATGATTACTTAGATCAATTTTAAAATATTTTTAGACCATGTAAGTAATGAGACACTGTTAGCTCTAAGCACAACGGCATCAACAGTCACAAATGTTCTGCTACGGAGATGTAAACCACTAGATACCTCATCAACCTCAGGACTACTTTTTATCCCCGTTCTTCACCTGATCCTAAAGAACCTCCTCTGTAGACAAAATTAAATACATTTTGAAGACTAAGTGAAAGTAACCTAAACCAATTCTTTAACACAAATGTCATGGCATGTCCTTCAAAAATAAAAAAGCCCCAAAACTAATATATACAGTTCAACAACTAAAACAACTGAGAAGTAACCCATCTTGGGAAACACTGGAAAGTTCAAATTTGTGTGAGTCAATCCAACTTTCAAGATGGAACAGGAAATTCTCCACACAATACCAATAATGGCAACAACAACCATAAGAAGACTCCTAAAAAGAGAAGTCAAATGGTGAAATCTGTGAAATTGAGGTTTGTTTTCTCTCTCAGACAAACTTTTTATGTGATTAATAGTATGACCTTCAAATTCCTTCTTTAGGGATGGTAGGGAAAAAGATATCTCTTGTGCCCCAACAAAACTGAAGTGTGAGATTTTAGGTAACAGCTATTTTGTTATTCACAAACAGTAGCATGTACTTAGGCAACCAACTGTTGGGTCCCTGCTCCAGCTACAGGAATCAGCCATATAACAAGTACACTGCATTGCTTGAGACAGAAAGAAGTAAATCCTGTTCACAAAAAAGAAAATGGATATAACAAAATAATTGGCAGATAAACCATATTGTAGAAATGTGATTTTACTGACTTTGTGAACAGAAGAAGCAATATAATTTCCATGACCTCTCTTTCAGTGTAATGAAAATATTCTCCGTTATTATAAGAGAAAGATGGCAGCCACCAAAGAGGTTTCATTGTTTTAGTTTAGAGATTAGTGTGTGGTTATACCTTAATTACTTTCATCACACATCAGTCACAGCATTGCAGACCCTATGAATGACCCAAGTGGGTCTGAATTTGTACAAGGATAGCATTTAATGGAACCGATTTGGCACAGTTTAGGCTACAGGCTGATCTACTTGTTCTATCACACTAAGGAATCAAGGGAATTAATGTATTTGTGTTGCAATCTGATATAACCACCATAACAATGTTAAAGCAGCAATAAAATATGGCTCCATCTCATTGTGCCATATCAGGGCAATGCTGAAATTAGTTATATTGAAATATAACAATCAAGGCAAAGGGCAATAATCTTCCAAGATGGCACCACAGACCCCATGGACTTTCCCCTTCAGTTAGTAGAAGCAATCACGTGTACACTAAAAGGTCCATGTCTCTGACTGCACAGCATTCGTAAGGATGCCCCTGGAGAAAACCAAAGGAGTTGCCATTGATTGTCTGGTGACCAGTGTAATTTCAGAATGTCTTCAGAGGTCACAACAACTGCAGAAGGCAATTTCAGTGAGAGTCTAATCATTCTCCCATTGAATGTGGTAATAGGCTTACTATGAATTTCAGCAGGAGCATAAAAAGGCCATTTCCTTGGCATGAGAACATTCCACATCACATTTCAGCCATGAAACAACAGACATCTTTCAGTGACTACAGTATAGAAGGAGCAGCATTCATACTGAGTTTCAAGGCCTCCTTGGTTTTCAGATTTCTATATCACCATCTTATTACCACTAGTATCACAAAACAAAAATATCACAAGTGGAAACTTGGACCAATGCTGGAATATGCAGTTGTTAAAGGTCTCCCAATTCCCTCTACCACCACCACTAATTCCTATGTGAGATATAAATAACTGTTCAGCTGGTATAAAATTGTCCAAAAAAAAAAAAAAAAAAAAAAGAGAAAGAAAATAAAATAAAAAAAACTAAGAAAGGAGGGAAGAAAACAACAGCCCAGAAATAAAGACAACTCAAATTGGGAAAGACACAATTCAATTGCCTACATTTAAAAAGAGAGAAGGGAAGGGAGAAATAAAAACCTCTTTAAACAAAACTAATGATAGTCATCTTATAAG
This sequence comes from Agelaius phoeniceus, assembly GCF_051311805.1. Classification (NCBI taxonomy): domain Eukaryota; kingdom Metazoa; phylum Chordata; class Aves; order Passeriformes; family Icteridae; genus Agelaius; species Agelaius phoeniceus. Next base: position 28,760,324 of record NC_135270.1, on the reverse strand, counting down.
AGGATAATTCTTGACAGCTAGCCCCATACCTACCCTGTAATTTTCTCCCTCTTTCTTTTTTGGATGAAGAAATGCATGAAATGTGTAATCAATGGGAATGCTTGTCATGCAACTTTCATAAATCTTGTAAGTAATTTATAGTTGTAATTACAGCATTTAAAGACAGAGACCATTCTGTAAAATTGTCATAGGATTTTCTCCTTCCATGTGAAGAACAACTAGTACATGTACCAATGTTCCCAAAAGCCAATAAATAAATTAAAACTTCATTATTCATAAGACTCCATTAGCTTAAATATGTGAACCCAATAATGGGGTTTATAATATAAAATTTTTTCAGTCATCCTTTCCCACAAACACAGAGAAGAGGTAAGATTCCATCTTCAATCCCTTCCCAAATATGATGCCTTTCTTCAAAACCTTCAGAAGGTGCAAAAACCAAATCACAAAAACCTTTGTACAAAAAAGATGCAAGAAGGAGTCACCTACCAGAGCGCCCACAGTCTGAGCACGATACAAGTTCCTCAGGCCGGCCACTTTTTTTGTTCATATTGGAGCCTCCGAGGCAGAAGTCACAGTAGTTATTGGGAATGATGACCCCATCTGGTCCTTTCTGGGCTGTAGTTGGGTTAGAAATCAGATTTACTACAAGAGCATTCACTTGGACCATTTGCCCCCCATTCTTGATATGGTGTTAGCTCAGTGAGTTTGCAGGCCACAGTCTTCCCAAAACATTGTCAATCAGAACAAAAAGTGAACTGCATAAACCACCTCCATTTTAACTACACCCTGGGTTGTATCTATTTTGCCTGAAATGCCCTTTACTATTTCCTTTATAATCCCAGCCAGGCTGCTCCTTCTCAAGGACATGCTTCCAGATATGCCTTTACAGTTCAGGGACTTGTAACATACAGGTATAGAGGCAATCCCTAAGGCAGGATAAGACCTATGTGGTCAGTAAGCCAAATTTGGTTTTTCAGGCAGCCGTCATCATCATAATCCCACAAAGTACAAATTCATAAATGAAAAATACAGTCTCCAAAACTCAAAAATTAACAGTGGGAAGATGGGGGGATAGGTACCCTTACTGGTTTTATTTCAAGTAGCTTCTTAGGGGCCTGCATCTCTTTAGCCAGAAGGTTGGTTCAAAAGCTCCTGAATATTCAAAGGCAAAGCCATTTGGGAATGTTTCACCCAAGACTCAAGGCCCCTGCAGCAGTCATGTTCCCTTGGATGAGCAAGAAGGGTCCAACACTACACTAGCACCAAGCACAGATGCAGAGGAGCCTGGGCAGACATCCCAACAAGCAGAGTTAAAGACTTTTTCAGCCAAGAAAAAAGGAGCAAGATTATATTATTATTTTCCAGCTAGGAATACTTGGAAAGGAGCAGACACACGCTGATCTTAAGTAAAGGAGGATGCAGATCCCTTTGGAAGAAGAGAAGAGCAGAGGTCTTCTGCATTCCTCTTAGTTGAGCAGAACAGCAGTGTCCTTTTTTTTTTGCTCACAACAGCCATTTCCCTCCTCTGCTCTCCAGAAAAGGAAAACATCCTCCTGTACACTCTAACTATGAACTGGGGAAGGGAGTGGAGGTAATGGTTGCTCTTTATCTTTGTTTCTTTTAACATAAAAAATCCAGCTATATGCCAGTAGGTATACCTGGCCTAAGCCTACTGCATGAACTTTAGAAATGAGAAAATGAAGAACTTTAAACTGTACCATCTTTATTTAATTATCTTTTTAATGCATATTTTGTAACTTGCAGATTTTTAACAGATGTTTTGACAGCCTTTATTAATGGTCTTTTTGTCCACATTCAAATTTCCCCCAAAGAACAATGACATTCTAAAGGGCTTCTGGTAGCAGTCCAAGACATACACTTTAAATTAAAATTTCCTCCAAGTTCAATCTGCTTTTCTGGTTTGGGTGCATCTAGTTATTCATTTATTTCCAGATGTTGATCAGCTGAACTTTTGGAGATTGGTAACTAAAAGATTCCAGGTAAGGTGAAATTAAGAAGAAAATCAACCTATAAGGCTGCAAATACATCACTATCTTCCTGTGTGGTCATGGAGATCCTGACAGTATTTAGTAAACAATGGACTTTGCTCTAAAATGGTCCTGGTTGACAGATTCCCAACTTCCTCAAAAAAAGAGAGAAGCTTCCAGTGTTAGATTAGCATTTTGTCTGTTCCAGGAAGGCATTTAATATATGCAAGATAAGCAAAAAAAGAACAGGAACCAGGTGGAAGTCTAGCACACCGGCTCATTTTAACAGCTGTAACAAAATGATCATAAAGTTGTTGCTGCTACATATTTTGTGTATAAAAAACAGATCTCCCAAGCATTTATATTTCCCACTGCAGCTCCATTTTGAAAAAGTTAAGTAATTATCTCTTTATATTATTCTTTATATTATTCTGCATCTACAGACAGTCCATGTGCAGTGCAAACTCAGCAAGCTCAGAATCCAGTGACTTTTTTGTTGTTGTCCCTTATTAAATTATTTCACCTTTCATCCAAGTTTCTTAAAGTGCCTTACAAAGATCCTATTATTAACCTTCAGTGAGATCAAAAGCCTCTTTTGCCATTGAATCTAACCAAAGTGTTCTGGACCCTAATTAAGTCTCGTGGTAAGGTTGCATTGCATTTTAAAGCTGAAAGACTTGGAGGTAGAGTGGTAAACTGGCTTATTCTCAAACACACAAAAATCCTGTGGCAAGGCCACAAGCAGTCAGGGTGCCAGCCAGCAGATCTAGGAAAGAGCTCCACTTCTACCACTGTTCACAGTGGTGTAATTAACACACTGTATATAGTGACTTAAATTTATTTACACATCGATTATGACCATAAGATGTTGCAGGGTGATGCCATTTCCTGCTTCAGCTCCCAGGTGTGGCAATACCTTCTCCCTTCCCCTCCCCCTTGCCTCCTTGCTAAGTGCTGTCAGTCAATCTTAACATTCCAGCAAGGCTGTGGTCTGGTTGTTGCAGTTCAAAAATGCCCCTCAGCCCTGGGGTCATTGGCCCGTCTAGGTGTCATTGTCCCCTGAGCCTTCACCCCCTCCCACCTGGTTGGTGGCTCACCTGTCCCTTCCCCTCCCCCTTCCCCAGGGCTTAAAAAGACACGGAGACCATGCGGTCGGGATTCTGTGGAGCTGTTACCAAGATTCAGACATATGTGACCCTGGAATAAAACTCTGGATTAAACCCTCTGCAGAATCCATCTCCTTTTCCTCTTCACCGTCACCTGAACCTTTTCCACCAGAGGTAAACTGAGTTTCTACCATGCCTGGATTTGTTCAGAGTGCCCAGCTGCAGCATCCAGCCAGCCAAAGGTGTCTCTGGGGTGAAACACCACAGCTGCCACCTTTGGCCCAGCAGCGAGGGTCAGACAAGCCCAGGCACGTTCCACCTGGTAATATTGGGATTTTATTCCAATAAAGATCCACTGACTGTCAAACTGGAAATGGGACAGGGGGACTCAAAAATACCTACACTGCTCAATTCATCTGCATTGTGTGAGAGAGATGGAGGGTATTTGCTGAGTATGATAAAGCCGAAGGGATTCTCCCAGACCACTGGAAAGGGAATAAACTTCAGCTGTGGGTTTGATTGCTCTTCTCTTATTCTTTCTTCTCTTTCTTTTCCTTGTTTCCCCCTTTCTTTTCTTCCTTGTTTTTTTCCAATTTATTTATTTTTTAATCTGAGTGTCTGTCTGCTCACTTATTAAGCTGGCTCAGTAGAGTGTGATAGAGATATCAGGCCTAAAAAGTCATAGACAGATGAGAAGTTCTCAAAGTTACATTAATGATATCTTAAATGATGTATCTCTAAAGCCAAACAAGCCAGGCAATTTTATTCTCCTCAATTTTTTTTCTAATGTGCAAAAACAAGAACCAAACCTGACTTAGCTTATTTTCTTGATCAGTACCATACAGTGAATTAAGTCACAGGCGAAATCACAGAAGGTTTGAGAATAAAGAGATTTTCAGATGGCAGAGTTCTTACTTTGAAAGGAACTTTTTTTGCATATATCCTCAGAGTTTCTAGTTCTATTTTACTGTCATTAACAAATGATGAAGGAAAAATGGCAAGATTTAACATGTAATCCTCATGAACAGGGTATCATGCAGGAAAAGCCCGACCCTAATCTCACCCCTAAATCAATAAAACTATGGATTCACAAGAAAAAACAATTTCCTATGGAGTAATGTTGCTGCTTTTCATCTGAGACATAGTAATTAACTAGGTATTCACTTTTTGCATAAAGTGATCAACAAATAGAAGGTGCAAGTTTAAGCAAAATAGCTCAACTAGCAAGTAATAACTCCCTAGCAGAGAGTTGAGTCATTTAGATCAGGTGACTGCCTCCAAGGATTTGGTTTAAAAAAAAAAAAACCTCACCCATAATTAGAAACTGTTTTAAAGCAATGGCTTGAAAACCAGCCATGGCCTTGTCCTATCTTACTCAAAACTCCTCTGATTTTCTTTTACATTGCAAACTGCAAAAACAGATCAAAAGCTCTGAGAAGCTTTGAGTATTGCCTGAGCTAAAGTTTGCTTATAGGAGGTGTACTTAAATCAGTGCCTCTTGCCATTTCAACTTAGGGTTGTTTTCAGAATGTCTTCATCTTTTGATGAAACCTGAATGTAGAATGTAGATGTCTTCATCTACATCTCCCCTAAAATTGTGTATAAAATTTTTTAAAAATACTTTAAAACTTAAAAAATGGATTAAGGAGAGACATGGAAAGATCTGTACAGTTCAAATAATACCTTTCCTGAACCTGAATGGTGATCCACGTGAAGACAGGATGCAGAGTGAAAATAAAGTCAGTATTTCCAAATAAATTTGGTATGCACTTGCTCTGAAACTTTTTTTTTTCTTCTCAGCCTAATCAAGTTAATTTCAAGCTATAACAAGCTGAGCAGAATAAAGAACTACTTAAAATATGGTATCATCATTCACAGCAGTCTTTTAGCAAAGTTCATTAAATTACATAAATTATGTAGTATATCACACAGTAACTTTGTTCTGTAGACAAAACCTGAAAACTAAACAAGTTGACTGAGTTTAAGTATATAAAATACTTTATGTGCATTCTTGATTTTGAAAGCAGAGGCTCTAAAGAGAATTCTAACTTCCCTTCGCCCCTCCCAAGCAACCAAAAAAACCCTGTAAGCTATCTTCCACATAGTTTCAGTTTAATAATAAAAGCAAGCTGCTTATAATGAAATAACATCAAGAAATGAGGAATTTTCTTTTCTACATCATCTCCTGGAGCCACATGACTCAATAAAAATCTCTTTTTAGAGATTAGAAGTAGAAGTTTTCTACTCCTCAGGGCTGCAGAAAATATCTTTGATGGAAGGCAAGTTCAGAAGAAGTCTCTGTTTTTTAAACAGAAAATTCAGAGTACAGATATTTTAAATCATTTTTCTTCAAAATGTGACCCTTAAATATATACAGACAAACCCCCAAATAAATAGAACCTTATATCTATGCATTTTTATGATTTCTGTGTGAAATTATTTTGATGATTTGGATCACAATCTTCAAAAACTTGTGAAGTGGAACCAGTGCTTAAAAGAAATACTGGTTTTCTGCTCCTGGATAAAAAAATCACTGTCACGTATATTTTTTCAGCCTGTAGGTAATACAGCACAATACTGAACCATAATTTAAGATATGCATCTAGGTTTGGCAGCATTTTATCCCTGTTTTTTGTCATACCCACATTGCTGGGAAGGCATGCCTTGCTGCTGGGGTGTGGATCATTTATTTCAATGATATCAGTGTGCATCATTTATTTCAATGATTACAGTGAATTGGCTACAGTCAGAGATACATGCATTCACAAAGGGATTTTTCCTAGCACACTTTGTCCAGCTCTTACCTGTTTCTTCTGGGTTTGATCCAAAACCAATAAAGCACACTGGAGGTTTTCAATTCAATTCAAAGGGCTTTGAATCAGGCCATTTACTCTGTTTGCAACAAGAATCTTCAGAACACAATAGAGACCGCAGGACCATGCATGTAGGCCTGAGTCAAGCCAGTGCACTTCATGATGGAGGAAAAGGGGTGGACTTACTTTTTTTGTTGGTGTTTTGTTTGTTGGGATTTTTTGTTTCATTTACAAGACTCTTTGTCTGAGATGGGGCCAGTTTTCCTTTCCAGCTCCTCCCTTTTTATCCCTGGCAAAGTGCAAGTCCAATGTCTGTCTGCCTGAGCAGGAGAACACCGGCCAAGAGCCTGCAGTCGCAGTGGTCAGGCCCCTTGGAGGCTCGGTGTCAGGTAATCCCCAGCCACGTCTCCATGTGCCTGTCCTCGCCCCCCCAGCTGCCAGCGCTTCTCCCTGGCAGGCCTGGCCCGTCTCCATGGTGACCGCGGGCCCGGCTGGCTGCGCTGGCCCTGCCACCCGCCTGCCTCTGCTCTCCAGTGGAAGGAATCGCAGCGCGGCCCCTCCACTTGCTGCTCAGAATGGCTAGTGCATGTCAGGCAGGCTCACGAGAGAAATTACACTGTGATGATTAAATGAAAATATGGCTTTAAGGAGAAGGCAACAGAAAAGCAGTGCCTGGACTGTGGCTTTCCTTGATGGAAGAGGAGGGAGATGGCTGGCTGGGCACGCAGCCCCTTCTGTCCCTGTTATTGCTGGGTACAGCGAGCAATGGTGGGCAGAGAGGCAGACCAGGGAGCTGCTTCTGTGCTCAAGGCTAGACCCTGCCTGGGGAGGAACAAAGAAAGAACACAGCTGCTGCTGTGGTGAGGAGCAGGCCATGCACAGCTCAAGGGTGCTCCAGGCTCTTGCTCTCTCTCACATGGATGCAGCCAGGCACGGATGTGCGCAGCTATTTCTGCGGACTCCTCACCGTGAATTAAGTGCATGGGTTTTTCATTGCCGTTTTTCAGGAAGAAGTGTAAATCAAACTGAATTAGAGGAAATTGCCAGTCACTTACTCTGTTGTTAGCACCAGAGATAAGCATGTTGGCTGGCCCAACACTGGGAAGTGTTGGGGCACTTGATACAGGGCCCTGCAGCAGGCTGGAGGTGGCACATCTGTGTCGATGTGGTGCTGTTTTTCTATTAAACACACTTGGCACTTGGGTGTAACGCTGGGAAATGGCTGGTGTTCTGTTCCCAGAGTTGTGCTAATCAGCCTGCACAGCCCCATGGCTTCCACTAGCTCTGGCTCCCCATGCTGCACTCCCCCACATGGGATGGGCATGCCCTTTTGCTGGCAGCCAGAGAAGCAGGATATGCTACTGAGAGGTGCTGCAAACCACCCACCCAAAGTATTGCCAGGTCTCTCTAGTAACTGGATTTTATCTCCTTTTTTGAGTTAGCTAGTAGTATGGGGATAGAAGAAGCTGTTGCTTTTGCATAACTTTTAGCAACTCTGAAAGGTTTGCCTTTCCTACAGCCCGTGCTCACAGAGAAGCGCAGCCAAGGAGAACTACAAGAAGTGCTAGGAAAAGGAGATACATCTGTAAAAGTCAGAGGAAGCCTCTAAGTGTGGGGAAAAGAAGATCATTTGATCATCTCTTTTACAGGAATCAGTGTGGCCTTTAAGTTGAACAGCTAATGAAAGAGGTGGAAGGTGAGCTAGGCAGCTGGAAGGTACAGCTAGGAAAATACAGCATCAACTGATTGGATTCAGTAGATTTAGAGAATCAGTGTTCCTCCACCTTAAGGCAGCATTTAATAGAATTTCTGTGCACTGACCTTATAGAGTCTTCTGCAGAAACTCCTAAAGCATCAGCCAAAAGCCCACTGCTAGGAGTAAAACATTGTAATTGTCTCGTGCCTCATGAGCACTAGAGTAGGAGATACAGAGTAGGCAGACAAAAGAGTCTGACATCTTAAAAATATGGATTTCCTGACTTTAAGGGGTACCTCTGTAGAGACTTGGCGCCTGGCCACTGAAGCACATTCCCATCAGCTAAGGGAAAAATATATCCCACTTCAAGAAGGTATTATAATGCCCAATATACAGCCCCATCTGGCAGCATCCCTCAATATTCAGGTGAGAATGGCCAGTGCCGTGAATTAGGTCCCTGCAACATCTTGTAGGCTTTTATCTGGAAATTACTCACTGGAGGAGTGTGAGAAGGTAGAGAGCACCTATTCAGTTCAAATTCAGTCAAAGCATTTGGATTTTACTTGGTTCAAATTCTACATGGAGAAGGAAAAAAATAAGGCAGAAAAAGCAGGGAGATAGAAAAAGGAAAAAAACCCTACAAATACATTAATGATGTATTTGTACAAATACATTAATCCTAAATCGAGAGCTGATGTGCTGTTGAGGCAACACATGTGTTTCAAAAACCAATTAGTCAGGTTGGAAATATTTTCCCACAAACTACTGAGAAGCACTCGGTGCTTCTCTTCAATGACAGTTGCACATCAACAGCAATATTTTAGTCCTTGTCCAGGCAGTATAGAAAAGAAACACCAAATTACTGAAACAACCACCCCATGACTCCAATCAAAACAAACAAACAAAAAAGTGGGTTGCAGATTAGCTCTCCATCGACATAGGAGATGATTTTGGGATTTTCCACTATGCCATAACTCTAAACAACTGATCTATTTTTTTAACTCAGTGTCGCAAAATACCCTCACAAAAGTCTCAGTGATTTACACCTGCAAAAAGGATTTAAGGAAAATCTTTACACAGTTCAAACACTCCAATCATTACTGTTTCTTTTAGCATTTTGAGTGTTTTTCCTTATGAAAATAAACTCTGAAAAGAGAAAAAAAACCAAACAGATTAAATTACTAAGAAGTTAACTCAAGGTAATGTACATATTTTCACTGAAAAGCACCTGCTGCAGGGTATCTTGTTGCAAGGTGGGCATTGATGCATCCTTCCATTCAGAAGTAGCTCCCACCATGGCCCCAGCAAGGATCAGCACTGAGGCAGGGAAAAGTAGGCCTGATGTAGCTTTTCAAATTGATGCTGCTTGTGGAGAGGAACAAACAGCTTGCCTCCAACTGAGGGGCTGACTCTCCTCATTTATTCATGGCCAGCCCCCTGCCTGGATGGAAATAAAAATGTTTCAAAGATGACTGTGTGGGGGAGCTGGAGGACAGCTTGGAGGCACACTGAGGTTAGCACATTAATTTTTTATCTCTGGAGACTGGGTATCCAATTATGCTTAGAGTACACAAACAACTTTGGCTGGTCTCTCCAGTAGAGATTTATCCACATAATAAAATCTGTGATGGAACTGGGCACAACAGGCTGATGCCATGAAATAGTGTACACAGGTGGTTTGCAGGGCAGATGCTTAAGCTAGCAGAGTGGCAGGAGGGCACAGGAATGCATTTTCCTTAACTACATGTATTGCACAATGGATCAACCTGGACTCAGCACAATGTACTTCATTTAGGATTGTCATTGGCCAGAGTGCTTGTGGGCATAAGATGCTGTTCAGTTGCTGCTCCTGCACAGCTGCCTGCAATCAACATTTCACACAGCAAAATGCCACTGAGAACTCTTCTCCTTTAAAGGAGAGGAAGTTTTTCTCCATGTAGACACACTATCCTATTCTCCCAGGAATTAAGAAAGAGCATTTATACTAGTACACTCATTCACAGAGACATTTCAATAGATAGAAGTCTAATGTAATTCCTATATCAGAAGTGCCTCAAAATTTGTGAGCACCAGCTGCCCCCAGAGCTGGACTGTACCCATGGAGAGAGATGGAATAAAACAGCAGGTGTTTTGTGGCAGGCTTGGATGCACCCTGGGCTCACAAATCTCACGGTCTCGGTGCCAACATGTAGAGGAAAAGCCAGCAGAGAAAAAGTCTGAAAATGGTGTGGAATCATTTATTTTTTCAGTGGAGTTGAGGAAATGGGAGGTTGACTTTTTAAAGGGTTTTCTGTAATTTCCTTTTCACAGTTCAATACTCAGGTAACAAAATCAGAGAGTAGGTCAGAAATAAATGTTTGCATAGGCAGAGGCAAGACTAGATACCAAGGAAGGGCTGTTTATTTGTGTCAAAAGGCTAGATTAAGCATAAAAAGCAGGCCACTAAAGCTCAAACAAATCACAGGCTAGGGTATTAACTGTTGAACTATCTTTCATGTTGTAACAGGTAATCTATATGTGAGAAAAAACAGAAGGAGACAGAGATGTAAAGAGATGTAAACAGACAAACCTTCTACACAGTCGAGGACAGTGAGATGTGCCAAGGAGGTGAGACGTGGGACTTGGGCCAGTCCCAGTTCTTTGATGCTCACCTATTCAATGGGTCTCAGTTTTAGGTAGGTTCCTCCTATCTACATCTCTTTTCCAATCTCTGGATAATTTTCTGACCTCCTCAAATTGGTCTGTGCATGAAATAGAGGGGACTGAATATGCAGAAAGACAAGAGGCTTTCAGGTCTTGATCTGGCAGCAGTTAGGGCACCAACAGTTGAATCCCGCAGAAGCCCTGCTCCCTCCTGCATCACCAAGGCTGCTGTTACTGCAGGTTCTGCAAGGAGTGGAAGCTGCAGAGGAGACGAGGGTACAGAGGAAGGAAGTTCATGCTGCAGCCACCCACCTGAACTTTACTGACCTGGTGCTCACCTCCCAGGGCACAACAAATTCCAAATGGCCGCTTTGATTTGCCCTGCCTCTTCTAAATCAGGCTGCTCGTATCTCTAACACACTGCTCAGCAAATAACCAGATCCTACTCTACACCATATCTCTGGTCCTCCTGCTCAGTGGGTTGCAGATTAGCTGTTTGGATTAACATCCCCCTGCCTTCCCTCCCTCCCACCTACCCCACCCCCCAAGCCCATGCAGAGAGGACTCTTGAAGCTCGAGACCTACGATGCCGCAGACCTGTCAAATCTAATTCATAACACATGCCTAGCAGTTCTTAGGGGAGAGGAAGGATCTGATGCTCTGGCTCCCCACCATCCCCCTGTACAAGGGGACCATTTAATGACTGCACATTAGCAATGTGGACAATTAGCATTCACATGGAAGATAAATGGCAGCATAAATTAAATATTGCCAAGTGGAAGTGCAAAGATGCAAGATCTAAGCTCAAGGCTCTAAACAAACAAACAGGCAAAAAGGGAACAAACAGCCACTGTGACAGCTCAGCCATTTGGGACAGTTACCTTCCAGCATCTGGGACTTTCCCCAAGGCTGATCTGCACATTTGCATGGCTGTTGCCCATAGCTCACTGGCTCCTGGCTGGTTATTCTTTCCACTCAGGAATCTGGGCATCACAGAGGTTTATTCCAATGGTTCTAAATTTCTGCCCGCTTGTGGATCTGTGCATCAGCAGCTTCCCTTTGCCACATGCTCTGGGGGAACACAAGCCCAAGCAGCTGTCATGCTACTCTTTCCCGCAGTGTAGAATGCACCATTTTTATCATGGGCCAAAGTCAGCTGCTCCTAACCTTACCATAGCTCTTCTAGGTCTTCTTGTTAACTTCTATAATTTATTAAGCACCAGATACAAGGACTGAGACCCCTTGGCACCTATGTCAAGCTGAATTCAGGGTATAGGACACTACCTTTCTTTTTTTGGGCATCTATTGCAAGACCATTGTCAATATTAATTCAAAACAGATTTGCAATATTCCTCTCAGGTATGTAACTATTACTGACTACTCCAGGCACAAGAAAAAACAACCAACCAACTAAAAAAAAACCCAAAATGGATGTAAATGCTAAGTAAACAAAAGCTGCTGGGTGAACACTGACGTTCCCCTGCCTGCCCAAGCAGTCACTCTTAGTGCATTGACAGCTCAAGTTTATCAACAGCTGGAGGAGTCAAAATTACTTTTACTGTGAATCTACCAAACATGTGAATAACTAAAAGGTAGAGCATAAAAGTGACAGAAACATAGAGCTTGCCAAATGGGATCACACTAAACAGTCCTTCAAGCTCAGACAGTGGCTAGTAGCAGATGCTTTGGAGGAAGGAACCCCCCTCCCACACTTCCCTGGGGACAATTATCAATTATACCACTTAGAAAAAAAATGTTTTCCTACTTCCATATTTCTTGCAGTTCTTAAGGTATTAGAAAGTGTTTTCCTGCATATTTTTCCCTGTAAGCATTTTATTGCTTTATTACTTTGAACAAAAATAACACAGATCATATGCTGATCCAAAAGAATTTTTTGAAAGTGAACAAAGCTATCTACACGAATTCCAAGGTCACAGCAAACATCACATAGTATATAAAACTGAGAAACAGGGGATTAGAGACTTGTAAAAATCAGTAATAGAACACAGTATCCTTGACTTCTGTTGTGTGCCTAAGGAGCACAGAAGGGACAGTCAAACAGGGTCATGGACCTTATGCTCACACTGAGCATATGTGATTCATCACAGAAAGATTTGGACCACTTAGATCTCTTTTAGTGTTGTACCAGTGTGGGAAATTGAGGCACATTCTCCTTTCACGTTCCTGCTCTCCTCCTTGCAAACCAGTACTGATGTGTTTTCATAGCTTTTATCAAACCATAACTAAGGAGCAGTTTTTGGCAAAGTGGAGGGTAAGCTGTTTATGCAGTAGGTGAAGGTATAAGGGAGAAAGGTGGTTATTTTCATACTGAAAAACTGAGACATTGATAAATATCTTATTTAAAGGCAAAACAAAGGCAGCCCCCTGAAACGACTGGATGTGTATTTCTTCAGCATCCTTACTAAGAACCTCTGGGAGGCTGCTTGATGATGGGCAGCTTGGCCATCTCTTCTTTTCCCCCCTCTCCTTGCCACCTCCTCCCCACAGGAGCAGTAATGGAAAAGTGACTTGCCGCAGAGATAATGCTGGGTTTGAAATGAATTCCTGACTAGCTGAGCCAGCACCCGTGTGAGCTGTGGCTGATTAGCTCCAAGCATCCACATCCCAATCACTCACAACTGAGCTAGGCAATAACATCAACCTCCCCAAGGCAAAGACAGGTTGGAGATAACAGCCCTGAAAAGGATCTCAAAGGCAAAGGGAAGATCCTACTCACGTTTGTGGTTTTCATTTCGGTGGACGGGGGAAGAGCGGGTCTCCTGCTCACGGGCTTCATCACCCTCTTCACTGGCGAGGTGGGTGTGAGCATAGTGGTAGCTTAGCCCAGGCCTGTTCTTGTAACGCTTGCCACAGACTGGATGGAAAGGAGATATGAGGAAGGGGAAGAGAGAACGGAAACATCAGTGTGATCTACAACCACAGCAGCATCCTCTCAAATAATGCTCCCTTTCCCCTGAGAACAGCACCATGCACTCCATGCACCTGCCCAAAATCCTTCCAGCCAGCACTGGTGAAAGGTGACAGAGGCAGCCCTGCAGCTGCACGTCTCCAAACAAGCTTTCTTCCCACCATGCTGCCAGCAGTCCTTCTCACAGGCCTAGGCAAATGGATTCAGTCCCTGCAGATCACAGAGCCCTAATCCTCTCTGCTAAGATTACAAACAAGACTGCACACAAAATTAAATGAAATGCCAGTTCCAGTGGTGGTGCTGCACAGTGCACAGCAATGGGAACAAGACTGAGAAGAAACAACATCATTTTCTTCATTACTGATCTCTGAAAAAAGGAAACAGCTGTGATTTTTTTAAAGGCTTTCTCTAAGAGGTTAATAAATAGCTTTATTCACAGATTCCTAGTTAAGACAAGTAGATGGAAATCATCCACAGATTCTTGCTAAAAAACATGTGGTAGTGATACTTATTTGCCCAGGTAAACTCCAATGAACAATGCAATATATGACAGAGAATACTGCTTCTGAACTTTCATTTATTGTAGGATTAAGTCAACAGATATTAAGGACAGAATCAAACAGCTTGGGGTGATGAAAGGTCTACACTTTCACAGAGAGCTTAGCAAGGGCAGGCAACATCACAAGATTCATTAGATATGAATTGATTTTCTATAAAGTTTTATGAATTGATTTTCTATAAAGTTTTTAATTCATGTTATTGTCTCAAAAATTTATCACTTTCCATCTTCAAAGCATTTTTTGAATGTTTATTTTCTTTTATACAGCTATTTTGTCTACCAAATACAAATATTGCCATTTTAAAAGACTAGAAAACAAAGACAAAAAGTTTAGTGCCCTTCTTGCAATTTTTTCCTCCCAGAGACTTTTTCAGTCACCTTAATTAACCTCAAGGATTTCACACAGGAATAAATGTCATGTCCAGCAGTCTGTCCTGCATTGTGACCATCCACTCCTAAAAGCTTAAGTTGGCCCCAATACGTATCCTGCAACATATACAGATACTTACTTCCCATTCTCCAGACACCTGAGTCTGGGAATGTCAAAGACTCCACAAATAAATTTTTTAAAAATTAAAAAAAAAAACAAAACAACCACACAACAACCACCCTCATCCCATTTATTCATTTATGTATACATAAAATTTAAAATTTTATTCCTTTCTGCTACTACTCAGAAAACACCAACTGATGTTCTGCCTTTTGGAACAGATTATAAAAAACTGTAAATAAAAGCTTATTACAATAATATATTTCATTCTTAATCTCTTCTGATTTACAAACTCCCTCAAGGAAAATGCTTTTCTTTATTAGAAACATGTAAAACAAGCTCATGATACATATGAGTGATCTGGAATATTAGATACTTTTTCCCAGTTTTCTTCATCATGCAAGGTGATGATCACAGAATCATCAAACAAGACAGAAGTTTCTTGGAAGTGCAATATGTCCTGTCCTCAGTCACAGATTTTTTAAGTCTTTGAATGGCCTTGATTTAGAAATGAGACCTCCTGCAGGAGGGAAGAGGCAATATTGAGAGAACTAAAATACTTATATAGATATGCACATCCATTCTTTGAAGCATCTGCCTTCATTTTTCATATGTAAACCTAACAGAATTGCCAGACATTTTGAAGAACTAGACTGTTGTTAGATGCATGCTCTCCACAAAACATCAGTTCAGACTCCCTCTTCTAGTACCATCCTTGTTTTCTTCCAGTGCATTCTGGAGAGGGAAACTACTTCTCCTTCTCTGTGGTCCTGCAGGGCAAAGGACAAGCAGTGGAACAGATGCTGAACAAGAGTCAAAACAACAAGATATCAGCAGTTCTGTGTGACTTTCCCCATATTTGGAATAGTGGAAAAGCATAACACTTAAGTAATCATCAACCCAGAAAGAGCTCACTGCTTAAATTCTTTTATAATGGTAACCTCCTCTAATTACATAAATGTTGCAGCTTTACTTAGAATGGAGAAAGAGATTTACATTTCTAGCAGATTGACCATCTGCTAGATGAGCTGGATCGGCTCATCAAGTATCCTACTCTATCCCACTTACTTTTATGTGTTTGAAGAAGAATGCTAAAAAATAATTCTATTCCTATGAATTACCAATACTGCTCAAAGACTTCTGTCAAATTATTTCCAGGACACTATCAGGTGATCAGTGCACAAAAGGAGATTTGCATTCCCTGCAGCAAGTCCCAAAATGGTGGCGTTTACTCCATTCATTACAGAATCCTGCAGGGATTTTAGCTATGGTGTTAAGGATGACATAGGAAATCAGATGGGTCTGCAGACTCGTCCTTCTTCAGCAAAAAAGTATCAGCTCACCAGGAAAAAGCAAGTATCAATATAAGCTGAGTCAGTAGTAATTCTGCAGCTGAGTCCTTTCCATTGTGAGGACTTACAGGTGGCCTTCAAGGGTGACAGCAATCTCTGACATGCCCTGTGAGAAATTGATTTGAAGGACTTCATAACCAGAGCTGAGGCAAATAAATCTGGTTTACATTGTCCTAGCAGATCCTTTGTAGGACCAAAGATTTGCAGTTCCAGCAGCCTTTGTTCTTGGTGTCTAGATTTTTCCATTTTTCAAATTCACTTTGTGCCATAAAAGAGTCCGAAGCAATGCCATGAGCTGAAACTGCAGAGATTTCATGTTCCTCAAACAAATCAGACTTTTGCAGAGGGAAAAGGGTCATGATATTAGTCAGGCAAAAGAAGCATTGGCTGCAGTGAGACTTTGCTAGAATGGAAGCTAAATCAAAACTTCATGGATTCTCCAACAGATTGAATCTTCCTGAATTCACCCAAATCTCTTATTTTCCAGGTAAGAGCACATTTTATTAATCTACTGTATCACTGTGCTAAGAAGTAGTTTCTATAAAAGGGTGATCATTAATAAACACTTAGCTCTTATATAACTCTTCCCACTGCAGACTGGCTTTTCAAACATTAATTAATCTTCCTCCACATTCCTGGGTGGGAAATACTATTCTCATTTCAGTTCTGAAAAAAGAGAACCGCAGAGGGGCTGAGTTGCCCACACAGTGATCTTTTTTCATTACCAGGACTGGAATGCATGAGTTCCAGCATCCACACCAGTGCTTACACCACATCTTTCTCATTCTTAGAGCTGACAAAAGCGTAATGAGAACTGGTTCTCCCAGTCTGAGATGCATGCTGTTGATTAGTTTTTAACACTATGCAGCTCACACATAGCAAGTGAGAGTGTGCCTTTCATAAACTTTGTCCTGTGGCCTTCCTTTCAGCAGCTTTGACTTTTTTATCTTCAATTTCCCTTGCTGGATAGGCTCGTCATCCTTGCATGTGGTAGATTTCATCCTGAATCTCAACACTGGGAAGTTGACTTGATCTTTAATTAGGTGGCCAAGCTCAATAAAAACAGTGGGAGTTTGTAGAACATAACCCACTCCAAATCCTCCTGCATTCAAAGGATATATTGTTGCTATGAGCTGATGTGAATGCTGCCTTAGGAACAAGCTGGGTAAGTAAGCAGCAATTCAGCAGTGCAGACCAAATGTCACAAATGGGGAAGAGGGAGAGATTTTTTTTATGAGGCCACCAAACATTCTCCTATGATAAACCTTACTTTCCTTCAAATTTGAAGACTGATATTAAGATGTTGCACAACTACATTATGGGGGGGAAAACAGTATAATTGCAAGCATTGAGTGTTTCACAAAAGAGACCTCTCTTCTATGTTCTGGACTGTAGCACCCTGCAATTCATTGGATAAGCAAATTCTCACTCTGTTTATATTTCTCAATGATTAAAATTAATATAAAATACTTCCCCTGTTAAAAAGAGGATTTGAAACCTATGACTTAAAAGATTTCCTCATCAAATATCTAATGGCTGTGTTGCTGTCATTTTGAAATAGTTACACATTTGGTCCTTGGCAGCCTGTGATCTGTGTTCCAGCCAGCTCTCCACATACATTTTGCACAATCTGTCACCAGTATGAGACAGAAGGAAACATTCCATGTTTCCAGTGGAAACAGGAAACTGGAGGAGTACATGCCGGGGTTTTTTTGGGTTTGGTTTTTTTTTTTTTTTTTGGGTCACTGAATTTTGTCCCCCTCATTGTCTTTCTTTGCTTTTCTCTGTTGTCTCCTGTTCCTTGTTCTCAGGTGTACTATGTCAAATACTAAATCTTGAGTTAACTTCTGGCAGGCAGCCATTTCTCAAAGTTTCTCAAAGCCATTTCTTCTGTCCTACCATTCACTCCACTCAAAAAAAAAAAAAAAAACAAGACAAAAAAATCCCCCTGTCCTTGTTTTGCACCAGTTTGGTAATATATTCTCTCCTGTTACAGTTGTGTACAAACTCTGGCACATTTAGAGATCTCAAACATTAAATGCTGATACAAAGACTTCACATTCATCCCTCTTTGCTCAGTACTACACACACTATAGTATAGTCACACTGTACACCTGTAGTATGAGAGCAGCTATTTAGCATCCCATTCCATAGGGAATTTTCTGCAGGTAGAATAGGGAGGTAAATAGTCCTTGTTTCAGTGCCCCCAGAGGACAAGTCCCAGAATCTCCCTGCTGTATTAAGATCACAGTAACTCTTAACCCCAGTTCAAACCCCAAAACATGTGCAGCTCAACAATACAGCTGTGCACATTTCAATAAATGGGTTGCTAGCCAGAGCAAAGGAGAAAACAAATATTCTACATGAGCAGAAAATGTTCAACTGCCAGAGTCAATTCCGTTTCCCTTTTACCATGTGCTCTATTCAACATCTATGTTATTCAGTATTTAATTTTTTTTAATGTCCTTACCTATCTAATCTTGTCTTTTCTACCAATAATGTATTCAAAGGATGCCAAGAATAGCAGATATGGTGGGAGAGTTGTTTGTTGAGTACATCTGAACAAGCATCTTATTCTAGATCTTACTGCTTATCTATTTAGGGATTCACCAGAAAGGATAATACCAGGAGATGATTACTGAATAACCTATTAGGTCAGCCATCTCTGTGCCTCTCATGGATATATAACAGAGCAAGTTTCTTAAATACAGTTTGTAAAAGTAATTGTAAGTACAAGTAAATCTATCAACCACTCATCTTCAGAAATGCATCTCTCCTCAGAACAGCACGTTTAACTTCGTTCTGGCCACTACTACTTTAAAAAGTACTTTGGAGTTTTTCCACATGAAAGAAACAAGCTTAGTAGAAGAGCTGAAGAAAACACAGCTGAAAGAAGCCCCAGTAACTGTTTACAGACATAGAAGACATTGTTATTTTCCCTCGAGAACAGTACAAGGACTGCTAGTCTGGGACTTCAGCAGAGAGAACGTAGGTAAATAACTAGAGAAACCTTAACATTAGGTTCTTGAGGGAAGAATCAGCTTCTACAGAATACTACAAGATCAGTGTCTCTGGGTACATACAATGCTGCGTTAGTCACTGATCCATCAAAAATCCTAGGAAGGTTTCAGTCAATGCTCATTTTGCACAAGGAATGGATCTGAATGTACAGTTCAGTCTCAGAAGGACTACAAAAAAAAGAATATGATATAAGTTGCTATGCTAAAATAGGAGTTTATATGGGAATAAAACTAAAAGGAGATGAGGACATATTGGTAAAAGGAAAAGAAATAATTTCTTTTAGAGGAGGGCAAGGGAATTCTTCCGTAGACAGTGGAACAGAAAACAAAGGTGGAAGTATGTACATAGTCCCATGTCTCCATGGGAACTTGAGAAGAATGAAAGCATAAAAGTGAGGAGGGGCAGCAGGAAAGTTAATTGCTTGCAGAGATTCAGCACAGACTAACTTCTCTGGCTAAAGGAAGTAGACATTTGGAATCATGGAACTCAAGTGCCACAACTGATTGCAACTTTAAAACCAGAATACAAATTTCTAGATACAAATTCAGAGAAGGTTTTTCTTTTGAAAAAGTAGTAAGTAATATATAATAAACACTAATAAAATAGTAGAGGGATTTTTAAGAAGAATGCTCAGTAGGAATGATTCCCCAGCTGAATATTTGACAGTGAAATGGCATAAATTCTTATATTAAACATGTAGGTATTCATTTATTCATTCACTCTGTCCCTTTAAAAATCACATGCCCTGTTCATCAGGAACAGTGGTGGTGGTCTACCTTCCACTTGTTTGACATCAGAGGCTTTGCTTTGCTTTTCAAGCTCTACTTTCCACTCTTCTTTGAGGCACCTGCTGCCTTTCCTTGCCAGGTGCTCAAGCTACTTTTGGGACTGCTGTCATACAGCTGCTAAGCCATTTGGCTGTGTTACCATTTGCAGTTTATAGCCATCTCCAACCAGGCTTGCCTGCCACTGTTGTAATTGAAGCCATCCCAAGGGAGCTCAAGGCACAGCACAATCCAATGCAACTGGCTGAAAATCTGACCACCAAGTTTTCTACTTGGTGATGTGATGAAACAATGTATTTCATGATTATCCTAGCAGTTTTATTGATGCTTTGATCAAATATTTTATTCTGAACTTCTACTAGAGTATATGCTCAGTAAAACCAGCTGAAGTATTTCAAAATGTTCCATTCCACAAAAGAGGCATCCAACCACCTCTTCTTAAAAACACAAGAGGACAAAATATTTTGAGCTTTGAAAACCTTTATCACATAGAAATTGCATGTTTCCAGTCAGCTTTAATATTGGGACCAAGTTTAATAGTGATGTAGGTCTGAATGCCTCTTACAGAAAAAGTCAGGTCTTTTCAGAGGTAACATTGCTATTTTCCAGCACAAGTGGCAGTGCCACTGGGCATCACACTTGCATCGTCTTACCAACACACTGCCTAGTTGTTTTCTAAAACCCCTTTATAACTGCTGAGATCTGTTGATATATTCTTGTTTACCATAAATATGAACGTGTAAATATGATAACAGGACAGAGTAGTTTTTGACCACAAATCATTTTTTGTGCCCATGCAGTTTATAAGAAAATTAATTTGGTTTAGCTGTATTTATGCTTTCTTCTCTCTGGTCATTTTCAAAACTCAACTATCAGTATACTTGCAGAAAAAGCAACCTGGAGGTAAATTAAATAGACTGCAGAAGAAGCAAACTGTTGGCCCATTAAGCTAATTATTTATACCCATAATGCAATTGAGGGAATAATGCTTTCCCAAACAGGAAACATATACACTGTTTCACCTGCATGTTTCCATGTAAAACAAACTTATCTGCCCACAACATCTGCACAAGGAATACTGCAAACCAATTTCTAAACTACCACAATTAGATTGAGTTTTATCTATAAAAATATTCATCAAATCATTTCAAAGAAAAAATAAATCCAAGAAATCCACCCAAACAGGCTAATAGGCCAATTACTCATAATTAATGGCATGTCATGTTTGTATAGAAATTTAACAAGGGCAGGATATTCTTCAGGATGATGACGTTACAACTGGGACAGTTCTTCCCTTCTTCTCTTAACTCAGATAAAAGAGTTCTGCTGTCATATAACCTTTTTATCAGCTATCTAAAATGGAAAAGGAGAAGTCACTGTGCAAAGTCTGGAGTCCAAAATTCCTTATGACTCACCTGTAACTGTAAGTTTCCTAAAAGTGAAAGGTGTCAGCCAAATGAAATAGGAAACATTTCCAACATTAAAGATAAAATTTATGCTCCAAAATGTAAGCCAAGGCAAATTCTGTCAATGCAACAACGTATGAGAGTCTTGACTTCAGGCCAGATTTCTGCTGCCTGCTTTGATATCTTCAATGTTTAATCTACTCTGTGCAAATCACTACTATGCACGTTGGGAGTTCACGGTAAAATCCAAAAGCAGTGCAAGATCAGACAATGTAGAGTCATCGTGTTCCAAATTACTACCACTGACAAGTGTCCTTGGATTTAGAAGGACGTTCCAGAAAAGAGATGAAGAAAGATATGCATATACTGCATATACTACCAGCAAAGGAAACCGGTGGATTTCAACAAGATACATCTTGGGCTCTCACAGAAGTCTTAGAAGACACTTTTTAGTTCTTCCAGTGCACTAGGACTGCTATTTAACCACAGCGTAGGTCTTCTGACTCTTCATAACTTTAAGGGCTCTTCCTCCTTGACTATGTTTTTATCATCTGTCATGTCCCCCTCATATGCAAGTCTTCTGGTTTCTGGGCACATACAGTCACCTAGTCTCACCATACAAGAATATGATTTCACATGGAATATAGTTCTTATTCACCATGTAAACTCCTTATTTCCTCACGTTTTTAAAAATCAGCAGAAAATCCCTCCAAAGATTGACACAGCAAGAGTTATTATTTTAAGGTCGGTAACGTTGCAAGATAGGCAAAAAGGGGGTTCTAGTTGTCCTCAAAACCAGCTGGTTTGGACAACAGAAGTGAAGATCTGCTATTCTCCTACTTCTAATGACTTTTTTTAGGTTACTGTCTTACAGGCTAGAAGGCACGTGGTAGCACAAATTACAATTGGATGTACGTTCTAGAATAAGCCTTAAGATGGGATATCTCAAAAATATGTGGGTAAGATAAGTGCCCTTCACAGAAACGAAGCAAAAAAGAATATCAAAAGAAGAAGGAAGGCATCAAGGACTAGACTGTAAAAAAAACCCCAAACAATTGCATAACAAATATTAGACTCCTCACTCATACTGGGACTCTGGTACCCTCCTTCAGTGTTGATGCTGGGCTCTAGTATAATTTTTCCATTCAGACAATGCCTTGCTTCACCTGAAGTCCAACTGCAAGATACCAAACAGCAGGACTGTATTCAAAGGGAATATGTATCAAAAGAAAGCATTCGAGATGTTATTTGTTTCTTAGAAGGGCTCAGCTTTTGATGATGCCACAAGACATCTGGTGAGGGATAAGACCTTCAGAATTTAGCCCAGTGAGATTTTAAAAGGACTGAAGGGAGGAGAATCACCAAATATATCAAGAGACACAACAAGGGTGAAGTACCTTTGTCGGAGATTTTTGAGTTATGCTTTTGTTTGTAACTATCTGAAACAGAGAAAGAAATAGAGGGTGAAATTTACATGGGGGAAAAGAAGACAAAAGGCAGAGAAGCCAGAAAAAGAGAAAGAAAAGATAAGAGATGATTTATTAAAGTGCAAAGGAAAGTGGAGTCTTGCCGAGAACTTAATTTTATTTCCTTCATGCAAAAACACCAAGAGCATCAGCAGCAGGTGGCAAACATGCAAGTCAGAGAGCAGCAGAATATTTTGCTGTAATATATGAAGCCCTGAGTGCACTGAGCTGGTAGGACCAGGCTGGAAGCAGAATAAGCTGTCTGGTTGCTACTTACTGTCACAAACATAGGGTTTGTCATGATCATCCTGGGAGGCAGCATCATTCCGTCTCCTGCCCCCTCCAGATCCCCGAGCCTGCAAGGACAAGAGGAATGTTAGCATTATTCCATCACCCCCCGGGTCTCCTTGCACCCCACACCCTCCTATGAAAGATGTGCAGTATAAACTAAACAAATCCTCAGCTTCCATACAGGTTTCTCAAAGTGGTCTTGACCCTCCATCTCCTAAGATGTGCTCTGTGTTAATGGACCTTGTAAAGCAATGGAGATCCTCTCCACAGATGGCTCATACTGTTCATCCATAGCAGTAGTTACTGCCAGCACATATTCAGTCGAGTATCATCACACATTCATTTGTGAAGATGTTCAAATACCTTGCTGAACTGAATATGAACGAATGAATAGATGAACAGGTGTTGAAGAATATACACAAACATTAAATCAGCCAGAAAACAGGCCTCAAATAAAAGAGAGGTCAAATTATTTCCTTCAGTATTTTCAAAGGGGCATTGTTTGTGTTGCTATGTTTTGTTTTCTAGCTGAAAAGAAGTGTGTTGAAATAGCCTTCTGGGACAAAGATATTGTGGCTAATTATAAAATGGAGCTTTGGTCAGTTAGTGGAAAAGATTAGATAATGTGGCTACCTGCAATAACAGAAATTACCCAGAAATGTCTCTCTGCAGTTCTGTGTTCCTAAAATGGACCAAACTGGCAGCTATAGAAACTGAAAAACTTTGTTTCTCCACAGCACAGACTGCTCTGTCTTGAGCTCCAGGGCTGAGAGTGGAATTCAGCATCAAAACTACTCAATCCTGACCCTTCTCAGCTGAGATTCCAACAAGGAAACAGCTCATATCTGCCCAGTGCTGGAGTTGTGATGTGAAACTGGGAACTGAGCCAAGGCCTTCAATTCTTTCATGTTCACTAATGTACAGTCTGTAAATGACAATAATTTTAGACTTGATCTTTGTTTGAGGAAGTGATCACAGGTGGATGGCTAAATAGTTCTTTATTAATTCTCCTAATTACTCTATTCCTGGAAAAAATGACAGAATTTCTTCTGCTGGTCCTCTTATTAAGCTGTTAATATTTCTCACTCTAGACAAGGCCACCTGACTCAAATCCTGCAAGCCTTTTCATGTGAAAATACGAAAAGGACAGAGCTTTGTTAGGTAAAGCTGAAGAAGGTGTAGAAATCCTGAGAATATTCGCACTCAGCCATAAAGGGGCCATAGAAACTTCTCTCTCCTATGAGCTTGGAACAGAACTAGCACTATTAGAAATGTGTTCCACTGGATATTTAAAGAGAAGTAATAAGGAACAGTTTTACACTGGCCTGACAAAGTCTGTTAAAACCAGGATTTATAAAAACCTAACATGTTATTTCCCTGGGATTGCTCAGGTCTAACTCTTAACACAGTCCCAAAGGAGAGACATGGATTTGCAGCTATCTGGATGGGGTAAATACTATTATGTATGACAAGGATAACTCTGCCTTCTGCAAAGACCTCTGTGCAGTCCAGCACACATGTGCAGAGCAAGATCTGTAAGGGTGAACTGAAAAGCAGTTTCACCTTAGAAATGGCCTCAGCAACAACTGTTTGGCGGAAGCTTCTTTACTGACTGTATCATGTAAAATCATCTTACTAGTCTGCACTATTTTCTCTCTGACTGCCAGCTCTTTAAACCCCCTCTGGGCAATGAAATCAATCCCAGGCTAGTTCTTTTCTTCCCTTACTACTGCTACATGTGCTGCAAGCTGAATTTCAGTCCATGGCAGCTCCTCCACAACCCTCAACTCATCAGGGAATCTTCACATAGACAAGTGATTGGCCCTTATAAATATTTCTGCTGGTACCCAGATTAGGATCCAATTTCCCCATTTTACCAGCTGCATTGGTTTTTCAGGGGTATGAAAAAGATGTGAAGTCTTATATTTGTCACTAGTCAGTAGCTCTGACTCTATTCACACTCTGAGAACATACCTGTTGAGTAAGAAGGTAATATTTTACATAGGTACATTTCAGAATATGATACTAATTTAGGGTTTGTTTCTCAGAATTTTGCTTGTCTTACAGTCAGCTGTTCCCTTTCAAACTGTTCTCTACAGAAATGCAGGGGCACAGCATTCATGGCATGACCACGTGTCAGATACACTTTTTCATGCAATGAACACAAAGGGGAGATTTTTCAAGTCAATGACTTTCAATGGGACTTGGGTTCCTAAATGTGCTTGGTGCCTTTGAAATTGTCCCACGGGATATCCAGCTGATGAGCAGACAATCTGTGCAGGTGCATCTGCGTACATCTCATATCTCCTAGAAAACCACCCTGCCAGCTCCTACCACATTGCCCCTGTCCAGCAAAAACACTAAAAATCTCTTTCTGTAGATCTACCTCTTCAGCCTTCAGTGTCCTTCCTATGCCCCCATGATTTCATGGGCTAGCCTTGAGGGGACAGGAAACCAAGCAGCTGCCCCAGAGGCACTGAACTGAACGCCCCGTGCTTGCTGTCTGTGCTCCAGGCTGTTGAATTCAGTCATCCACAGCTGCCTTTATTCTCCTGACAGGATGCAGCAAAGACTACAAGACTTGACGTGTGAGGCCTGGACCCATGGCCCAGCAACCTTGAAGCAGCCAGAGAGAGTAGCCAAAAAGACAGATGGAGAGTCCAGGATTAAAAATAAAATCATGCTGTTGGGAAAGGAAGGGGCATGTGCAATTTGGAAAGTCCAGAGCAGTAATTCCATTGCATTAATCCTGCATTTATGCTGTTAGTCCTTCTCACTCCTCTGAATCCCCAAAGGTCACACTCCACAAGATCTTGTTTCCTATGCATGTCCTTCCTCTCTTCTGCCCTCTAAAACTACCCTAACCAAGTCCTTCCTAGAAACAAAGAGCAGCCCAGGTTTCATGTCACCTAATTTTAAATCCTTAGCCTCAATTCCCTATACTGAGTCAGGCTAGAAAAGGGCTGCCTTTAGGAAACTGGCAAAGCTCTTGTGACCAGATGCAATTCAGGCTTACCAGTTTTCAACAGCTAGATAACCTGGCCACAATTTTGAAATTCTAATTTCTACTACATTTTGCTTTGGTTATTGATGCCATCAAATAAAACTAAACATTACTTGAAGTATGTGGCATTATTCAGACTTCTCTTTTTTGCACTGAAAGAAGCCAGGGCACTAGCAGAGCAGGAGTTAGTTGCAAGAAAAAAGCAAGCAATCCTGCTGCTTCTGTACTTAATAGGGGGCAAGTTCTAGGGCAGAAAATAAAATATAAATGCATGCTTCAAAATGAATGGGACATCTAGTACCCTCCAACTCCTTTCCTTAGAGTAACAGAGAAAAAATTCTGGAACATTTTCCTGAACGGGGAAGCAAAATCTTGCACGTAACACTAACTTCAGGACTTTGTTTGTACAGGTCTGGGACATATGAATACACCAAATCCCATTCTCCTGAGCAGTATATTTCTTCTATCTCTTCCCTCCCTTTCACTCACCCTATCCAGCATGTGCAATTTACATGAGAGCAACTTATTAGAAAAGAATTGTTAGCCTGGAATATTAGTTGATTGCTACAGTCAAGCTTATGTGCATGTATTGATTCTATCTCCTGGTTTTGGTTACTGGTTCATACAAATCTTCTGAAACTTACATTTTTCTGGAAAATTTTTTTCCAGGTGGGGGTCTTTGGCTAAGAAAGAAAGAAAGAAAGAAACTGGTTCAGGTGATTTTGAGAATAAGGAAGATGATATATATACTTATCCAATTATTAAAGTGCTTTGATCTTATATTAAAGGACTTAAGCTCCAAAATAAAGAGGAGCAGAAAACTGAAACAACACAACAACCAAAGAGGAAACCAAAAGAGAGGGTCTGATGCATAAGTACATTGCAAGTATTCAATGTGGTTTCATGTCTTTTATTAAAAAACTATTATTTTCTGCTCATTTGGCCTAAAATGTGGCCCTTCTTGCTTGACTTCTATAAACACATCAAAAGGTACATCTAGAGCTCCTGTGCCCCTGCAGCATCCACTGGAGCCAAAGAGAGATGAAAAAGCTCAAAATTTCTGAGACTTGTGTTCACATTTATTTAGATGCCTAGCTTACGGGCCCACAATTGAAAATGTTGATTCCATTATTTAACTGGTACCCTGATGAATTGTGAAGACATCTTAGGTAAGAGAAGGGACACAGAGTCCCCTAAGGATAAAATATTGCCCTTTTCAAGCAAATGGAAGATTTGCCATGGGCTCAAGAGAGCCAGTGTCAACCACAAAATGCTACCCTGGAGAAAGTTGCAAAACTTATTAACACTGTTCAAGTTACTTTTATTAATACTTTTTTCGCTGTCATAACTGAATTTGCTGCTTTTCTGTAATTAGTAAAGGTTTTTTTAAGGAGCATTGTAATAGCAGGATGTCATAATAGTTATTACAGTTTACGTTACAATTGTAAATACAACACTAAAATAAATTTCCCCCAAATTTTTACTCTCAAAATAGTCCTTTTCTTTCACAGCAATTCACAAAAGTAAACTGAAAAAATATTAAAAATCTATTACATACGACTGAAAATTACCTATAGTGTAATCACTATCAGATATTCATGGATAAATACTTTGCATACATAATACACATGAGAAATATACACTATATTTCTGCAGAGGTTTGTTTCCCTCCCTTCCATTCCAATAAA
This sequence comes from Agelaius phoeniceus, assembly GCF_051311805.1. NCBI lineage: Eukaryota > Metazoa > Chordata > Aves > Passeriformes > Icteridae > Agelaius > Agelaius phoeniceus. The sequence goes on along the minus strand of NC_135270.1, from coordinate 28,733,084 downwards.
CTCTCCACTTACCCGTCCTCTAGGCCTGTTCTTTCGTTTTGGAATATCTTCTTCCAAGTCTTCTTCCTCGTTCACTTCATCTGCATTTTCATCATTTTCTAAAACCCTCTGTGGTTGAACAACAAACAGGAATGGTTAGAAGAAAAAAGGAGGACACACAAAACCAACTACTGCTCTTTACCACAGTGACTGTGGCTTATTACAGTTGATATAAAGCCAAATCAGATCCCAGTACCCGTGCTTCTCTCTACCAAAGCAAAATTTTCTCTCTTTTCCGCCCTAAGATCTCCAGGGAATTCCTACTAAAAAACTACTACTGATATCAGTCAACTATGATAAAAAGGTTCCTAAGAACAAATACTGGCAGCACTGAGCACCAATTTTCCAAGACAAAACAAATATTAGTATGCATAACTGCAGGCCCTGTCTGGGAATTTGTTTGCCTGGGCTTTTTATTTTCATTTGTTGCAATTTAAATTATTTTGTTTTCTTCTAATGTTGAGAGTGTACTTCAGGAATATAAAACCAGTGGTTTTCCCCTTGGTAGCTCACAATCTTCTCTCTTGAGCAAAAATAGAGAAAATTACTCCATATATTCCAGAATGGATCTAGAAAGCCATGTTTTGTAGGGCTTGCACCACAGGTACAACTCTAATCTGGAAGCAGAAAGTTTGTTGAATGAGAATGCTGAGGAATTACAGCTCACAAAACTGTGAGATGCCTAGGCCCAGGCAACTTCAATCTTTTAATTTGACCTATTGAAATGTAACTTCTACAGAGCCAAACACAGGCTGGCTGTCCTGCATGAAAACATGTACGAGTCAGATGTCACATGGAAAAAAGCCAGACAAATCACCACAATACTAATGTGAGAAGAAGTCTCATTGACATTCCCTCAAACCCTTGGCATGTCTGCTAGAAATACAGAAGTTGGCCCCAGCCACTCCTTCCATTTATGGTGCTGCGCCATTTTGCAAGGGACTAATCTGGAATCACTAACTTACCTTTGCCATACTAACATTCATTTAAATTACAGCCACAATGCAGAGGCAAATAGTGACATCAAAGTGATAGGAATGTTCTTCAGTCTTACTTTATTTGTCCCTTCTCTCTAATTTCTACTTTAAAGCTATTTGAGAGCCAGCACATGGGGAACAGGAGAAAATCAGTCTCTTTCTCTCTTTTCCACATACCTCAAGCACCAAATTCTGAATTTGTGGGAAAGAATACAACAGAAATTTCAACTTTCAAAAAGTCTGTATTTAGAAGATCAGTTACAAAAGTTTATTCTTACTTTATCAACTAAATTTCTAAGACTAATACTCGTCAGTGCATTTCAAACAAGTTGTAGCACATGACAAGAATCAAGTGTTTTGCTTCTTCTATTTTTGAATATCAGGAGGCTATTAATGAGCTCTGACCATCATGAACTACAATTTCACATAATATTGGAGGTACTAAATACTGAAGGGTGTAAAAGTTAAACAGGTTCCAGTTCTGCATACATTAATTGAATTCATCTTAGGACGAAGTGCTTGAAAAATGTACGTGAGGAGACTTTAAGAATGTAGGTAAGAAAATAAGCAAATTTACTGATGTGAGTTTGTATTTTTCTATTTCTTCATATCTTAAAGTATCTCAAAAAATCCCCAACAAAACAGGGGCAACCACATTGTATGTGGGAGGGAAAGAAGCTAATTTACAACAATTATACTACGCAACAGTTAAGAGAAATATTACAAACCACTTTCTTCCCATAAAATTGAAGCATCAATTTAGGAAAGAGATAATATGTAACCAAGTGTGAATTTGGTGACAATGCCAGAGTAATTACTTTAATCCTTGATAGAAGGGGCATAACCTTTCTGCTTCATGGTCAGAAGGCTACTCTAACTCTTCTCAAACTCTCTTCTCCATCAACCAATGGAGATACACATTCAATACCAATTTACTGCAGGGTAAAATTCTCAATCATGTAACATACCAACTGTACTGCAGGTCCCAATACCTGCATCTGTTTAGCAGGGGGAACCCTTATATGTTTTAACAGAGTAACTTTTCTTTTCCTATTATGTCTTTCTAAAAGTTTCCCAGCCCTAGGTAATTTGGTGCAGCCAAGCACCAAATTGTCTTCTCCTGACAGATACTGTGAATTTGGGAGGGTGGCAAGTGGCTGGGTCTGAGGTGGGAATTACAATGATATCTATCCCACCTGCTCACTCACCACCATTGAGGCTGGGCCCTTTAGAGTTACAGCACAGACAAGTACACAAAGGAACAAAGGAGAGATTTGCAATCTCTTATTTGTCATACCGATGAAGGCACTGATTGTGATTTTCATCTGGCACAGTCTAGCTGCCAGGTGCCAAAGTACACACTGAAAGCTGCCTACTAGTGAAGGCTTTGGCAATCATTGTTCTACAGACTGAATCCAGATAAACTATGCTAGCATAAAATAAAGCAGCAAGACATGCCTTTTGCATCTGTTCTGATGAAACTAGCATCCAGTTGACAGGTCACAGCTACAGCAGTTTAGCTGAAAATCTGTTCTGTTTTTTTTGCACTGTTCTGCAATGTCTGGATTTATGTCACTTCCACCATCTCTGAGGTCTCTTTCCTCAGACTGCTACTGGGGATCATTTGGAAGCTCAGATCACACAGCAACATTCAAAGGCACTTGTCAATTTCATAAGGATGCTGCACCATGACTTCTTGTGACCTTGAAAGCAGGTAAAAACAGACCTTTGGTAAGAGCTCTCAGCTTCATAGACCCAGAAATACTACTGAAGAAGCAAACACAGAGCAGGGCTCATGCCAAGCTTTTCCCCTTTCCATGAGCATGGCATGCTTCCTCTTTGATGGTGCTCTTTTGCCAGTGCAACTGGGAATGGGAGACCCAATTGTGCTGCCCTTGCCTGTGCAAAATTTCTATACAAATAGAGCAGTAGGACTGAACTCCAGGTAATACAGATCTGATGTTTATGTTTTTCTGCTTCATTTTGCATGGGACTGACCCCTCAAATTTTTACCACTTTTAGGTATAGATGCAACATTTTGTATCTCACCCAAAATTACCAAATTTGACACAGTGCTAATAACTCTCACTAAAAATCCCTAAAAAGACTCATGACACAATGGTGTTTTAGCATCAGCAAAGATGTGCTGCTGTTGGACAGGCCCACTTTCCTAGTGATTTAAGATGTTTTAAAAGTGCCATATACAAGAACCCTTTATACTAGCTGAATTCCTTCTTTAACAAACCTACAATTGTGTTTTGGCTTTTAATTGTTGAAGGATTAAATAAATCCTGACAATTTTTATAACCATAATGCATGTGAAAAGGCAATATTTCTCATACTGCCTAACTAATAATAATTGAAATATTTAAGATTACAATCTTGTTTTAGATATTTGTTTTTCTTTAATACCTCCAGAAGGCCACGTACTATTAAAAAAAAAAAAACAGGCAAGGCAATGACATGTTTTAATCTACAGCAGCTGTGAATCCAAATTGAAATCCATGAAACTCACTTTAAATGTGAACAATTAAAATTCAGTTTATAGTTGGGATCCACCTCAGCTTCTCAGTTTTTTTATGTAATTATCTCATAATGCTGCAAAATAAGTTCCTGCACAGGACCTCTGCAGAACAGTTAAGCAACAAAGATTCTTGTGACAAGAGAAGTGTGTGAGATACTGATATCATTTTGAGCATCACAGCATAGCACAAAGGTTTGATAACATTTTGGCAGTAGAATGACACAACTATCAACAGATACACTGTTTTGCCACGGGACAAAAGACTCTTAGACTTAGAGACAAATTGTAAAATCCAGCCTGATGTCAGGGCATGGGGCTCTCCCTTACCTGGATTTCTTGTATAGTGTCTTCCTCTTTAGTGTCTGTTTTTTTCTCTATTGCCTCTCCACGCAGCAAGGCTTCCAGAGTTGTACTTTCTGAGGTGAACCCATCTTTTTTCAGAGGCAGATCAACTTCTGAAAAACAAAACACACTCACTGTGTGTCTCCCCCAAAGGGCTAACAAGAAGAAGGACAGAGATGTCAAGCAGATGATGAGCAGACTTTCAAACTTGTTTCTATCTGGAAAGGAAGATCTTCAAGTTCATTTAACCACTAAGAAACTCCATTTATGATTAATTTCTATCCTACTGAAAACCTGATATCTTTTCATTTTCTGTGCTTGTTTACAGGAAAAAAAGGCTGGATATATTTTGTCAGGAGGAAATAAATGGGGGGGAAATCCTTCTTCTTTGTGTAAACTCCCTATGCTTTAAATAAAGAACAAAACCACAACTTTTTAAGATACTGAAATTACAAATATGAAGAATCTGATCTCCTGAAGAAGAAAAGTAGTTTAGTGCAATTTAGCATCTGGCACAGTTTATATAGCACAGCTTCGATCCTCATTCTCCTACACCAGGGCATGTTCCACATGTGGGAAAACAGAAAGTGTGGGGGGGGCAGTGCTGAGACCTTACTTTGAAAAACAAAGAGATGTGCCTTGAATCTCCCTGCAATACTGACTAGATAAAATCCCTGGTTGGCTCTAGCTGGCAGTACTAGAAAGAAACCCAGTTATGAGTGCAGAATCCTGCTCATAAAATGGGACAACACCCAGTCACTGCAGGAAGAGCCACAGGCTGGCTTGGAAACAGGCTGGGGACAGAGCTCCAAAGACACAGGATTTATGAGGAAGTTTGATGCAACTTGCTGGAGAAGTGAAGGAGCAGAGCCTTATTCTCCTTTCAAATGGGGGAATAAGGCTGCCACTAGATTATGAAGCAATGCAGCAGACAGGCAAATACAGTATGTTAACTTTAGCAAGATGTTAAAATATACCTGGGAAATAATCCAGTTTTTCCTTGTACACCCTAGCCTCTACTCCACTCATACAGGGGCTCATTTAGAGCAATCCCCTGGCAGGGAAATATCCTGCACATGTCTTTACCTGACACTGCCAGGCATGGATTTTTAAAGTACTCCCTCCCTTCTAAAATGAATTCCTTTCTCTACACCGGTATATTTACAAGTAATAATGTACAAGAATGATGCTTACAAATCAGCATCTGGTGTTCTTAATTCACAGTTCTGTCTGCTTATGCTTTAAGAACTGTGTTTTGTTCCCCAGTCTGCCTGAAACTCCCTGCCTTTCTATCACAATGAGCTGTAAATTCTGCAGGGCAAAAATTAATGTGTTTTTAAAGTCTCAAATCACTCCTGCAAACCAAATAATGAATGAGCACTTCCACCTGGGACAGTAACGTATAATCTGTTTCTTGGGGGCAGTTGCATCCCAGGAATATGTTTGTTCTATATATGAAAAACTTTCAGTTATCAAATGATTCAACGTCCCTGATCTGTACTTCCACAATGTACTTCCTCCAGTCTTCTGAAGTGGGAGAGCATTGCTCAGCCAATAACCACAGAAAATCCAGCAGAAATTCCAGAAAAAGCTATTCTATTCATGGAGGGAAAGGCTGGGTACAAACCATGCAGAAAAACCAAACCACTGGGATTTTAAAGGAAACTCCCAGGACAACCCACACAATGGGATGGGGTCAACTGTGAATTGATCCCCCTTCTCATCACAAGGAGATCTATTCAATCAGGCCTCTGTTTTCAGCATTAAGCTCTGCATACGTATCCCATTATGGCCCCTTCCCCAACTTCTCCCTTGCTTGAGCTATAAAAAAGACAGAAAAGTCAAAAGACAATCATACAGATTGAATTTCCCTGTATGAACGCCTAGTACCTCCCTCTGGATCCACACATTTCAATAGAAAGAAGAGATTTTTGATGTGATTTATGTGCAAATCCCAATGCTTGAATCTGTAGTCACTGAGGAACCTCCATAATCATCTCTGGATGTGGGCTTGGCTTGGGTTCAAAGTCCTGTGCTTGGGTGCAAAAGGGCATTTGCTCTGTATTTAGAACCTTGAGGGATTGCAAACCCCAAGGGGTCATCATATATTCAGCAAGCAAAGAAGCTTCAAGCAAGCTCAAGGGCATTGGAAACAAACATGTCCTCACTGTGACAAGCTCTGCCTGTCTCTGGATACCAATACATTCAGCAAATGAATGCATTAGAAAAGGAAATGAGCAAGGAAAGGCTGAGGGATAAGTGGAACATATATGAAGGTGGAACTACTCTCCATTTGTTCCAGAGATATCAAAAACTAAGTTTGAAAAGAGGGAAAGGTAGGTTTTAAGGTCAAAACAGGCAGCTGTCTTTAACAGGCATGGTTGTTCTGTGTGGCACTGCTACTTCCCAACAACAACACTCCAGGAGGACTTTTCATCCAAAACTCTCAGAGCATTTTCTAATTACTAAATTTAACATCCCACTGACAAGGTGTTGTAAGGTAATATTTTTATTCACAGTTGATGGGGAGACTGAATCACCAAGAAGTTAAGTTAGTGAGCTGGGCATCCAGGGAAAATAAACTCAGTGTCTGCCTCCCATTTTCCCCCTAAGCTGACTGCCATTCAACTCCTTCATTTTCTTCTCCACTGGTAGCTTCTATGAATGCACTTTAATTCCTAAATAGCTCTAGAATGTGGGAAAAAGCAGACACTGTCTTATCTGGAATGTAAAGTCTACAGCATAAAACCTTCAGAGGTCCAAAGACAACCCTTCATAATGAATTCAGTCTCTGTAATAAATCCAATCCTTCCTGAAGATGGGTAGTCTGTAAAGGGTACAGTAATGAAGACAGGAAATTATGTTTCCAAACCTGTTTTTGAATCCCCACAGATGAAACTCTTCTAAAATCGAAAAGATAGTTCAGTTAACCTACAGAAATAGTTAAACACTACCAGGGATCATTAAATTAATTTCACTAAATCCCTTATTTTCTCTTAGCTATTGAACAATCCATGATTTTCCCACAAAAGAAAGAGAAGTATCTTTTACTCTTATACCAGTATCCTAAAGAAAACTGAGGAGTCAACTCAAAACCTGAAATTTAGTTTTCATGTGAAAGATCAAGGCCTTCCCCATACTATGGGAGCTGCTATTTGGAACTAAGGTGGGGTCTGTTCCATGCACTGTCCTGCTTATGAAGGTACCAGCCAGTGCCTCAAGCTTCAAACAAGGCCAGAGGAAGACTCTTCTGGGCTTAAGAAATTAAACTGTGGCCCTCTGCTTGCCTCTACTCTGATATTGCTCATGCCACACTATGCAGTCACCTCACAAGTTACTGTAGAAGCTGTGAACATCTGCCATGAGAGAAATGCAAAAGAACTTACCCACCCTAATGCTGTGTTTCATCCTGAGAGATAAATGCAGTATCCCTTCCAGTTATTCTAAATCTGGCTCTTCTGAGAATACACAGAATAGCCCAGCCTTTTCTGAATTTTGATACACTTTTACCTCAATGTTTTCCCACCTGATAGAGTCCAGCAGTTTAACTATGGTTTGAAAGAAGGAGTGCTTTACTTTATCTGTTGCCAGCCCCCTTGCTCTTACTGGGGAAAATAGAAGTTCTTGACAAAATTTTTTGTAGTTTCTTTTAATTCCTCTCCTTTCAAGGATAAAGAGTCACAATCTTTTCTATTACTCTGCTGTGGGAAGTTTTCCATATGCTCCTGACAAACTTCTCTGAACTTTCCCTCATTATACACCAGTCTTCCCAAGATACTGCATCTGGCATTTTCAGATGAAGCCACATCCCCCATTTAAAGAAATGAATTATGGTATTCTTTAGATTATTCCTCAGACTGTGTCTTTCAATGGTCAAGTTATTTATTAAGCAGAAGAATTAGGAATCTTGTAATGGGGACAAGAACTTCCCATAAGGAATACATTCCAACACTCAGGTACATATTATAATGCCCATGCCTCTGTCCACTCCCCAAGCATATTGGCATCTCCCCAGAGTGCTCTGCACAGACCTTCCCGGCCATGATTGCTCTCAATAACTTCATAGTATGTGCAAATCTTTGTAGTTGACAAGGTATTCCCACTCTGCAGCTTGTTCATTACTGCATTACACAACACAGGAGCAAGCACTAAAACTTGATGCACCAGCTATAAGCCCTTATCTACAATGGAAGTTTTTTCTTCCATTATCTTTTATTTCAAAAGTTTTGATCCAAGACAGTTCTCAATTTCTCTTTGGAGACATAACAAAGGTCTTCAGAATGTTTAAGAGAATTGTCATCCCTCCACCTATTAGTTTTTTACTAATCATGTAAAGAATTTTGAGAAAGTAGTGAAACATGCTTTTCAATGGAAGGAAAAATGTAGTTGGTTAGAGCCACCAATATCATCATTTCCCAGGTGCTTTACTGCTTATATGTAATTACTGTTTCAATCAATTTCTCAGATGTTCATGTAGAATTTATGTGTCTTTAAATCTTTGAATCACATCCAAATCCTTTTTAAATATAGGTAATAGCATTGCTACCCACTAATTGTTCTAGAATCATTGTAACTTCTAGTTTGTATCACAAGCTCTTCTTCAAACATTACAATTTCAGAGAACATAATCCTTATTACAAGTAATAACTACCAGTAAAGTCACTATAATTAAAAGATTACTCTTTAATATGAAAATTTTAAGAAGGTTTGGAGATAAATTTCCTTCTGATTAGTACCGTAAATACAATAGCACATGGTTAATATAGCAGAAACAAGAAGTAGTAAGAACTATACAAAATGGAAATGTCAAATCAACAAAAATCATCAATGAAAAATAAAATGTTATTTAAGAATTCTTCCTGTTTTAGTAAACCATCATATTCTTGGTGCCACAGCTAAATATTGTGCATATATTATAATTCAAATGTGTATGTGTGCATATAATTATAACTTATGTTTCTTAACTTGGCAGAGTCCCTTTCATAGTGATTAAATTAACATGGTTATTTCTGCTTACCAGCTCAGTGCAGCAACCTCTCTGTTTATTAAGGTCCTGAGATTGCAGTGGTAGAATCTGAACAAGCATCCATGCCAGTATCATTCCTGTATCTGTTTTCTATTGAACTGCTGCCTCCAAAAGAAGCACATTTTCACAAATCCCACAAAATGGTGGGATTTTTCAAGTTTCAATTTGCCAAAATAGCAAAATAGCTGCAAATTCCTGTCCTTAAATAAGCTACATTTGGTTTACAACGCATTGAGAGCTAAGCAACTTTTCAGTGTCTCTTTGAAACATAAATTAAAAACAATCATCCCTTTTTCTATACAGTGCAACGTATTTGTTTTACAATGGATCATTTCCATCTCCACAGTAGCAGCTGCCACCCAAACCATCATCTCTGTGCACTCGTAAGCAGCTCCATTTCCAGTTCTAATTGGAAACAGAGATACTTATTGGGTGAGTTCCAGCATGATCTATCACGCCAGAGACAGCTACTATGCAAACCAAAGCAATCCGGCTTCCAAAAACCCTCTTAGACAAACACTGACTTTGCACATAGATTCTTGCGTTTTTGTTTCTTGGTGCCATTCTTTTGGAATATAAAAAGTGTCAGAGGAAACTATACATTACGAGTCCATGAAGTGTTGTTTAGGATGGATAAATCCAAGGATATTACCTTAATAACCACTACCTCTTTAAAATCATATAGGTGGTCTAAAAAAGCCACCTAATTCACAGTAAACAGAACTACTGCTGAGTGAATGCAGCCACTAAGCTCATTAAGAGGATGTGGCAGGATGTGTCTGAAAGTGCAGTGCAGTGGCTCAGCAAGCAATTAAATCCCATGACAGTTTAAAATGAGAATCCATCAGTGTCACAAGAGTGTGAAGCCTCAGCATCTCTGCTGTTCCCACCCCCAGCATTTTATTTATTATGGCGTTTCGGGAACATGTGAAGTCAAAAAGATTATAATGAAATATGCCATATAAAACCAGATTAAGCCTGCTCTTCTTTGGGGAAATATGCAGAGAGAGAAGCTGTCTGTTAACTGTCGAGTTTGCAAAAGATACCATCTTTTGGGATGGTGCTCTCTGCCAGCAGACAGAGTGCCCCAGGGGAAATGGTGGTGAAAAACCCAGACAAGCAGCATCCATCCATCCATCATACGCTCATCTCCACATCTCCAAGGCACAAATATAGCGGTAGAGTGCAAAGGGTGGGGGCAGGGGGATGGAATCCCTTAAGAAAGAATGGGGAGACAATGCCTTATGTGAATAGCTGCATTCTGTAGCTTTTCTGTGCAGGCACGGCCAGACTCTCCTTAGCTTGTCTGCTTGCTTGTTGTGTCCATGGCCAGTACAGTGACTTGTTAGCACCCTTGGAACTGATACATTCACAGCAGTGACCAGAACCAGGCATACTAAATGCAGGGCTCTGCCCCTGCCAGCACAGCGCACCACAGCACACCACAGCCCTTCACTCCTGCAGATCCAGATCTCCAAAACCCTTCTTTCACTACACCACATCCTGCTATTCCAGGGGCAGATGCTTGTGTTATTGCTACTATGATTTAATGCTGATCTTCCATGGCCCCTGATATCCCATCCTTTTCTCTCAACACTCCTGCAATTCAGCACCCATCTGCAGCAAACTTGTCACTGCCAGTTCTACACATACATGATCCACAGAACCTCCTGTCAGCCCAGCCCTGGGCCTCCCCTGGGACAGATCACTGATAACACAGACTCTCACAATGAGTCCATAAAGCCAAACAAACGTCTCTAGAGAGTAGTAAACATCAAATTCACTTTATTTTTAGTCCAAGCTGCAAAATAGACACGCTGTACTAGAGATTGTAAGGCTACTCCAGTAATTATTTGTCTCTCCCACTAAACCCACTCTAAACCTCATGTATATTATTCACTCTCAAGGTAAACTGGGCTGTGAGAACAAGAATCCAACCACTGACAATGATAAACCACTTCTAGAAGACCACTTGAAAATATTAGAGTATATATTTCCACAGAAACAAACCATTTTGAATGGGAAAAACAGTTTAGAGGACTCTCTATCCTGTAAAGCTCTTAGCAGATTAATCTTAGCAGATGTTTGAAATTTTAGGCACTACTGAGGTTTGCTCTACGGAGCACAGGAAGACTGGAAAATCCCAATGTCTCCCTAGCACCTCCTCATGGAAGGCTGCTAGTGTCATGATGAGGTTGGGGTAGAGCAGAGGAGGGGGAGAAAGAGAAGACAGAGGAAGATCTTATGTGGGTGGGACTGTACACTTTTTTAGCCTGAGCATAACTGCAGAAATATCAGAAGACAACTTTGAGTTTTAAGACTGGGATTCAATGGAAAGCTTCTATCAGCCCCTAGTTAAAATATGTCCCAGGAAGCTACAAGACAGCAGGAGGGAGAAATAGGGCTGCTGAAAACTGCAGAGGCCCTTAAACATAAGGTTAAGCATTGTTTAGTTTAACCCACTATCAAAATGTGGTCTTTACAAGCAGCTGTATTTCTCTGGCAGACTAGAATGCCTCTATAAAATCTCTCTCTCAAAAAGAAAAAAAAACCCAACAAAACAAAACAAAACAGCCCTCTTGTCAGTTGTCTGTTGGAAGTTTTCTACAGATTTATTTCTCAGCACAGATATACATCATTGTCACATATAATAAGTTGTACCTGCTTCTCAAAGACTGCCAAATTACAGTATCAGACTAAATGCTGGATCAAGTAACTACCCTCAGGGCTGAAATCATCTCCATTCAGAAATATCTCCATTCAATAGCATTTTGCTAGCACTCATTTTTGTTCTGGTAACTCTTGCATTTGTGTTCTAGATGGGCTTACACTGCACCACAACTTCTGCAGCAACACTGTAGGCACTATCAAGGGGCAGAGGCAAGATAACTGCTACAATTTAGAGAAAAATATTAAGTAAGAAAACCTATTCCTTTGGGCTTTGTGTCACCCTAACAGGGCTTCTGGTCTGTTGGGAGTAAAATAATAACTTGGGTTATCTATCTGTAAATGGGCATATAAAATCACTCACACAGACAGATAGATGATGGGCATTTTGGCCCCTCCAAAGCACCAGAATTAAGTAATTAACCAGACAGTTATCACCAAACACCAGTCCCCCCTCCCCACGGGTGGGATAGTCATGCCCACATTGCACACTCTGCAAAGGGTAACAGGGAATGGACCTCCACCTCAAGTAACTGCACTGGATGTGACAGAACTGAATAAAAACACTTGTACTGCACACGAACTCATACATAAACCATGTGTGGAGCCAGCCATGCCAACCTTCCTGCAAATTCTGTGAGATTCTGCATAGCTTCTCGTCCTTATCGAGGACAGTGGAGGGGATACCTTTAGTAACAGATAAATCTCTGTAATGCAGTTATCTCTCAGCTGCAGTGCACAAGCATCCCAATTAATTCAGTCCAGGCCTAGCAGAGCCGGCACTAAGCCAGAGCTGATAAACCTGCCAGAGCCAATCTGAGTCCTGCAGGGATCCTTTGGAACAGCTCTGTGCGTTCTGGTGCTCTGTGCTGAGGGGGTTTGTGCTCAGCTCTGCCTGGCTCTGCATGAGGGGCAGCTCTGCTGGCAAGGCCTCTCTAACCCCCAGAGTTCTGGGGAGCTGGCAGAGACCCCTGCTCACCCCCAGGCATCAGCAGGACTGTGGCAGGGCTTATCAGAGCGCTCAGACTGATGCCAGCTGTGCCAGCCCTGAGCTGCGTGGCCCCTGCAGAGCCGCCACATGCGGGAGGGCAGCATAGCCCTGCCTGAGGCTCAGCCACACCAGGCACAGCTGGGGCACCTTCCCTGGCTCACTGACTACTGAACTGCATACTCCAATGGAGAACAGCAAGGCCACAGTAAAGTGGCAATGATTTGAGGATGGGAAAGGGAGCAACCACCCCAGATGCTGCCTTTGGCATCTCTGCTGTCCCACCAAGTGATGCTGAGCCAAATTCTAACAGAGACACTTTCTGCTTTTCCATCATCTGTCAAATGGAGATAGTCTTCACCTATCCTCTGGGGTTTGGTAAGGCTTGTTTAATATTAATAGGCATCCAGGCATTCAAATAAAATGCACCAAAAATGCAAGGTGCTCTTACAGGCTCTCACAAAGACAGATTTGAACACATTTTCTTTCCAGACAAGAAAAACACGCAAAAAGTAGGACTATTTCCACAGATAGCAGATTTCAGTGGCCAATTCACAAATTCCAAAGGACAAAGACAATATTTACTCCTATGTTAAGATACATCTGACAGATGAAGCTATATAAGTGAGAAATGTTATTATAAGAAGGAAGGCTTGTAATAGAAAAATGGCATGAGATGCTAGTAGGTAGCCTTTCAAAAATGGGAAAGAACAAAGCAAATTATCTCTGAGACGCTCAGATCTCTTGCCACAAAAAGGCAAGCAATTTCAAGAGGCCTATAAAGGGTTTAGACAAAAAGGTGAACTCTAGAATTAATAACAGAATGGTAAACAGGAAGATTAATGGCACCAGGGAAAATGCAGATGGTGAAGCCCAGCCTGCAGGCTCAGCAAGCCTCTGAATAGGGAGGGGGAAAAAAGGCAAGGTGTAAACAAGGTGACCTTCAAAGCCACGGGAATGCCTGCCAACAGGCCAGCCAGAGGGCATCCCGAGACACAGCTGTGCCATCTGGGGGAGGCTGTCTCATGACAACGGGAACAAGATTTGTCTTTTTCAGAATTTGCAGGGAGGCAATACGGGTAGTGGCAGAAAATATGACCATTCATTCAGAAGTGGCACAATTAAATGCACAGGTAGGAAAAGGATGCCTTCCATTTTCTAAAGAATATACAAAAGAATTCCCTGAATATCCCCAGTCAGAAGGGTCTTGTGCCCACTTGTAAAGCCTGCTCATGCAAGGCGTGGGAAAGGAGAAACTGGTTTTCACCAAACAAATGTTTTCCTTGAGGGTTTATGCTTTAAGTTTATGGTAAGAAGGAAAAAAAAATGCCAAAAAAACCTCAGCACATACTGCAAAGCAGCTCTGTAAGCCCATGATGGTATAAATTTTCCCCATCTTGGCATAAGTCTGTTCACTCCAGATGGCACATTTGGGTTGAAAGCAGGTAAAGATTTCTCAGGGAGCTCGATGTCCAGTATTTACAGAGTTCCCTTGCTCTGCCTCAGTGCTTAGTTGGTCCTTCTGTATACCTGGGTGATCTCAATTCTTTGCCTACAGTAAAAACTGAGAGAGAGAAATCTCCTACCACAATTCTGCAGGGAAGCCTGGCTCTGTCGGGCCTGATGCTTAGATCATTGTGATCAACCAGGAAAATTAAAAGGTAAATGCAATCACATGTTTTTTTTAAATGCATCAATCAAACACCACAGTGAGGCAGTGCTGAGGGGAACAATGCTATCTCTACATAAGCCTTCTACAGAATAAGCCAAACATGAGCTCTAATAATATCCAGAAGCAAGAATATTAGGGGAAAACAGAATAAAAAACAACATTACAGATCACTGTGGGAAAAAAGCAGACCCTAGCAATCAGAGTACAGCAGGTAGTGTATTCACACATCTTTTTTTCTTTCAGCCTGGCTCCAAGTATATCAAATCTGAGTATTTCAGGCAAAAAGTGGCCCATCTGAGTTCAGTGCTGAAACCAGCTAATTCAGTGCTGGATGTGCAAACAGACATGTCTGAATGTGTTTTCTTCTGATGGGCTGCATACCAATGAAGATATTGCCATGACCTCTGGTTTCACAGCAGGAACCACAGGTGCTGGATGAGGTCAGGCAGCTCATGCAAAGCCTGCACAGCCCCATGCTGTTACATCAAGAAGGCTTGACTCAAGTGAGTTTGACTGGCAGCAGGAGCTGCCATCGTGGCTCTGGGCATCAGTACACACCTGTATCCAGAAAGTCCCATCATGTGGCTCTGTTGATTGCTTTTTGAATAGAACAGGAATGGAGAGACAAGGTACACATCTGAAAACATTAATGTGGCAGTGAGGAAGGAATCAGAAAAAAAGGAAGAAAAATAGCAAGATGGAGGAAAGGTACTATATTCCTTCTCCCTGTCTGCTGCAGCTAACTAGGGCATGCTTGTTCTGAAAACTGCTACAGAAAAGTCTGAAAAATGGAATCTCTGGGTCTTGAATTGTCTTTTCAATATCCCTCTCCTTTCTCCTCTCTGCTAACAGAGAAACACTGTAAACTCCCAGACCCTGAAAATATACATTTCCACACCTTACAAAATACAGTGAAAATAGATGATAATGGGGAAGAGAGAGAGAGAGCCATGCAAGGGGAAAACAAAGTGAAATAGAGAATAGCTGCTCTTCTCTCCTTTCCTTCTGCTCAGCTTTCATTTCCCTTTGTTCATCTAACACTGAGCCAAACTAAGCCAAAAGGAGCTGCCATGCTGGGCTTCAAGATTGATGGCTGCAGGCAGACTCCACAGTGAAGAGACGGATGACTGGTCATTTCCCGCGATGCACTGAAAAACATCCATCCTTGCAGCCATGCTGAGGCCATTTGTGCTCCTTTTGAAATGAGAGATAAATACAGGCAGCCAGGGGCACCTGACTGTCCTTCTCCCTCAGAAGGACACAGCTCTAGTCCTCTGGGTTCCTTGAGAAGGTCGCTCTGTCCATCCCTGAACATCTGGCTGTGGGATTTGTTAAGTCTCTCTCTCCCCCGGCAATCATCCGTCTATTAGAGCACAGTGCAGGTTGGAAGAAAACAGTGAAGGGAATGGTGTGACAACCTCATCAATCTACAGCTACATGCTTGGCTATTTAGTGTTCTTTACACTATTCCTAAATACGGGGGGGGTGGGGGGGACAGGATCGCACTGGTATGAAGGAGGGATTTGTGGAAATGGCAGTGTGGATTGGAGTAAGTCCTTATGACTATTAAAATGTTGTGCATGTACTAAAGCAGTAGGGAACTAATTAAGATTCAGGATTGAAAGGCAAAACAAAAAAGTTGGATGTACTCTTGTTCCATCTGTAGCACTTGCTAAGAGTTCAGAGGTACTTGGGGCATCATCTTTAGCAGAGAGAGGTTAATTTTTTATTTTGCCCACTCAGATATTAACAGAAAGCTCCCTGGAAGAATATCCTGTAAGTATATTTATAGTGCCAGCCCTGGTATAGCAGCTTCAGAGGCACAAAGCACTTAATCCTGAGTCCTTTCTATTTAGTTAATAGTGTCTTTGTTGCTGATGCTGTCCTGGTCTATAGCACTGCTCACAGATACAGCCTCTGTGTTTCCAGTTCTCCTGCCGTGCTGCTACCTCACTTAGGCAATGAGCATTACATGGCAGATGTATCCATAGCATCACTTACAAATTAGCATCACTGCAGAAATTCCTGTAACCACAAACCTCACTTTGTCAGAGTAGCGCATATCTGTAACTGTGTCATTTACAGACATTGCACCAAGGAAATCATGAGAAGATAAAAGCATTCACCATCCCTCAAAAACACAAATAAATGCTTCAAGTGTTCATATGTAGTTTTAGCACTATATCTGAGCCTGCTTTGAAAATTTGTCTTTTGTTCCCATCATGCTATGCTGTTTATTTTAGGCCAGCAACAAAAGGATTTTCACTACAGCTCTTTAGGATATGCATAGGATATTAATCATGACCATATATTTTCCTAAGACATAAACCCCATACTTGCCAAGGGCAATCACGTGCATTCACAAGGACATAATTTCCATCAAGAGGGGTAAAGTTTTCATCCTTTCTCCTACATCAAGAATCATAGCTTTATCTGATGGAGATCACTGCTCTCTGTTGTCTCTATCAGAACTACCTACCTACAACAGCTAAGGTCCCAGGCCTAAATTACCTGGTTTGTTAAAGGGGAACCATGTTCCAAGTGCATCCTAAATGAGATCTCTTCTCTAGAAGACATTGGACATAAAAGACATATCTACCTATTCCAGTGTATTGCATCAAACTTCCTCCCCTAATGGAGTTCATCACTGGGAAGAGATGCTATGGCAAACACCAATGGTGTCAGAATCCTGAAGAATAAAATACCTGTAAAAAACTATTAGTCAATCAAATGCAAAATGCAGGGAATACTGAAATTAATCATAACCTAGTAAAAACATACTTAATATCTCTTGGCTATGAGATGATTATGAGGCTGTAAAATGTTTACTACAGAGAATGGGAATGCAGAATGGAAATTTCTGCCAGGGAAGGTTAGTAGGAGGTACAGGGATGTGGGAAGGGAAGTCATCATACTCTCTCCATTCTACTCTCAGCAGTTCTATAAAGCTTGGCTTGTAAGAGTAGAAACTGAACGTTATATTAACATTTATTGCTCATTCCATTATATTATGCACCAGGAAAATAACATCTGCTATAAATATTAGAATATTTCATGCTACAAATCAATTTAATTTGCTGTGTGTCAGAAGAACAATAAAATTTAATAAATAGGGGTTTTAAACCATTTTTTTTTGTAATTATATTCCATAATATCTTTTCTGGGTTTTGTTAACATTTTCTTCTATAAAGCAGCACATAGGTTCTACCATACTGTCGACGTAGTCTGCCAGTGACTTCACTAGGCTCTGTGCAGGATGCTGAGTACCAAACCTGCAAGTCTGGTCCAACCCAGTACTTTACATGTAGATTTAACTTTAAGCACGTGACAAGTCCCATTAATTACTAAAAGATCACTCATGTTCTTAAAGCCCAAGCTCAGGTGCTTTCCTTTGCTAGGGTTAGACAGCTTGGCATCTTATGAGACTAAGCCCTGGGGACTTGATCCTATAAACCCTTTTTCATGTGATTACCAGAGAATTCCCAGAATTACTCATATGAACACACAAAATAGATGCAATGAATTAAATTAAAAATACCCATTTCCTAGGATCTTGTGTCCAGTACTTGCATTGAACAGTACCTGTGCACTGCAAAAACCCTTTTGACGATGTGGCTTATCCTTTCTCAGCCATTTTTACTGGCTATAAAAGCGGCAGTAGGTTTGCCAGGAAAGATGTTCAGGTTCAGTTCTAGCTCTAAGACTCCTACAGGACACACAGCTTCCTGTCTGCCCCTCCCCATGCTGGAGAGCGGGTGATTTGTGCCTTGAGGGAAATGGATCTGACAGGTTCCAGCATTTCCCCAGGCACCATCCCCTGGTGCTTCCCCATTGTTTTTTCCCCATAGCCCTTTTTTCTGGTAAGCTTTGAGCTTACCTTCACTCCCTTCATTTTAAGGTTAAATCTGTTTATTCCATAAATAAATAATCCTGATGGTTACTTACACACATCGATGTTAACTTCATAGCAGGGGGATAAATCCACAGTGTTCTATCTCTCCAGGAGGAATAATGTGTCTCCTGGAGACACAGCATTCTCAGTCAGGCCTTGGCAGCTTGAGAGGCACATGAGGAATAACCTTTTCCCAAAGACACATCCTAGCAGACAGATGTAGGTCAAACACAGTAGCCAAGAACAGAGAAAGAGCAAAACAATGGGCTGGATGGCTCGGAGAGGGTGGTGGCACCACAAGGAAGTTCTCTCTCAAGCAGCCCAGGTATTTCAAGCCAACTCCATCTCAGCTGCCTGAGCCCTCCCCATCACGTCTTGCAGATCAAGTCCTGAGACATGACCTGCAGTCACACTGTAGAGGCTCCAAGGAGACCAACAGTACAATTCATTCCTTCCATTTAATGGCCCACTGTAATGACCAGAACATTTTTTCAGAACAGCCTGCCTCCAAAGTCATCGTAACTCTATTTTCACAAATATACTAAATACAGCTAAGATGATACAGCAGTGGGAAAAAAATACCTGTAAGTGGCTGCACTGCTTCTGAAATTACAACAGCCTTGTGTCTGTGGGACGCTACACATGCAGCCTATGTTCCATTCCCAGTGATAAGATCCAGAGAACTCAGAAAACTAGATTTAATAGCTTCCAAAATTGCCTTATCTTGTTCAGTTGCTGCCTTAGCCTGATGACTAGAGCCAAAGGGTCTGGCTTCAGTGGGCTTTTGATCAAAACCCAGAGGGGTTCCAAAGCCCAGTAGCTTTTTCATGCATCTCTCTCCTAATTATGCAAACTGGCTCAGCCACACAAGAACCAGGAGTAATCCTGAGTGATTCATACAAGCCATCCGAGCTAAACAACAGAGCTCTCCTGGTAAAACTTTGAATATAAAATACATGTAGTGACCTGTTCCAGATCTTACAAATGAAAGAGAAGCTATTTACACAAAGTTAATCCTGTAAATTCTACCAGCATGACTGTAGAGTTAAACAGCAGAAACAATGTTTTTGTTTTCTTGACTGGACTATTTATAGAATATTATCTGCTTTTCTAGAAATGAGTGTTTTACTTCCATAACTGCAAAATCATGAAATTCCATTTGGGGGAAAATACACTGAGCTGAATTAGTCTAAGAATTTGCAGCTTATCACATGTAACAACACCAAGCAAGAGTAGCGCTTTATTTGAAGGAAAGGTTACCACAGCCCTGGCAGCCATGTACCACATGTACACCTTCTGTACCACATACAGAAGGCTGGCTCCCCAGTGGCCAGAAAAACAAAGCAAGAATTACACAGTGCAAAACTCGACATATCTTTCCAGCAATTATACTGCACAGCCAGCCTTGCAAAAACTGGCTCAACAATTCACCTGTGGTGAGTCTCTTTATTTGTATATATGGGTGTGTAACAAATTCCTTATTTTTTCATCATCATCATCCTGGTACATGTAAGCCCAGGCTGTGCACCAGAGCTGGTACACTTCCATACCAGTTTTGCAAGTATTTCTGCTGATGGCCAAAACATTTAATGCTGGCACTTTGAGAGCTTGGCAAATAGCATGATTTATTCATTCATTTCTTTTTATTTAGAGGCATCCCATACCCCTTCCAATCTCTCTAAGAGTATTTATTAGATATCTGTTAGGTACTCCTTTGAGTTAAAGGAGACTGATGTTTTAGTACCTCCATTTCACACACTGAGAAGTTGAGAGAAAAAGACATATTCCATTGGCTCTGGTCCTGTGTGGGGCATAGGAAATGCAAGGATGTGGTGGTGTGGTATGACTTGAAGTGCAGAGATGGGCACCTCTGCTGCAGGCTGGCAACGGGACAAATGCATATTTCACTGCATGACTTCTATATCATGATTCTGTGTCAGTGAATACATGAAGAAACAGACAGGTTCTCTGTTATTCTCAGTGCCATGTAAGAAAAGAAAAGCAAACTTTATCTGGCCAGAGATCTGGACCAGGAAAGGTCCCTGCTCTAGGCAGAATTGAAAGGTGGTGGATGAGGTGGAATAAACTGGTTAAATGTGTGTATAATAGAAAGAAGCTGATTCACAAGGAGGTCCCACACTGATGAGTTTTCTCTTGGTGACAGAAAGTCACTTTTTCTGTCACACAAGTCATAGCTGGAAGTGTAAGTGCCTTAAAGCAGCAGGTCTTGCCTGTGGTGACATGTCCTGCTGTGAACACAAGATTAGTGGAGAATTGGAGCCTACTGTTTCGATTCAAGAGCATCGATGGACCAATCTGTAAGCTGCAGGCTTAGCTGATGAATAAACACATACTAAAATTTAGGCCAGAAACCCAAAAGAAAAGGCCCAGCAGAATTCAATATTTATACTTGTACCAAAAACCCAGCAAAGACAGAAACCTGACATCTCTGGCATCCCCACTCCCAGATTTGGGTTCACAATGTGAAACTTCATTTTGTTCCAAAGTGCTATGGAAATGTGACACACATAGGTGCATGACAGACCAAGACACAGAAGTATGACACACACAGGCACATGACACACCAAGCTCAGGACTCAGCACGGTCAGGGTGCAGATGTGTTTTCTAACAAATCGAATGGGAACTGAAAACCATCCACCCTCCCCGTCCCAAAAAGTTAAGGGTTTTTTCTTTTCCTCTGCACGAGGTGACAAGAACGAAGACGGGTGAGTGTGGGTGGGAAGGAGATGTACTCCGGGCTCAGGCGGCCCGGGCGCTGTTCCCGGCGCACGCTGTGCGAGCGCGGGCCGTCCCTGCCGCGGGGAATTCCCGCTGGGAGCGGCCCCGGCGCGGAGCTGCCGCTGCCCGCCGCGCCCTCTGCCGGCCGCGCCGCGCCGCTGCAGCCGCTCCCGGCCCCGCCACAACCGCACTGGCACCGCCGGGCGCGGGGACCCAGCACCTTCAAATCAGGGATACTTCAACGTAGCATAGGAGACGGGGAGAGGTGGGGATTCTGCTTGCTTTCTAACACAAAGTACTTCGGAGTGCAGAAGGACTTGAATTAAAAGCAGACTTTAAATGACATTTTCATTTCAGAATTTTGGAGAGCCAGGAGCAAAACTCACAGAAGTTTGCTAACAGGCTATTAAAATCCTTCTTACATGAGAAATCCAGACCAAATCATCAGAGAAACAAACCTGCTCCTGTCAAGTCAGCTCCACCCTAAATGCAGGGTTCATCATGGCAAATGTTGATAAAAGCCAAAAACAATTAAAAAAACCCAAAAAAACCTAAAATAAGCTGTACACAGAAAGTATCTTCTGTAAATTCACATGTGCAGAAATCTGTCAGAAACCTGAAGAGCTGACAGGTTTACATGATAGCCTCCTTCAGGAATACTGTATCCAATTCTTCTGCATATTACAGACACACTTATTTGGCACCACAATTATTCTTCCGGTTATGATCCTAAGATGGTCTTAATGGACCTTAAAAAGGAGCCACAGGCAGGTTCTATAACATAACATGACCTTTAATTACAGAGATAATAGGAAAACTGTCAAATAGTAGAAAAAGTTTTTGTTAAGAGATGTGCCTCTCTTTACAGTGTTCATAGCAAAACAACACTGCTGTCTTGTCATACAGAACAGGAACCGATATGTCACTGTGTACAAATTGCTGAAATCAAAAGTGAAACTAGTAAATATTAACTGGCCTATGGAAGAAAAAAATGGAAAAGGAAATTCTCATGAAATTAAGTGTTTTGAATTATTTTTAGGCTCTAATATCTTGGAGTGAAACTGGGCATAGCAACCAGGAGCAGAAAAAATAACATGGAACTCAGCAGCACTGTGTTCTTTCTGTGTTCTTGGGTTTGATTTCCAGCTGCACCACAAACCTCTGGTTAAAACGTCATAGAAGTAGTTTATTCCCTTTGTTGCTCATTTCTCCATTTTGGAACCAAAGTACTTCCTTCACTATATTTTGTGTATCTGGACTGTAAGCATATGGCTGAGAGGACTTCACAACAACCCCTGGGATGATGATCTAACATGCTGCTTGAGTCTCTAGATACTATCGTGCAAGTGATACCACTGCAAACTCTGTTCTTTGTTTTTTTAATGTCATCTTAACTTTATCTTGGTGAAGTGCCCCATCTTAAAGACCACAGACCTCCACAGACATGCTGAGCATTTCCCCCAAGAGTTGGGAGCACTCCTCACTTCCCAGGAAACACACAGTACCTTATACCATCAGTCACAGTCTCCACAAGGTATTACCACAAGGTAAATAGAGATGCTTTAAAGAAATAATAGCTTATCTGTAAGGATTTAGTTCATTCATCCACAAGCATGCTCACCTAGGTATACCCCATATGTCAGAATAAAAACAAATCAGGCATTGTTCAGCTGAAACTAAAAGTCTGTTTTCATTACTTGCTTCAGACAACTACCATGGTTCATAATAGCAAATGAAAAATACTTTGGTTTGCTTTTACTATCCAACAACGGCTAAAAAAACCCCATTTCTGTAGTTCAGCTGAACACCAGACTGCTCAGATATAAGAGGACAGACACTAGCACAGGACCCCAGCTCATTCTCAGCATAGTGGTAGCATAAACAAACCCTACTTCACACCCTCTGAGTGGGTGGGAAGGCTGCCCATTCTGAAACCTCACTGTGGGCTTTCAGTCCAAAACCAAAGGACATCAGTAAATTGACACAAAAGCATTACAGTCATAATCTTTAGACTTACACACCATGTGAAATAAAAGCTTTGTAGGTATGTATATGTGCACCTATATTTAGCCATCTTGTAAGACTGAAGTAGGACACTACCAATTTAAACTCCACTAGAGTTTTTGGCCACACTCACTGTATCTGTTCTCATCTGCATAGGTGCAAAGCTTGGGTAATACCTGCCTGTCAGCAGGGTTTACTGTAGGCAATAGCACTACCACAATTTTGATAGCTAACCCAACACAGAATCATGATACTACCCAGCACCATGAAACCACTAAGTATATAGGACAAGGATCAATTATGATTTCAAGGGGCCTTGGGTCTAATCCAGGATCGCCCTCTCATTTCTAGCCCTCGTCTTTCCAACTGCTCTGATTTTGCCAAGGGCCAGAACCATACTGCTCACATTCACAGCACCTGCAATTCACATTGGTGGTAGAGCTAAAAATTCTCCTTTTTCTCCCACTCCACTGGAAGTCAGGCTATCTAGCTCAACCCTCTCCCTCACCCATTCCCAGACTTCTCAAGCACAGGAGCTCACCTCTGTTTTTCCTCTTTTACTGGGCATAACAGGCAGCTGAGTGAACGTGGAAGCATGAGCTGCTTACAGCCCTCCCACTGCTCTGTGCTGAAGTGCCATGCAAACACCACAGGTGATTCTGCAGAGAACCAGGCTTCCCATACTTGGTTGAACAGAAGTCTAGTTTCACAAATATTTTATGAGTATCAGCACCTAGTAAGCCTAAAACTCTGCACTTAGGAAATGCATCTGGGAAAACATAATTCAGGAGTGCAGGACAGGCTGTGATCTGCCTGGCTGGGGAGCAGCTCAGGGACCGTGGTGTCCTGGTGAACCATGAGCTGAACAGTGTGCTGCTGTGGCAATAAAAAAATAAAGCCAGCAGGATGCTGGGTTGCATCAGCAAGGGCATCACCAGCAGAGATAAGTAATTATATGTTCAGTGCTTGTCAGGCTACACCTGGAATACTGTGCTCAGTTTTGGTCCCTGCAATACAAAAGAGATGTGGCTAATCTGGAGGGGGTGAAGGGAAGGGCTACAAAGATGATCGAAGGCCTGGAAAGCCTGCCACGTCTGAGAGAAGTGGGTTTGTTCAGACTTGAGAAGAGAAGGCTTAAAGGAGACTTTATCACTGTGTTCCAGTATTTAAAAAGTGGCTACAGAGATGGAGACACCCTTTTTACAGAGTCACATGAACCATATGAGGGCTACTGGGTACAGGTTACTCCTGGAGAAATTCCAGTTGGAGACAAGAGGAAAATTTTTCCCATTGACAACAATCAGCCATTGGAATAATCTGCCCAGGGAAGTGGTAGATTCCCCAACAGTTTTAAGATTTGTCCGGACAGGGTGCTGAGACGTCTTGTCTAGACCATGCTCTTGCCAAGAAAGGTTTGACCAGATGATTCCAGAGATCCCTTTCCATCTGCTATTTTATGAACCTATGAAATCACAGTATTGGCAACACGACAATATATTGCCCATGGCCCAGGATTTGTTTCAAATCTGTACCAGTTTTCATAGGATTCTTGACTGCTACATTATAATGACTCAAGTAAGAGCTCATGCCCATTATAACAATGAACTCTAGGCTACACTTGAGCCATAATGCTTGGTTTTGATGGTAAGAATATGATTTACAGATGAAAGATGAAGATCAGGCCATATGAAAGTAAATGTCAGGAATACTTAGTAAAAATCCTGAAGATCTTGTTGGAATACTGACTGTATTGCCAGTAAAGGCGCTATCATAACTAAGTGTTGGCAATACTTTAATTTCTCCTGGATAGGCTACTGGATGGGAGGGAGGATGCATAGAAAAAGCACAAACATGAACACTGCTAGACCCTTGAACAAACCACTTTAGTGGGGCAATGCATCCATGTAACTCTGAATACAGTGACCAAGGAAAATAGACATCTAAAGGCTGCATCAGCAATTCCTATTCCTGTGCACAATTTTGGCTGTAACTATTCTTAAAACCAAACACCTTTATTTTAAACCAAATAAAACCAACATATCAGGACAAAAAAAACCTACTATCTTCTATTAAGAAGCTGGCATCAACTCACCCCAGGAAAAACATTACAGTGCACCTTCCATTTTACAAAAAACAGCAGACCATTGGAGCATGATTATTTTCTTCATTAGATTTTGGTATTACCAAATGTGAAACTCACTCACTGAGTTGTGTCATGCACTACATAAACTGCAAAAGTAGGCTATAGCTATAAACCTAAAACTATACTGTACTATTACTAAATGATCTATTGTACCCTGGAACTGCTGGGAAGACAATAGTTTGATTCTACTTACTGACCAGCCCATGACTGGCTATGACTTACCAAAAAAAATCCCTAGGTCTTTGTCTCTCCTGAGTTATGTATGTGTCTTCTGAATACAGGAGCTTCTGAATACAACTTTTTGCTATAATAAGCCTCTCTGAAAGCCCAGGTGTAGTCCAAGCAAGTATTCACACTCCTGGTGCCAATCCCATTGACTGCTGGAATAGCAGCTTTTGGAGAAAAGATCCTCTTCTGTGTTTGTTACAGTGGCTGTTTTACAAGAAGTACTTCTATACAGTTAACATAATTCAACTAAGGTTTAGCCCTAATTTGATGTTGTAGAAGTGCATTGCTTGCACATGACATATAACAATTATAAAAATCTCTCAAAATATATTAACAATTTCACAGCCTCTTCTATAAAAATCAACTATTTGCATATTAACCAAGCATAAGCACTTTCCAGCTGCTAAGAACAGCTCTAAGGAATGAACAGAATGCCCAACCCCTAGGTGGAGTGAAACTATGGAACACACAGATTAGATTTCTTTCAAATTTATTTTATGCGTCCTACAGCTGTCATCTCTGTGCTTTTTAATAGATCTTAAATTTCCACATCTTTTCCCCATACAACCATCTGATGTTTAACTGAGGACAAAGAAGTCAGCATTAGGTAGCTTCCTAGGTTCAGCACTAGGTTTTACAACAGTCTTCTCCAAAACTTACAGTATTTCTGCTGTCCATATTACAAATAAATTATACTCTCTTTCTCCCAAATTCTCAAAGCTACCTTTAAATGGAGGTCTAAGGTGTTCCATAGGTTTTACACTTTCAGATCAGAGAAGGGGAAAATTGCACTTTGGGCTACTGAGTCTATTCTGGATATGCACAGATGGAGTGAAACTGTGGTATAACTGGTAAGAAAAGTTAATCACTAGATAGAAATTGGTTGGAAAATAGATTTAAATGGCAGAGCAATATAACTCGCCTTATTTGGTTGCCACTGGCAATGCAACAAAAGTAGCACTCCTGAGATGCAGAGGAGATGTTTATAGCAGGAAAACAACACAGAGACAGACATGCTGAGGTCTCTTTATCTGATAACTTTGTGGTAATTGCCTTTCATGCCCTGTGGCATGTGGAATGCACTAATTTGGCATTCAGTGAGTATAGCAAAGAGTAATGCAAACAAAAAAAGAGTCAAACTCTACCCTGCTTTACCTTACAAAATTACCAAGGCACAGCAGTACTGGCATCATCACAAAGTCTAAGGCAGGCACTTTTACAAGCCAACATCATCCTCTTCCTAGAGTCCAGTCTCATTTTCATCAATGTACGTGACTGATTTCATCAGCTCTTTCTAAGCAGCTCTGCTGTGAGGTCTGGTTCTATTTTCTGGCTGAGATTTTGCCCTTGATTTGAACCCCAACTGATTGGTTATAGGAATTTCTTCCTCTTTTCCAACTGTCCATTGATGTCTCCTATACTGAAGGTAGGGAGTTTTGAAAAACTGTTTCCACCAGAATCAACAGGAATTTTGCCTCTGATTTTAATGGGTTTTGAACTTGTCTCTGTTGCCCTTTCCTCTCTCTCCACCAACTACTGCATAGAAGCAAAGTCATGAGTACTGCTGAGTGTAGCTCAGTTCCCAGGCACCTTCTGTCAAACAGGTTTTTTAAATATTCTAATTTACATTTGGGGGTTTTCTCCTGTACTTTTTATACTGACAGTGTCTCACCTCTTAAAAACCACATACAGCTGTGAGTGTATGTGTTCCCTCTTCCTCATAATAGCTGACCCCAGAGACAGCAAGCTTTTATTACAAACTGCAAGGAAGAATGCACAACACTATGCTCTACCTGACACAGCTGCAGCTCCTCCACATCTGCTTTACAGTCACTCATTCAGCATCCAGACTCATCACTTCACATAGTTTAATTGTGGAAGAGTAGCAAGGACAAGAAGAATGAAAGAATACACAAAGGTACACATAAAGTCAGACAGAAATACACAAATGTGGCATATGCTGCCTATTTTTTATTATTTGTTGTTCATAATCTGGTCATAGCCCTTGTCACCAGCCCCACCAAGAAAAATCTTATCTTATACTTACTGTTTCACACACACAGTGGTCTCTTTCACAAAGATTAGGCAGCAGAAATCAGTGAGACTTTGCACTAGTAAGTTACTGAGGAAAAGTTAGTAATACATTGATTCTTTACATCCTTGTTAATTTTCTAATAGAAGCCAGGATTCAACCCTACAGAAGATAAATTCAGCTCCCCTAGCATTCAATACAATTTGTTCACCTTTTTGTAAGGGATGAGTTGTATGCAGAGTGTTTGGTGGTTATGGTTACAGCAAATCAAGTAAGATGCAACAGATGCAATGAGAAATGGTTGGAAAGCAGCAAAGATAAAGTGCAAGTTCTAAATGCCAGGTTTGCATGTATGCCAGCTGCTCTGCAGCTCGGGAGAGGCAGGCAAACAAATACTTACCAGGTTTAATTTCCAGCAGCTTCAGCCTGGAATCCTCAGGGGGATGCAAACGCCTCTTTTTGCGCCAGCAACGTGCTGGGTATGTGTACAGCTGACCTGGGGCCAGGCCTGAAGATTAAAGGCAAAAAATTAATCACATTTCAGTTTGTAAACCACAAGCACCATCTCTAGCATCTTTGTTCTTGCCCTTCCAGCATCTCCTTGTTGGAGGATTCAACCTGCAAATCATGAGGCAGAGCTACACACTCAAGGCATCCAGTGCTCCTGAGGCTCTTCAGCACCTCTTGGGATCAGGCCTACAGAGAATCTAGGTCTCACTTAGACACTTCACTCAGCTCACTGAAATCAGAGCTGCACATAAATAATTTGTGATTTCTTCAGGGTAAATAGAATTTCAGACTCTCCTGGGTCACAAGGGTGATGCCTCCTCCACAGGCAGAGAAAGCCCCTTGAGAGAGAAGAGATGAAGTTCTGACATGCAAATCTTGAGGCCCTGATGCACAGAGCAGGTCAGGAAATTTGTGTCTTCCAAATGGGAGCAAACTAAGACCCAAGAGGTCTGACTCTGTATTTTTGTTTACATTCTGGACTTCTGTTTGAACACTAATTCTTCATTTTGACTCTTACTTCCTCATGCCAATATTCTGAATGAGGGAGGAGATACACCAATAATGTTTATATCACCGCATATTCCCTTAAATCACATTTGGCATCACTGGCTTTTGAGCTGCCCTGGCTCTCCTGACAGACCCTTCAGCCAATATTCAAGCTGTACGTTTCTCTCCTGCATTCAGGACACAGCAGGGCTTTCTGAATGCATCACTGCTAAGGGCACAGAAGCACACTGACAAGTGCTTCTAAGTATCCTCAGCTGCCCCAGATAGTCATGACACACAGAAATACCCAGCAAGAAAAGTTAGAGGAATTTAATTCTCTCCTCTGCTTTTCCTGCCCTCTCTGTCAACCAGTTCTGGTTTGGCTCCTCTGCCCTTCTGCTGTTCCTGTTGTCTTGAAGGGGCTACAAAGCATGACTTCAATTCCAGACTCATTGTCCTCAAAAATCAGGCAAGACCACATAAGAGAGAGAACAGGAGTGGTGTTGCTATATCTGAAATTGTACTGACAGTGAACAGCTGGACAGCATCAAGGGGGTGCCAGTAAAGCAGAACAGCTCAAGGACAGGAGGATGGCCCAAGAGTTCTCTCCTCTCTTCTGAAGCAGCCAGGAGAGAATACCAGCTTGGGAACAAAAGCAACTCACCAGACCAAATGAGGATTAAAAAAAAAAACAATTATCCTCTTACTTCTCTTACTTGGGGGTTGGGAGGAAGACACAATAACACAATTCACCTTGAAGGAATGTGCTCATTGAATTCTGCAGGTGAGACCTAATTTCCTGGTTTTAAATATTTCAGCTGTTGGGAATGTCAGTTCAGACCCCAGCACCTTCCACCGACTGCCAAGGCCTTGGAGCATCTACAGCATACTGCCTGAGTATGGCCAAGTGATGAGTACCTGCAGAGATTCTGGCTGTTTCAGGGCACAGAATGTTATTTGACTTGGACTTTTCATGCCCTTCTTTCACTGATGCCCAGAAGGCTGGGCATTGTGCACATCTGAAATGTCCACAGAAGAACACATTTCAGAACAGGTTGCCCAGGACTGGTTTGCAAATAAAAATGGGAATAACTAGCACTTATACAGTGTTTGGACACCCTTCTTCATGCCACTTTGCAAACATTAACCACTGCAAACAATTGCTATAATGACAAGGTGGATTGTACCTGGCTCTGATGTGAGTAATTAAAGAGGTGGGGGCAAGAAGCCCCACCCTTTCTCAGCAGGTTCTGTGCAAGGACTTGAAGACAACACTGAAATGGCAATTACCACATCAAAGCAATAGGACAGAAAATCAGCCCTCCATTGCACTGGCCTCCACAGAGGAGCCATGTGAAGGAATAATTACCAGCTTTTGTCCCAGACAGAGGGGAGCAAAGATCTACTAGTCTGGGGAGAATATCTACTAGTTTGAGCACTCCTATAAAAAAGAGCAGTTCTGGATTCAGCCAGGACAGCAAAAGCCAACTACACATGCTGAAAGCCCAATTAGAAACTTGAAAGGAGAATTGAGAGAGCCTCTTCCTTAGAGAGTGGCAGGTAGATCAATTAGAAAGAGATGATCCAACATCCACCTCTGCAACCCTTCAGGTAAGCTCTCTGTTGCTACTCAAAGCATGCCTGTTCATTAATATACTGCCATCCACTGAACTTAAAACACTTACCAAACTTTCACTTCATTCAACCCACCAATGCTACCTTCATTTCTCTGCCCTGTTCCTCATCTGTCTCTGTGCTGGCTCACATGAATTGGAGATGGTACACAAAGGAGAGGCAACAAAGAAAGGGTCAGTTCTGAATGCTCTGAATGTAGCTCTTTTACAGGCAACCCTGCAGAAGATGGAAATAATGCATATCACCATCTTCAGCCCTCTGTGGGTTGTCTCTCTCTCTGGTACCTTATAGGGCAGCCAGAGAAGGTTCCAACCATTTGCTTACAGAGGAAATAGCAGAACCTGCAGTGAGTTATGTTGTTTATCTCATTAGTGTAGGAGAGTAATAACTCAAAGCTTGTGTAAAAGGCCAGAGGAGGAGGGGAAAAGGAGGGAGTTATGTGCAGTATTGTGTGAAATTAACCCTGAACTGTTTATCATGAGATGCAGATTTCTGACTCCTTTAACAAAGAGAACAGCAAGAACTCAGGTTAATATGCTGAGTTCCTGAGTCTTCGCTGTTTTTCAAGTCTGTGTAAGTGAAAAGAGGTCCTGGAGCTTTGCCATTTGCCTTTATCTTGTTTTTCAGGTTAGGGATAGTAAATGGTAGTGAGCACAGCACATAAGACAGATACTGGGAGGGCTGGCAGAGAATTTTCAGAGTCCTTTAGTATGGGCACAAGCACATTGTGTACAGGCCAAAACCAGGCATGCTAAAACTGTAGAGGGATCCCTTGACTCACCATAATACTACAAGAAATAGATTACAGAAAGACACTCGGGAGCACTAAATGGGCTAATAAAAATCAAGAATGAGAAAAGCAAATATGGGGGAGGAGGGCTGGTTCATTTCACACTGATTATTCTAATTCAAAACAAAGTCATCAGATTTGGTGGCCCATGCAGATGCAGGAGGCTTCTTTCACTTGATACTCTTTGTGAAGAATGTTCCACCATTAGTATCCAGTGCAGACCTGCAGGAGAAATGTCACCTATCCCCTTCTGCAGGGGCAGCTGCCAAACAGTTCACTATCAGAAGCGAGGAAGGAAAGATTTGCAGAATGAATTTGCTCAAAGTAGTCCACAAAGCTTGTGGCTGAGAAAGGCAAAGAATTAAGACATCTTAGTTCCTGGCGTGATGCTGTAACACAGTTATGATGATTCCTTCTGCACATGTACAAATGCCAATGAGACCCACACAAGACTTTCTGTGTCTGTCTCTGTGGAAGATGCTGTTGACAAAACATTACTCATGAACACAGTGGATGTATACCCCTGTGTGTGTGTGTGTGTGTGTATATATATATATATATCTTCTGACTGTGGGAAAGGGGAAAGGGAAGTTTATGCAAAGCATAATCAATTAGGATTAGAGAATTTTCAGCTGAAACAAAACACTTGACTGTGGTTATGAAGCAATCCTACCAAAGAAGGGTCAGTCCAGAAGCTTAGAAAACTCCCATCTTGCGAACCACGTTCAGCCATCCTGAATTACCCCAGCAGTTTTTGTAGCTGAAATATTCTTTGGATATTTTTAACACTG
Source organism: Agelaius phoeniceus (assembly GCF_051311805.1). Lineage (NCBI taxonomy): Eukaryota > Metazoa > Chordata > Aves > Passeriformes > Icteridae > Agelaius > Agelaius phoeniceus. Next base: position 28,701,598 of record NC_135270.1, on the reverse strand, counting down.
TAAAAAGATCTGTTGTCTCCTGCACCAGAAGTGGCTGCATTTTATTATATAAACAGTTTTCTGGTAGAACTGCAAGACAACACAAAATCTGCTTTTCATATTTTAGTAATAGGAGGACCACAAAGATCCTTCCTTTAGTGTATCCTAGAAAGGGGAGAAGGAAAGTTTCAGCTAAGACTCAGCTAGGCACTTTTGAGAAGCAGCAATTGTTTTCTTAGCCCCAGGAGCATAAAGGAATATCCTGCGTGTTCCTCTCACTTCATCTCCTGTAAACAGACAGTGGAGGAGATTAGAGCAGGCTTCACCTTCCCATAATTTCAGATCTAGAATTTGAGGGGGTGGAGGGTGAAGGTGGGAGGGTGTAAATATTGTTTAGAGAACTGGCACATATTTATGCACATGTGTGCATGTCATACTTCCAGTGCCCATGCACCCCAGGTCCCTTCCTGCCTGGATTCTCTGGGCTGCACTAAAGAAGGGGAAAAAAATGAAGTTAGAAATACACTTTGGTGCTGTTAAAAATCCTTTCCCTGAGCTAATTATTGGTCAGGTACTGAGCTACAACATAGCCAAATTCCCCTTGGGGTTCAGAAGGACTTCTGTCTGAGCAACATCTCAGTCTTTGGTGACTGGTGACTGTCCTTTGCCTTTCAAAAAGGGATTTCAGATGGATTTAGTCTAACAAAGTAACAACTGACCGAAGTCTACAAAAATAACAGTGCTCTTTTCCCTTGAGCTTCCCTGAGCTGTGGAACAGGCATTAGCCAAAGCTCCTTAAGGAAATGTACCAACTTCTTTCTGTACCCAAGGGAACCACAGCCCCAGAACTGATATCCAAGTTAACCTATCCAAAGCAGAACCAGGATGTATAGGTATATTTCTAACCATTAGAACAACATTCATTCAATTAATGGACTCTCCTATATTTTACTTCAGTTTTATATCCTTCCTAATATAGTTCCTTATTTTCAGTATTCATCTAAAAAACTCCCACCTCCATCTTGGAGGTAATTCCAGTCTTTCTTAGAGCAGAGCATTGAGTCTTCTGCTACAGACTGGGATTGATAGCATGAAAAGAGCTACAATGATGCAGCCTTAGAAACTACCGTGTCAGGCACCTCTTTGCATAGAGAGAGTAATTAGCATGAGCTCTCTGCAGTTACCAAAGGAAATCCCCTGCAGGCACAGAGGTTTAGGCAGTTTCTCTTCTGTGTGGCCTGTAGCAGGTTTGAGCTCCTATTAATTAAACCCCAAGAGGGCTCAGTGGCCAGCCCTCCGTACATGCACGTGCATACAGAGACACAGCACTACCAACCTGGTCCCCTGTGCCTCTTCTCCATCCAGATGTAGCAGTTGTTCTGAGCCACCCCAGTCTGTGAATCCAGGAAGGGGAGGCGGACGCTGCGCTCGGCACAGAGCCGAGAGTTGTAGCTGCGACAGTGCTCAATCGCTTCTTTGTAGAACTGGTCCCCAAGGCTGCCAAGAGAGACAGGGCACAGTGAGAACGATTGAGCTGCCCCCTCCAACAAGAGTAGGAAAAGGGGACGTGAGGTTGGTTTGAAAATGGACAAACAGAAGAATTTTGCCTGGACAGATGCAAATGTTGGTGACACGAGACACTGATGAAGCAGATCATGCAGAAAGTGATGTCGAATTCATCAAAAGATCAGGCTGTCAGGAACCAGACACAGATCTTTTCAGTAGCAGCGTGGCTACTGAATGAGCAAATGATGCAATCACACTGCCCCATGACCCAGGGTCAGGCCCATGTACACCACAGTGAACTCATTTGATTGTTTCCCTTCCCCTGTAGTTTGTCCAGCCAATTCAGCAAACCAGTCATTTCAAACCCATGTTACAGCAACTGCTGCAGTATGTTTTAGGCAACCAGAAAGCCAGCCAAGTTTAGAAGAACTTTGCTCCGGCATTTCTGGTGCCAAAGAGCCCATAAGAGCAAGGACCATGGTTCTCTTATTGTGTGCTGCTGAGGCATGAAAACACACCCCTGAATAACTAGAGCCATATCTGCAATGGTCAGACTAGATGCTTTGTCATAAGCCTTCCAGAGTTTTCCACAGTGAAGCCTGAGGTGCCAGGAGCAGCAGGCTACAGCAGCGACCAGTCAGATCCAGCATGGCAAATGCTGCTTTTCTCTGGAGCCCAGTGGCAATAACAGTTCTAAAGACAATGTCACTAGCTTCATAAATAACTGTTTGTTCAAAAATTCTGTAGAATCTTCATCCTCCCCTGAGATAGGTTTAAAAACTCTGCCTGCTGGAGATTACCAAAATCCTCCCTCCAAATTTTTCTAAACAGGGAAAAGCATCAAAGTAAAGCTACCCTGAGGACACAAAGCAGCTGTCATGCTGGAGCATTGCAAAGTAGGTGGGCCACACTGCTGAACCTCATTTTTGATCTATTGTCAAGGTGAAATTCACTCGTGACACGAATAGCTAGGAAAGATACCTGTTATGGGTAAGTTCATTAGAAAACAGGAGCAGAGTGATAGATGGCATAACTTGCTCTGACTCTGATATTCATTAGTGTGCAAAAAGAGTATAGCACATACAGCAAGTGAACCAAAGGGATGCATGCACAGAGATATTGCACAGAGATTTGCTGTTCTATTAGTTGTTTTCCCCACTATCCTCTTCCGTAGGCACAACTGGCATTTTAAAATTTTGCACACCTCTGAATGTCAAATCAGAGCAAATTGCTCTGTTTTGCCATCTGTATCTTTTTGTGACTCACATCTTTTAAGTGACTCCTCAGTTGTACCTTATGATTTACATGGAAGTCAGACTCTTCTCATCTTGGCCATACTGGACCAATATCCTATCACTGGCAGGGGCCATAAGGCTTAGGGAAGAACAAAAATACAGCAAATACCAAGGGAGGCACCTCAAGTTCTCCCTTCTCAATTCTGATGATCAGAACTCAATTTACCCAAGTCTCAGGTTATCAAATGATGGGGAGGTCAGAATATCCTTTGCCTACAGAGACTTCCTAAGGGGTTTTTAGAGGTTTTGTGCAGCAGTGAACACCTGTGTGAACATTGTGCCTCACAGACCTGTCCTCCCCCTGCTGACCACCAGCTCCTGGGCGGCTGCCAGCACAGGGATATGTGGAGGGCAGCTGAAGGAGAGAGCTCTCTGGGCTGTGCAAGCAAGTGGAGGGTACAGCATGGGCAGAGCCTGTACAGCAGGATCCCTCCAGACACTGAATCCCCTGCAATGACCTCAAACGCCCTTTTCCATAAAAAGGCAGGGGGGAAGGGAAGGGGAGCAGGGGAGAAAGAAAAGATAAGCTGCTCTACTATACAAAGAATGTGACTAGGAAGAAATGAAATCTTATTAAAAGCTGTAATTAAAGTTGTACACTTGTGTAATCAAAGTCAGTAACAAGGAGACCCCAGTTGATCAAAGATTAACAGCTCTTTCCACAAACACTTGAGCTTCCTCAGAGCTATGTCAGATTCCTTCTATATTAAACCAGAGATGCTCTCTAACCCTAAGGAGTTTACTGGAAATAAATAGGCATAGCTATGTGACAAAAAACTGCCACCACTGCATAAGTCTTCCTTATGCCAAAAATCACTTCAGTCATTAGAATATGTACACCACAAAGCATCCATATTGACAAAAACAATACATCTCAGCATTAGGGTATGGGATATATAGGATCTGACTGGAGATTGCCTCAGTTTCCATCTTGCTCTAAGACTGAAAATAACTATAAGTCTTCAAATGTAAAATATTTTGCTTTAAATCATACTATCAAGTAAATTTCAGATTTTTCTAAGTGGGATAAAAGGGCATTTGAGATTCTAATGGCAGAGAAGCAACCAAGCTAATGGGTCAAATTAACTCTTGACAAAATCTTGCAGTCTAGCTGTTTCATTACATTTACTTTGAAAGATTTTTAAATATGCATTTTTTTTTGCCTTAAAGAAAAATAACAATTTAGAAGTATTCAGTCATCTCCATATTTTAAGAAAGCTTGCCTTGGCTCCACTACTGCAAGCACGATCAAAAAATGCAGTTCTCTAAGTATTCACTGGAAAGCTATTCAGATACTGAGACCTTGAGGAATTACCCTGGCCTTAATTATAAATGGAATTATTTTTTTAAGTGACAAATAATCAAATATAGGAAAGTAAAGAAATGGTATTTCCCCACGACAGTCATATGTCAGTGGTAAACAGCTCCCCTGATATTACTTTTGGGTGCCTAGTTGTTTTGTTTTACCATTAGTTAAGGTTTTTTTTAAAGAACTTCAAACTGAGAGATATTTTTTCCTTTTTTGTGTGCTACATACCTAAACACAGCATGTTTTATCTTATGCAGGAAAAAACAGAAAGTGTACTAAAATCAGGGCAAAAAAGGGGAAGCACGGTCCCATTGTGTTCCTCATTGCAGAGTCAGGGAGGTGGGACAAATCCCAGCCCCCTCCCAGGAGGTTTACAATGGAGCTGGAGAACAGACAAGGGTGGGAATAAGACTGGAAAGCACATGAGCTCCAATGAAACTCAAACAGATCTGTTGAGTTTGAGCAAGTG